>NC_090755.1:42426960-42456960 GCF_036898095.1 Palaemon carinicauda | reverse complement strand
GCTGACAAAATGGAGGGCGCTGCTGACGATGAAGGCACTACTGACGAAGGGGAAAGCACTGCTGAGGAAGAAGAAGACACTGCTGATAAAGGGTAAGGCACTGCTGATGAAAAAGGCACTGCTGACGAAGAAGAAGGCACCGCTGGCAAAGGAGAAGGCGCTGCTGACAAAGAAGGCACTACTGACAAAGGAGAAGGCACTGCAAACGAAGTGGAAGGTACTGCAGGTGGTGCATCAAATGACAAACAAGCTGATGGTTCGAGAGAAATATCTTGAGGAGGATCAGCCATAGTCGCTGGGAAGTTGTTCTCATTTTCCATGTCATAATCGTCCTCACAGGTTCTATTTACCTCTATTTTGTCATCATTAACCTCTGTATCGCTTCCAAGGTCATCAGTTCTGAACAATCTCATCAAGATCTCCTATTCAGAAAGATTTCTGCGTGCCATAATCGAAACTGAAAAAAGAGAAAAAAAAACACATTACTAATATTGGCTAAATTAAACTATAGATGGTAATCCTACATCCAATATACCATTACCATCATGTTCTCAAATCATCTATCAACGTTCACTATAAGTATCAAAACACTTTTCGCAGAAATCAATATATTGTAATCAATATTGTAAAACTTGTGAAAATCAATCACAGTCACTTACCAGGTAAGCGTGTAGCCTATACGCTACCAGGAAAAAAAAAATGGTGATTTCGAAAAAACAGAGAGAGAGAGGACAATGGCAATTGTTCCTTCAGCTGTTTCTCTGGTCTAACTAACCGGTGCTGGGTAAATTTCCGCTCGGAAGCCGAACCCAAGTGGCGCAGAAGTGAAAAAGGGGTTTTGCGCATATAGGCCGTAGCATATACGCTATACGTTTACCTGTCCGGGGTTAAAACAGATAATAATAAGCTCTCTTAGGCTATATCTTTGCCTAATTTGATGGAGGTTTTACATAATACCGAGTTATCAGGTGCACATGTAGTGGGGAAAACAACAAAACCTGATAAATCACCAACTCTTAATAGGAAAAGAGAGCGACCTCCATCTCTCTCATCCCCAATCATTATAAGCACCAAAGTTAGGACATCAAATAGATATGATGTTCTGTTTATTGATATTTCAGATCAACAAGAAAACTACTTAAATCAATCAATAATTCAAGTTGAGGCCCACCATCCCCCTCAAGAATTAAGTAAAAAAAAATATAAAATGTAAAACCTAACTTATCAAAAACTGCCAATGGGAAAAACTCATCAAAGATGTCTTCCAGGAAATAATCATTAGTATTCTTCTCCATTATTTAACGGAATTATCAGAGTTTAAGAGCCAAATGTAAAGAACTCAAGCTCCTTATTCATGAGTACTCCACTATAGATGTATGTATACATGAGAGCTAGCATGATGTTAATACTCAATGTCCTCCAGAGTATGTTAGCTTTAGGACACCATATGATCGACAAACACGGAGCCATGAAGGAAGTCTTACATATGTTCACCGAGATGCTTCCCAAATATCTTTACTAATTTTTACTGCTCTGCAGGCAGTGGTTGTAGAAATTGATATAGGGAGAAAATATATAATTTGCACTTTTTATTTACATACTAATGACAACATCTTTTATAATGATTTAATAGAGGTGATTCAACAACTACTTCAACCTTTTCTCTTTGGGGATTTTAAAAGTAGAGGGATTGAACTGGATTGGTGATAAGAATTTAGCAGACTTAGAATATGCTGATTATGCTGTCCTTATTAGCAGAACACCACAGGATTTGCAATGCTTGCTTACCAGAAGGCATGAAATATCACACGAGGTTTGGCTAAAGATACATAGAAGAAAGACATAAAAAATGAGAACGGATTATGCAATGGAAGATGAAATATCTTTGGAAGGAGAAAGGATTAATGAGGTAAAATCATGTAAAGTATTTAGTAACTTATAATCTCCAATACAGAGTTTTCAGAATTAGAGCTTTATAAAAGATTGAAAAAAACAAATCAGAAACTGGCAAGGTTAAGTGAAATTTGTAAATCAAATTACCTGAAATTACACATAAAAATCAGACAATATATCAGTTTAGAGAAATCTGTGTTACTCTATAGACATGAGTCAGGGTATGACAATAAAACATTCTCCGATAGATTTAGTAGAAATGAGAACAAAGCCCTCAGAAGGATATTGGGAGTTAAATGACAGGACGGGATTAGAAATTAAACTATAAGAGAGATAACTCGAGTGCTATATGTGGATGAAATTCTGATGAGGGGTAGATGGAGATGGTTTGGGCATACTATTTGCACTCTCTGAGAGAGATTAGTTCACCAAACGTTCAGTTGGGCTCCACAAGGCACTAAAAGATTAGAAAGATACAGGCCTACATGGCTAAGGTCTATGAAGCGCGAAGTAGATGTCGAATAGAGAAGTATTGAATTAAAAGCTCAAGATAGAGACAACTGGCGAAATCTAACCAAGGCCCTTTCCGTTAATAGGCATAGGAGGAGATGATGATCCTATATGGGGCGATGTTTTCGCAAATGCGAGGGGCAACATTTTATCATCAATTGTGGAAAATGAAGATTTGGGACTACTTAATACAGGAGAGCCCACTCACTTTCATGTTCAGACAGGTACCTTGTCGTGCATTGACTTATCAATCGCAATCTCTAATTGACTTCTCTATTTCAATTGGAGGACATTGGATGTTAAACTTGCAAGGCAGAGTGGTAGAGATTTAGTGAACTAACCAAAACTGAAGGAAATGCGGAATAGTTTGAAAGTGTTGATAATGCCATAATCTTACTAAATGGAAATCTTCATACAGCAGGAGTCAATTCAATTCCCAAAACAACAATTATTCAGAACGACAACCAGTGCCTTAGTAGTTTTCGGAAAACTGCCCTGCACAGAGCCATAAGAAAGTTATTAACTCGATTGCGCAGACACCTTATGGAGGAAAATTTCATTATATACAAGAAATGTAGAGCACAGTTCCGTCATGCAATGAAAGATGCTAGGTGCCAGTCTGGGGTGACTTTTTTTTCCTCCATCAACAATAGAACACCACTATTTTCTGTGTGTAGGAAAGTATAAAAGATAGCAGGCAAATTTTACCCCCAACCCATCCATATTCAGTGTTGACGGTAAAGGGTCAGTGTGTGACTAGAGCAACTGAGGTTAGCAATGCATTGAGTGATCATTTCTCCAATGTATCAAGTAAGTGTAAAGTAGCTCCTAGTTACCAGTATAGAAGCAATGAAGAATGAAAAATGTTAATCTTTTCAACAGAAAAAGTGAAATTCTTTTACCAAAAATAAATTTGATTCCGCACTTGTTAATTGCAATGATACAGCCCCTGATTCTAGTAGAATCCCTTATGCAATTATTAAACATGTCCCTATTATTTCCCAGTTATTTATTTTAAGCATTAATAACAGATTACATCATCCATATAAATATTCTCCCAACGCTATTTTTAGATGATCTCTCCATATCATTGAAATAATGGTCAATGCAAGACTAGTTTGGTAACTGGAAAAGAAAAATATTTTATCACCAGAAGTGTTTGAAGATCCAGGCTTATATGGCTGAGGACTATGATGCCCGAAGTAGGAGATGATGAACGGAGAGGTATTCCATTAAAAGCTCAAGATAGAGACAACTGGTGAAATCTAACCGAGGCCCTTTGCGTCAATAGGCGTAGGAGGAGATGAAAATGATTAACAGAATATGGCATGATCATAGTTATACAAAAGTTTGGGAACTAGCCCTTATTTTAGCATTTTTAAAACCCTGTAAGGATAAGTGTTCAGCAACAATTTACCGACGAATTGCATCGACATGTTGTTTGTGTAAAATCATAGAAATAATGGTCAATGCAATACTGGTGTGGTACCTGGAAAAGAAAAGTATTTTATTACTATCCAGTATGGATTCAGTGAAATGCATTCAACGACTGATGTGTTGATACAATCTGATTCCTATATTTGTGAAGCCTTTGCTTCAAAACAGCACCATGTTACAGTCATTATTGACCTGGAAAAGGCATATGATACAGCATGGAGATATGTTATATTTAAAACCATTCATAATTTAGGATTGAGAGGAAAGCTACCATTGTTCATTCAAGCATTTGTTTAACATAGATTTTTTCAAGTTAGAGAGAAAATGTTAGGAAGAGGGAGTCCCCAGGGTAGTGTGCTGAGTGTAACCCTATTTACACTAGCCATAAACAGGATATCCACAGTCATTCGTAAAGATATTCTCTTAACACTATTTTTAGATGATCTCTCCATATCATTTGCTGGAGCTAGAACGGCAATGGTTAAGCGAAAATTACAACTCTCAATCTACAAAATAATTCAATGGACTGATATGAATAGATTTAAATTTTCAACAAGCAAAACTATTGTTGTCCATTTCTGTTGTATTCGGGGAGTACATCCAGACCCGGATCTATACATCATAGGTCAACGGATCCCATGTGTAAGTGAAGCTAGATTTCTAGGGTTGATATTTGATTGTAGGCATGCAAGGGTTCCTCTCTTGAAAGCCTTAAAACCAAAATGTCTTGAGGTTCTGAATCTTTTAAAAGTTTACTCCCATATATCATGGGAACAGACAGCAAAACTATTTTAAAATTATACAGACCTTAATTTTCTTGAAAATTAGTTATGGCTAGGAAATATACTCCACAGCCACCCCAAAGCCGATTAAAAATTCTATACACCACAATGGTATCAGAATGGCCACTTCAGCATTTAGAACTTCACCTATTCCATGATTCCTTATTGGCACTGGAAAATTATCATTAAACCTATACTGAAAGTCTTTTATTATTTGGTATTGGTTTAGGTTGCAAAGACTTCCTAATTCTCTAGCCTGTCAGACTGAAAGCCTTATAAGGCACTCAACATACTTAGAGGTACATCCAAAATCCTCTCAACCTTATGGTTTTCTGGCGAAACAATTAATAGATAGTCTTAATATAGTTAGAACTAAGTTGCTTCCATTTAAGGTATCAACAACACCTCCATGGAAATTACCAGAGGTATCTTTTTGTACATATTTTATTGGAGTTAAAAAGAATATGACTGACTTAGAAGCAAGGTCTCTTTTATGGAACATGTTGCAGAACATAAGGAATCGATATTTATATATACTGATGGCTCCAAATCCAACGCTGGCGTTGAATTTTAAGTATATAGTAATGCTTTTACTAATTGCAGAGGTACGCTTCATCTGACAGTTTCCATATTTATGGCTGACCTGTATGGCATACTAACCTCTGAAGAAAGACTAGCGTTGGAAGAGGCGGTTAATTTTACCATTTTTAGTGATGCAAGGAGTGTCCTTCAAGCTTTAGAAGTTTTTCATTCCAGTAAACCTTTTAGTTTTTAAGATTTTAGAATGGTTTTTTAGTATTGGACTGAGAGGTACAACATTTCAATTTTGCTGGGTTCCGGCACACGTAGGTGGATCTGGAAACGAGAAGACAGATTTACTGGCAAAGAATGTTGCAGCTGAATTGTGACCTAGAATGTATCCCATTTTTTGTGATGATTGTTTACCCAACATTAAGAATTTGATTTTTAATAATTGGCAACAGCAATGGGATAATTAAATTGAAAATAAGATGGCAAGAAATTACAAATTTTATATACCCCTGAAAGTATAACATGATGCCCCGAAAGTGGGAGACTATTGTTTGCCGTCAACGCATTGGCCCCACATATACAGTAGTAGTGAAAGAAATAGATATATAATTGAGGCTTGAGGTGAGGATGGTCGGTTCATCCTTGCCAAGATTCTTGGACATGAAATGTCCTACCATGCTAGCGTTACTTTTAGCTTTATTTCAGAAGCAGGTCTTCTGAAAGCTATTTAACTTTGAAAAGGACACCTTTTCGTTTATGGTTTTAATTGAATATTAATTTTTTCTTTATTTATGATAAATAATATCAGCGTTAATGACCTTAGATTTCAGGATGCCAGAAAACCTCAAATCAATCAATCAATCTTACCAACATCCTAAAGTGGGGCATTGGGAAGTATTTATTTTCATGAGGTCTGCATTTGAAAACATCATCTTTTTCGACCCTTTAGGTATGGCATCTGAAGATCATTCAACGTATTTTACTGAATTTTTCCGAAGACATCCTAGCATGAAATGCTTTATCAATGCTATACAAGTGCAAATTTACAATTCGTCTTTGTGTACGTTTTATTGCTTATATTTCACACATAGTGTAACTTTAAGCGGTGTTTGAAGGGCCCTTAGGAAACTGAGAGAACATGTATCACCTACCGATTTAAAGGAAAAGGACATCGCAGTATTGCTTTATTATCATTTACATCTTAACAGTCGTCCATTCATGTATATCTGGCGTCATATCAAACCCTTATTATCAATGGAGATTTGCGAGTTGATAAAATGACCTAAATAAAGGGGATCCGCCATTCCACTTTGAATTAGTTATTTTAACGTCTATGCAATTTCAAAATATCTTGTACATTCGTTCATTATGTTATTTTTTAATGCTTTCATTGGAAGTTACGATGATATGTGGGTATTCATGTGATATCATTTTACTGTCTAAGTAATATTTCATAACATCTACATCCCCAATGACTTCGATTTCATTCTTTGAATAAGAAAATAAATAATTTCAAAATATCTTGTACTTTCCTTGATTATGTTATTATTTTTTTTTCATTAGAGGTTATAATATACCATTATTGCTGGGGTGTTATTTTACTGTAAGTTTTCCTATTAATAAACAAATATTAAGCACTACACGCTTCTTTTATTATTCACCCCAGGTATTGTTGTAGCGTGTGTGAGTATATGACCATTTTTAGGGCTATCCGCAAATATATCACTTAAAAGCTGGAAGGTGAGGCGACTTCAGAGAGAGATTTGTTTTGAAAATATATAGTAAAGACATAGGGGTGTTATCTTTCGGTGGTGCCGCAAACTTACTCTCGTTCTTGCCACTCTCACCTGCAAATTGTAGGAGTATGAATAGGTGGGCGCACGTTCGGTGTCGTCTGGGGAGACAAGAGCTTTGGCCTATGATAGGTGGGAAACGGGACTCTGCTGTAGAGAGAAAAAGAGCCTATAGTCTTATGTAACACTGGGACCTCCACCATGGAAAATATTGTTGTTGCAAAATAGTTGTACACAAACCGCGGTAACCTGTATGAGTAATCTACAACGACCCAAAGAGTGGCCAAAACACGCCCTCATTACTTTATATAACTTGAAGACCTAAAAGGTCCTTAAAAATTTTTTTTGTAAACATGTATATAAACGTACGTCATTAGTACGATGCAAGTTAACAACAAAAAATCAAATCCTTTTGTTGATAAGCAAACCATAATGACCTTGCTGTCACTGTTTTGTAAACATAAATCCCGCACGTCATTATTACAATGTACGTTAACAACAACAATTCAAACCCTTTGTTGATAACAACAAATGATCTAGCGGTCAATGTCTTGTAAATATACCCCTTTAGATGCTACCACTTCCTGGACACGTATACAAACGTACGTCATTACTACATTGTACGTTAAACAACAGCAGTTCAAAATCTTTGTTGATACACAAAACACATACACACGCACATGTATATATATATATATATATATATATATATATATATATATATATATATATATATATATATATATATATATATGTATATATATACATATATATATATATATATATATATATATATATATATATATATATACATATATATATATATATATATATATATATATATATATATATATATATATATATATATATATATATATATATATATATGTGTGTGTGTGTGTGTGTGTGTGTGTGTATATAAATATATATTCATATATTTAGATATATATGCAGAAAAACTACACCAGACTGTAAAAAAGGAGCTGGACAGAGAGACCCAATCTCTCCTTAATTATAAACTGTATACCTAGAAGTAGTATTTAGGAATCTACATCGGAAAAAATGTAGAATTAAAATTAATGGGGAATACCTTCACATCTTAAGATTTGCAGATGAAATTGTTCTATTTAGTAAATCATGTGAGGAATTGGATAATATGACAAATGATTTGAATTAAGAAAACAGAAATGTAAGACTGAAAATGAATATGAGTAAAACTAGCATTCAGTGAAAATCAAATAAGGATAATGGACAAACCTTTAGAGATTTTGAATGAATGTACATTTAGGACACACAGTTATTGTTTCCTCATGTCATGAAACCAAAATTAAAAGAATCATAAACATAGGATGGAGACATTTTGGTAAACAAAATGAGATTATGGCAAGAAAAAGTAGAGTATCCTATACTTTAGTTTGCTCTCATATCCCTGTTGACCATTTTCTGTCTGTTAGTTGTATTCCCATTTTCAAAGTTAATAGGACCATCTGATTAAATATTTTTCCTTTTAAAGAAAATGGTATATTACTTTTTACAGACTCATTTTGTTTACCAAATGCTCTCCATAGCAGGATTATCCTTCTTATAATTTATGTCTCATCTCCTAGGAAAACACTTACTCTCTGTCGTAAGTAAGTATATCCATTAATATTCTCCAGAAGTTGTCCATAACCCTTACTTGTTCTCTATCTCTGAATTTCCATTACACATTATCATTTTCAATCCTATATCGCTTCTTTTTTTATTAGTTTTTTGTCATCTTTTGCAATTACTTAAGTTAGGGCCAACTATCTAACAATAATACCAATTACCTAATATCGCAAGAGGGTCTGCCCCTCTCTTTTATTCTTCTCCTGTACTTCTCTTTCTCCCTATTCCCTTAATCTTTCCCATACCGAGTACCTGCCTTTGAGCTACTGGATTGTATCCAGGGGTACTCTTCCTTTCCCCATATTCCCCACTTCCCTATTCTTATTATTATTATTACTTGCAATTACTTCAATGATTCGCTAAACACAGCTAGGTCGCCAGCAAATCTTAACGGGATAAGGCATTCCCTATTACTGTTAATTCCTATATTTTCCGAATAAAGGGGTGTCTACCTGTCTAACTTGTGTCTTAATTGGAATTATCTCACTATTTTTATGTAGTTACCCGATACAAGGTTTATCCATTCGTTGTCTTTCAACGGCTTTCATTACTGCAGAAGTATGACAGAATCAAATGCTTTATGATTGTCTATAAATGCCATACATAGTGAGTTGTCATATTCTGTTGATTTTTCATTAGCTGGTTTATTTCATGGATATGGTTAGTTGTAGAATAAGCGCTTGTAAGGAGTGCCTACTCTCTTGGTTGTTTAAACTCTATTTTTTGTTTCTTTTATTCGGCCCTAAATGATCTCTGGAAATATTTTATATAGTGTTTTGTTTTTCCCTCTTTCTAAATCAGTTTGATGATAAAGTTTATCTTTTTTGCAAACTGCAAACAGGTATAGTGAATCATACTACGATGAAATCTCCTCCAGCTATAAATAAATCAATTGTTAGGTCATTTCCTCCTGGTGTTCTGCCTCTTTTCAGGTCTTTAATGCTTTCTTTATTTCTCCTACTGTTATGTTTGGTACCGGCTTCGGTGTTTCATTATTTCTATTGGTATTTATTTTCTATAGCATTCTTGTGTAGCAGTGTATGACAATCCCATGTAATTTTTATAAATCCATCTCTTGTGTTGATAGTATCTTTATTTTCCGCCTTTAAAGCAAACATCTGTTGGCATCCAGTTCCAAGTCTTCTCTTCATGAATTTGATGCTTCTTCCTTTCTTTAGTGTTATTTCAATTTTGGTGTGATTATGTTCAAGAATATCTTATTTTTTCACTTTGCTTGTTGTCTTGGATAGTTTTGCTAATTCTTTTTTGACTCTTGTATTTCACCCAGATTTCCAAATTTTCTTTATCAAGCTTTTGGTCTCCTATGATACTCTACCTTGATCTTGTTTAGGAAAATTTCAACCTATATCCTTTGCCGATTCCAATTCAGTTTTTGTTAAATTACTATTCATTTCTTCTTACTTGCTTTTATCTTATCCTGTTGCTGGAAGTACAGTATTTATTTTGTATTGCTAAAATAAACTTTTCAGATGTTTATCTTATTACAGGAGTACTTATTTTTTTCTTAAAATTTGCTTTTTTCTCTCATTCATTAGATCTAAAAAAAATTTGCTTCTCACCATTCTAGGATCACTTAACTTTAATTTGCTTAACAATATTACATCATTTCCAAATTAATTTTCTTATAAAGAATAAAATATATTTGATTTTGTATTTCTCCTTTAGGACTCCTCCTCCTCAATATTTTATGTTCTTTTTTTATAAAAGAAGATACTTATGATTTTAAGATGGTTTCTTTCAGTCATTTCTACAAACACGTCTCTTCTGTCATTCTTCGTGCTTACTTCAAAGTTATCTTCTACTGATTTTCCTGTCTGCCCTACACCTACTTTATCACTTTTAATTACCCAAAACAAACTTAAATTGAGTACTATGTTTTATTTCCACAAATGTTGCTGAATCTTCATAAAGAACTTTCCCTTTTTTTTTTCATCTGTATGGGATGTTGCTGGTGCATAAGTCTAATGATTTTCTTTTTATAACCCTTATTTAGTTTGTTAATCAATCTACCACTCGTGATAAGAAAAATTATCGATGTCCCCTGCAAATTTGGTATTAATAGAAAAGACCTCTCTATTTTCTTATTTCCTTTCATAATCTCTGAAGTGAAGTAATGTTTTAGGGCTTTTACTAAAACCTTAAAACACTAACATATATGATTTCTGGTGCATAAGTTAATTTTGGTACGACCATCTGACTGAATAATTTTCTGTTTAGAAAAAAAGGCATCTACTTTTCTTAATGTCATTTTGTTTACCAATGCTCCCAAATAAACACAAACCCATTTTCTAATGCTCTTTCACTAAGTACATATACCTAGACCCCTCCTCTGAAGAGGAGAAATATTGAATATACACATCTTAACTAACTTATTACAAAAGAAGTAATAAATACCTGGAACTTTATCTGACCATATCTATTAGTCTCTCTCTCTCTCTCTCTCTCTCTCTCTCTCTCTCTCTCTCTCTCTCTCTCTCTCTCTCTCTCTCTCTCTCTATATATATATATATATATATATATATATATATATATATATATATATATATATATATATATATATATATATATATATATACATTCAAGTCTACCCCTCTCTTAACCCCCTCCCCTTCCTCCTCACCTTGATTTCTAAGATATATGCATTTTTCATGTTAAAATGCATTTCACAAAAACACTCAGTTGTGAGTTTTGCATTCTGTATTTACGAGTATATATACACATGCAGATGTTTAATACAAGAATAAAATGTGTTATGGCCCATATATACTGAAAGTGCAGTAGGTAGAGGAATTAATTAAAAATTCTAAAAATTTATTAAAAATTATATATACTCTCTTTGTAAACATTTTTATCCTATATATTTAGGAAGCTACAGCCCATCTTGTATTCATAATCGATAATTATAGAATTTATTTCCTCTGTAAAACAACTCTACCATTTCATTAAACTGGAATCATGTTGGAGATTATAAAACCCAAAATTGAAAACGAGCAACAAAATGCGTTTAAATATTTTATTTGAGGTTTGACCCACAATGTTTATTCGATTAGCATTCTCAAACATATCGATTCTAGCACAATTATCTGAATTCTACTCTAGTCGTATGATGGATTGCTTAATGTTAATGGAAATTTTCTAACCAGTTTTATTTCATATTTTTATATCAATCATCTTCGCTGTCAGACTTATTGAAATGACATGTGCCCTCAAATCACAAACGCCTATAGATTCAAATTATGTACACAATATAGATTTGAATTGAGACATTCACATTCAATTTTATCAGTTCTAAAACCCACACTTTAAGATCATTAAAAAAATAGAGTTGATTTAAATGAAATATATGAAAATATGATAAAAGCCAGCAATATAAAGCTCCAGTATATAAACTGGCAAAAATGAACCTCAAATGTAGGATGTTCTTCCTGTATTTGCCTCTAACATTAAGTGTCCAGGTTATTCCTAAAAGTAGTTTAGATAGAAAATGACTCTCTCGACATTGGGGGAAAGTTGCTTTTTTAATTGTTTTTGATGGTTTTTGCCAAATAATTATTTATTCTAGGGAAACACCCGGAGTGATCGCATAATCATTTCGGTAAGGTTTCTCTCTGAATTTTTAAGATTTATGATGCATTACAGCATTGAGACATATATGCATTCACTATCCGCACAAATATCACTTAAAACCATATTTACTAACGTTATGAAATAGATAATAATTGAAGAGGAAGAATAAAACAAGCTTCTATGGACCTTATGCATAGAATTTGCATACAATTCTGATGATTGCTTATAAAGATGTTGGTGACCAAATATATAATTGTAAATAAGCTATTCTTTCAGAGCATACATAGGAAAAACACTAAAGGTTAAGGGTTGAAGGTACCTGGTTTCAGTTCCAGTTCCATCAGAATAGATGCTAACCAGAACGTCAGCCGGGCAAGCCCAACCCCACACTGTGGTCCCCTGACACAGCAGTGTCCTCCCCAGTAAACAGCTTAAATTCACGGTCCCGGGCGGGGATCAATCTGCTGCCATGCGAATGCTACGCAAACACGCTACCACTGTACTAGCCAGTAGGCTAAATAAACAAATGAATTTTAATCATATGTGATTTCCAAATTATGGCCATACTCTTTATTTTTTGGTGTCAAATTATAGGAAAACGGTTAATAACAGTCAAGTCGAAAGTCGTTAGGTAAATAATCAGGTGTGTATGAGGCCAAATAATGTATCATATACTGATGAATTGTTATCAAGTAATGTCTAATTCTATGTGATTTTGTATTCTTGGGGTACTGATAGACTATTCATTGCTCACATCCCATAGAAAATTGGTATTTGCATTTTGAAAATAATCATATATGAAATTTCTCTGAAAGTAAATGTATCCTAATCTAATTAATTTGATAAAAATGTTTATAGATAAGATTTTATGAAGCTCTGTCAACATCAAAACTAGCGAAGACGTCATTTATACAGGACAGAAAGTGCTGAAGTGGCCATATCAGAGGAGAGACTCTGTAGACGTTTTTATTAAACCTAAATGCATTTGCATTTATTCAATCATCCTTTTGCCATATATTTCTTATAATTTTGATTAGTCGGTCTCACTTAATATTTCCTTTGGGGTCTTCACACAATCAAGTATAAGGTGTTACGATCAGTCATTACACAATGTAGATTTATGTTAAATTTACTTGGATGCCTATTATTATTATTATTATTATTATTATTATTATTATTATTATTATTATTATTATTATTATTACTGGGTAACTTTTTCCAGGATGATACAAGGGCAAGGTCTCCAATTGTGAAAAATAGCTCAGCGAGGAAAGGAAAAAAACGAAATACATAAACTACAAGAGACCTAATGAAGAATTAAAATAAGATACTGGAAGAACAGTAACAACATTGAAATCAACCTTTCATGATATTTAGACTATAACAATTTCAAAACATGAGGAATAGAAATAAGATAAGATAGTTTTCCCGCGTGTACCCTCAACCAAGAGAACTCTACCCCAAGATAGTGGAAGACCATGAAACAGAGGGTATGTCACCGCCCAAGACTAGAGAACATCGCTTTGATTTTGGAGTGTCGTCTACCTCTGCAAAGATTAAAGTATTCTCTGAAGAATCACAGTACATTAGTTAACCCCTTGAGAGAAAAAGAAATATTTGGTAATCTGTGCTGTCGGGTTTATGAGGAAAGAGGAGACTGTGTGAATAGGCCAGACTATTCATTGTATTTGTAAGCAAAGGAAAATTAGTCGTAACCAGAGAAAAGGATCCTTTTTAATACTATCTGGCCAGTCAAAGGACCCAACAACTCTTTAGCGGTAGTATCTCAACGGGTGGCTTGTCCCCTGCCCAACCTACTATCTCAAAAAAGGATATGGCCAAAAAATAAAAACACCAAAATAGTAACAGCGGCCCAAAAAAGGAGAAAAAAAGCCATAAATCGATATCTACAATATTCACTAAATACTCACAGCTCACCAAATTGATAAAGATTTTTTTTTTTAAATATAGTATCGTGATGTAGGTCTTACCTTTATAACGATCCTCCCAGATCCTATGAGATAATATATACATAATATTTATTCTATATATAACATGAAATATAAAAAAATAAAGCAAGGGGCAGAAACAATTCATTGATGCTACGAACTTTTACCCCGGACTATGTGCAGTCATACCAGGTAATGGTGGATGGAATGATGGAACCAAACGGTAGAAGGTCCATCTGTTCGAAGTCATAGGAACTGACAATAAGCTCCAACTGGTTAACAAAAGTTGCGTTCCAGTGAACATACTATTTGAATTCATAGCAATAAAGTTATTCAAAGTTCAGAGATTCCCTGGAAATGTTGGTGTGAGATGAGGTAAATAAAAACATAAAAGATGTATCATCATGGTGGGTTGATAAGAAAAAATGGTAAAAATCATCTTTCCTGCTCCCTTCATACGACATTGGTAAGACATCTCCCTAACAGAAATCGATTATTCCGTTTCTATTTGATAATCAAACTGTTATATAATGTGATGAGAGAAATAAGTCCAATAAACCTATGACACAAATCTTCCATAGCTTAGAATAATACTATGTGGAGGATATAAAAAGTGCCTGTATTGACAGCCTAATTTTGAAATAGTAAAAACATGAAAATAAATAACGTAAACTTTAACGGCATATTCCAAGGATCACTTGTTTCATTTTCGTTTTCTTTTGTCAGTAATGGTTCCCATTCATTCTCTTTTATGAAAAATTCCGCATTCATTTTGTTGTAGAGATTTACCCCATTCATTTCAATAAAGAGTTTTGATATATGTGCATGCTTCTTCGACCTCTTGTTCCCCTGTTAAAACCTCTTTATATTTTTCCATAAACTGAAAGCTATATTTTAATTGACTAATGGTTTCAGTATTGTTAGGTTGCTAATTGGTGTCGTTTTCAGCCTGGTGTGTAGGCTATTGTCTTCAAAGTTAATTAAAAACTATTTTCCTTTAAATGAAGGCTTGCTGCCTATATGTAATTCTTTCTATTTTGCAGCTTTGAATTACTTTTTGAAGGACATTTTTTTTATTTTTAGATTACTCGATAAGTTATTTTATTCCTTTATAAATGAGAGGTGCAAGGATATGAATAATATAAATGAAGTTAACTATTCAGAGAAATAACAAAAGTAACAAAAAAAGATGATTCTTTGTTTTAAGAATTTGTTTGTCTTTTTAATTACAGATAAAATGTAATGTATATATATATATATATATATATATATATATATATATATATATATATATATATATATATATATATATATATATATATATATATATCCAAATAAGCCATATATATTTTTTTTTGATACATTAATGTCTGGATTCTCTTAACGACCTCGGGATCAGAGCCCCAGGCGAAATCACACAAAGACAAGAGCTTGGGTCCGGCCGGGAATCAAACCCTGGTCGGCAAGCTTGTATAAACAGTGACTAAGCCAAGAGCTTGGGTCCGGCCGGGAATCGAACCCTGGTCGGCAAGCTTGTATAGACAGTGACTAAGCCACTTGGCCACGAAGAAAGTCACTGTCTATACAAGCTTGCCGACCAGGGTTCGATTCCCGGCCGGACCCAAGCTCTCCCAAGCTCTTGTCTTTGTGTGATTTCGCCTGGGGCTCTGATCCCGAGGTCGTTAAGAGAATCCAGACATTAATGCATCAAAATATATATGGCTTATTTGAATATGAAAAACACGTCTAAATGTGCAAAATTTATCATATATATATATATATATATATATATATATATATATATATATATATATATATATATATATATATATATATATATATATATATATATATATATACATATATATATATATATATATATATATATATATATATATATATATATATAATATATACATATATATATGTATATATATATATATATATATATATATATATATATATATATATATATATATATATATATATATATATATATATATATATATTATTCTAATGTCTATCATGACCTTTAATTGGAACTTGTGAATGTAGTGATTGAATAAGCACATTATACCTTCCAAGGAGCGTCCCAATCTCCGGCAAACAACCGGAGTAAAGAATTCCAAACATCATTAACGGCTCGTTTGCCATACCGCAAATTAGAATGACAGGCAATAGACCCATCTATAACATCTAATATTCAGCACGTATAAATATAATCAACAATGGTAATGGATATTTGTCTGTTCTCACTGCCGTCTCATATGTAATTTATACCAAAATGACTACTTCACTTGTAATATACATTCAATCATTAACCATTATTTCTCTCCCTTATATTTACTTTCTTGCATGAATATTCACCTAAAACACACACAGACACACAACAAATTAAAAATGAAATAGATAACTGACTGGATGTGTAGCTATACTGAAATAAGAGTCCCATCGGTTATTATAACACTTGCGATAAAATCTACATATAGATATATTTTTCCTAACCAGAATTAATGGAAGGATACAAATAAACAAGTTACTTCTCGTTGTATATTTCATCATCATCTCCTCCTATACCTACAGATGCAAAGGGCCTCTGTTAGATTTCGCCAGTCGTCTCTATGTTGAGTTTTTAAGTAAATCAATACTTATCACTTCATTATCTCCTACTTCACGCTTCCTAATTGTCAGCCATGTAGACCTGGGTTTACGTGCTGATCCAGGGCTTTGTTACACGTTTGCTGTACTAAACGTTCTTGGGGAGTACG
Source organism: Palaemon carinicauda (assembly GCF_036898095.1). Lineage (NCBI taxonomy): Eukaryota > Metazoa > Arthropoda > Malacostraca > Decapoda > Palaemonidae > Palaemon > Palaemon carinicauda. The sequence goes on along the minus strand of NC_090755.1, from coordinate 42,440,059 downwards.
AAGAGCATGCTCAGAACATCTCCATCTACCCCTCACCATGATCTCATCCACATATGGCATATAAGTAATCTCTGTAAGGGTATCATTTAAAATCATGTCCTCCCATTTAACTCTCAGTACTCTTTTGAGGATTTTTGTACTTAAATCTATTAAATCTGTTGGATATTATTTCACTGACATACTATGACTCATGTTCATACTGTAACACCGATTTTACTAAACTGCTATGTAATTTCAGGCGATTAGAATTACAAATTTTACTTAACTTAGCCATTGTCTGATCTGATTTTTTCAATCTTTCATCAAACTTCTGTTTAATTAGAGATCATAGTTCCTAAATATTTAAACGATTTTACCTAACTAATCTTTTCTCCTTCCAACGATATTTCATCTTCCATTGGATATTCTGTTCTCATTGTCTCTGTCTTTCTATTTACCTTGAGACCAACCTCCTGCGATATTTCATGCAATTTGGTAAGCAAGCATGGCAAATCCTGAGTAGTTCTGCTAATAATGACAGCGTCATCGACATACATTTGTTAAGCTAATTTCCTATTACCCATCCAGTCTTAACCTTCTCTACCATCCCTAACTGTTCTAAGCATTATATAATCCATGAGGAGGGTAAAGAACATAGGCGGTAGCACATTCCCGCAGAGTATTCTGCTTTTCACTGGAAATTCATTTTATAGGACTCCATTTTGCACTTGCTATGCTCATGAACAGACTTAACCTGTTATATATAATTAAGAGGAACTCCATGATAATGCAGGAGTCTCCACAAAATTTCCAATTTTACACATTGCTGAACAGCAGGTCGTAAAATCAAAATTTGGTCAGTTCAACTTATACCTTTTCTAGATCTTACTAGTTCATTTCGCAGATTTTCCTCACTCTATCTCTGGAGTAGGAGTGATACCTCTGTAATTAATGCAATCAGGCCGGTCATCTTTTTTTTTTCTTTAATAAGTTTATGAACAATTCTTACACTATAGCAAGTCCTGAATTTATAGCTTTGTCAGCCTCATTTACTCTCTTGTCTAAATGTTCTCTCCAGTTATTCTTAGTTCTATATTTATGTGAGCAAAACTTTTGTCAATGATCCAGAGTTCTATGATCCCCAATAGCAGTATGGACTACTCTCTTCCAACCCAGATATAACGATGCAATTTATTTTTCCATTTGCCAATAAATAATAAGAAATTTAGGTATTATTATTATCATTATTATTATTATTATTATTATTATTATTATTATTTATTATTATTATTATTATTATTCACTGCTAAGTTACAAGCTTAGTTGAAAAAACAGAATACTACAAACTCAAGGGTTCGATCACTGAAGACAGCCTAGTTCGGAAAGGACATAGAATAAACTAAAGATCTATATTTGTATAATACTAAGAAAATGTAGAAAATTTTTAAATTGCTATTCTGTTTTTAACGTCTTTATTTATATGCTGTTTTCATGATTGTTCCATTTTTTAAACATGAGGTAAACTCCTAAGAGAAGTCCTCTGAAGGGCATTTAATGGATAGAAAGACGCAGAAATTATAACCATTCTCACTTTACCAAAGGGACCTGAATTATGACCCGGGAAACTATCCCAGGGGAGTTTGAAATTGTTATAACTGCTACGAAGGAAAAGCACGTTATTTTTATGTTTTTATATTTTCAACGTTTGTATCTGTATGAATTATGTCGAATTTAATGAGATTATTGTATCAAAACACTGGGCTTTCATATGTTTATATACATAAATTTGTGATCAGAGCACATTTACCACGGAAATATTTTAATTGCAAGGCAGCATAAGAATGTTTTCATGTTAACTTATCTATTTTTACTTCCCTTTGGTTTATATTGAGATATTTCAGTAAAAGTTACTTTAGGAGAGACAGTTAACAAAAAGTGAAACGAGCTAGAAATTGCCAAAAAAAGGGTTTCACGATCAATAGGCCGAGTGGTTATGGGATCCATATAACAGAAAACCATCCCATAACCCATTCCTCCTCCGGCAATTCTTTCCTATTCGTTCAAATCACAAATATACCTCTTTTACTCTGCTTTTCTTTATGCCTTATATAACTCATTTTTAAGTCATCAACAGTAAAACATTTCGGTGTGCAATTGAGAGATATTCTAAAATTAACGTTAATGCAGATATATATATATATATATATATATATATATATATATATATATATATATATATATATATATATATATATATATATATATATATATATACGCACACTCACAGGTGATAAATGCATACCTATTCGAGAATGATTTGATCTTGCCAGGGAACTTCCCCTGCGGAGGATTTATAATTATTCACGTGGTGAGTCTGTATAACCTTGACTATGGAGTTGCCTCTGTAACAATATCCCGGGTCATCAATGTCCTCCAAGGTAAAGTTCCATGTCCAACTGCCTTCTGTGACATTGCGTGTGTCTGCACTATTCCTACAGGATGCCGGCCACCTCATCCAGAGAAGGTTGTGCAGTAAACAGCCGGTGAGAACAACACAATCCAGACGATTCATTTGAATGCCATGGTCATCAGTAGACATTAGAATCTGTAAAATTAAATAGGTGAACACAATGCAACTACATACATTCATTTACCTTATAATTTTGATGTAGATCATGATATAACCTACGATATAATACTCAACAACACTCACCTGCTTCCCAGTATGCTGAAGGTATTCTCAACCCCTATTCTTGCCATGAAAAGTTATTAGTTTAAGATTCTTTCCTGGCATGACAGTCCTTGATGAGGAATGACTTATGCAGGTACTCCTTCGGTACAAATGCGTCATCACTGTATCCACATTATATCAGTAAATATATTGTCATCAACCCGAAGGAAGTTTATGAAGGATGTCTTGTCTTTTGAGATCAGTGTCGGCAGCCATTTTTCCCACTGACCAGGGATGCACCCACAAACATCTTTTTCTTTGCTTTAGTAGTATCTCTTGGGTCTTTTCTGTTTCCCTGCACACCTGTTAATTGAATTATATGGTCATGGGTCTTGATGGTGTGCAACCTTAGGTTTTATAGTTCCTTCTCCATCAATGAGAGACCACTTTTACCATTTACCTTCTAAGTAAACAGGCAAATGTGGGATGTGATCCCCCATGCATCCCCTTTGATATTTCCTTGATTTTCTAGCATGGACATAAAGTAACACTATAGACGCGCTAATGCTGTTGGAACTTTGTATGCATAAAGGTAACTTTTCAGTGAAAACCAGAATAACTATTATTCTAAAATCACAACGTTCCCATAAAATTGTCAGGCTATTATTGGAACATTTCCATCACTCCCGTAGATTACTTTTGAGACTGTGTCCAGTCATATCCAGCATATCGTCCATTTTTCTAGAACCCCTTATGATACCATATTATAGCACATTTTGGGCATGGACCTTGTATGTTTGCAGTAGGGTTTAATAGTAGTTTATTGTTTAGTATAGGCTATACTCTGTTAGCTCCGTTAAGAAGGCAATTCAATCAGTCTGTTAGCAGGACATCTGAAAATGTTATGAGTAGATTTGTATTATTTTATGAAATTTGATGGACATATCGACAATATTACAACGAATGGATGATTTAATTTTGACAATGATTCGAATCATACTTTGGATATATTTCAAAAAGTCTTGACTGAGATTTTATTGAATTTGGTTGAATGTACAGATAGATATTATCTAAATGAGCAAGGGGTTTAATCTTTGAAGTGATCCTGAATTCCGGATCACATTCAGGACTTAAAATCCAGATTTAAGTTTACCTTATGGCAGTAAAAATGTTCAATGTATTTTTAATTTATTAAATTCTTTGGGAAACTAGATATGAGAAAGATGAACAAGTGATTGTTTATTGGGAGCAATTCAGATCATAGTCAGGATCCAGAAAAACATAATTCGCCTATAAGTTTTGCTGTATTTGAAATAAAAAAATTCATTTTAATGAACTACTCAAGGATTAGGATTCTACTTGATGGCCGATAAAAATGCATCCAAGTATAGTTTTGGCTAAGAAGACTTGTTGTGCCTTATTGGAGATTTGCACTCTGAGTACTTTTATTTTATATCCTATTATGAATTCCATTTATCATTTAATTTCACTCAATATTCTCTTTTTTTGGGGGGAGAAGGTATGCATGGACTAGGTCTACCAGTAATGACATCACAGAGGAGGGTGGCGTTAGAGTGGTCGAGAGAGACATCCTCCCAATGAAGGGACGTGTAGGTTGTCCTGCATGCTTGGTTTAAAGGTTTAAAGGCCGCTCATGATTATCAGAGGTAAGGGAACGTGACATTGTTGTATCATGCAATACGATGCCCTAGAGACTGACCATACATACATATGATCAGCGCTCAAGCCCCCTCTCCACCCAAGCTATGAACAAGGAGGACCAGGTAATTGTTGCTGATGACTCAGCAGATAGACCTTTGGACTCCCCCAAAGCCCCCATACTTAGCTCACAAGGATGGTGAGGTTACAGCGACCAGAGAAACATATGAGTTTGAGCGGGACTCAAACCCTTGTCTGGTATTCACCAGTCAGGGATGTTACTACATCGGCCACCAAAACTCTGAAACTTTTTTGGTAGGCTTCTGCCAAGGCATTAGATTCCAATCCCAGATGAGTGGCGGCCAATGTGTTCCTTGACAGGACATCGGCAACGTGATTTATCTTTCCAGGAACGTGCTGAAGGTTACAATAGTATTCAGCCACGGTGGGGATATGTCAGTGTTAAAATGCCAAACAGACAGGGGCACCACCAGCAATTCGCGGTCGAATGTAGATTAGCCTGATTTCTGTATTGGACAGTTTCCTACTGAAGAATGCCAATGGGCGGGCAAGCCAGTGACCACCAGATTGAATGCTGCCCCAATAGTGATGTCGCTGGCATCGTTGGAAGAAAGGAGAGTTGCATGTGACATTGGAAAAGTGAGAGCAGCCACAGTTGATAGGCTGGTTTTTTTATGGGAACCCCACGTCAGGTCTTTTGGCTCGCCTTTGAGGGAGGCGTAGAGAGGGGTGAGAGTGGCAGTAATGGCTAGCAGGAAGCTGTGATAAAAGTTGATCATTTCCAAGAACTCTTGCAGTGGTTTGACAGTCGAGTTTTGGGGAAGTTCTGAACGTCTCCTATCTTCTCAGAAAGGGGGTGGACTCCTTCAGAAGTGGTGTGGTGCCCGAAGAATGATACTACGTTGGTGGCTAAGTTATAATTGTCGTACCAGACTACAAGGCCATTCTGTTGTAGGCAGTAGAGTGCGATGCATAGATGACGGAGGTGTTCCTTTTTGGAGGAAGAAAATAAAAGCATGTCGTCCACGTAACATACACAGAAAGGGATGTCCCTAAGATGCCATACATAAGACGTTGTGAATTGACCCCAGCATTACGAAGGCCAAAACCGTATAAATTTAAGGTGCATGTACTGGAAGGGGTGGTGGTCTTGGGGATGTGTTCTGGGTTCATAGGCACCTGATAATATTCCTTTTGGAGGTTGAGCAAGAAGAAAACCTTTGTTTTGTGCAAATAGGAGGTTACGTGGGCAATGTCTTGGAGGCAGTAGTTATCTAGTTCTGTCCGCACGCTAAGTCGACTGTAATCCTCACATGGACACTGAAAGCCATCTTTCTTCAGGATAATGTGTAAGGTTGACGTCCATGGGCTTGAGACCTTCTGGCAGAGGCACATTTCTTCCTTTTCGCTAAACATTTGAATAGCGGCTGCCAAATGATCCGGTGCTAGATGTCTGAATCTGGTGAACTCTGGGGGCCCCATTGTCTTGATATGGTGATAGATACTGTGTTTCCCGGGAACCATGTGTCTTTGACAGAGTTCTGTATGGAAAACTTCTGGGTTCGATGCGAGGAGGTGCGCATAGGTATCCAAGAGTATGCAGATGTGTAGACCGAGGTCGGAAGGAGAAAGTTGGAGAGGCATTGAGGAGTATGAATCTGCAATGACTAACCATTGGTGAGCGACATCGACTAGGAGCTGGATGTCTGAGAGGAAATCCGCACCGAGGATTGGCAACGTGATATCAGCATCGAGAAACCTCAAAATATATTTAGTGCGTCCAAGCAATAAGGGGAAGTTTTCATAACCATGGGAGGGTATCACAGATCTGTTGGCAGCTACCAGCCTGATGTTGCCAGATTTAGACAGAATACATCGTGTCCTGGAAAGTGGTTTTGACAGAAGAGAGTGGCAAGCACCCGTGTTTACTAAAAATGGCATGCCCATACCTACGTCATGTAAAAAGAAAAGATTAGTGGCAGGGGAGGCCACCGCTGCAATCGATGGTGAACTTATATGTTTTTTGGCATCTGACAACAATTCGCACATTTCTTTACAGCAGCCCCAAATTTGGATTAGTAGTAGCATAACTGCAGCCGATGAGCATAAGAAAGTGGCTGGAGAGGTCGCTAGTTAAGGCATAGGTGAGGAGTGGTATTTTGTAGCCGTTCCAGCATATCACGGGGTGGGAATCTGTGTCCTACCGCATTCATGTCAGCTTCTGTCGGCGTTGAATAGTTGTTCTTTTCTTCAGGAGTGGAGGTCTTAATGGAGGTCTTAAAGGTGGTGCAGTGGCTATCCAAAAGGGTGTCAACTTTAGTCATCAAGTCCTTCATGGGCAAAATATTAACATCGGGGATGGCAGCAAATACAGATTCGGGTAGGCACCATTCCCAAAGTTGATTCACTTCATGAGAAGAGATATCAGCGGCCTTTTGCAGGCAAGAAATACTGGCCAATTCCCTGAGAGTGAACGAAGCCTCTTGGTCCCCCAAATGGTTGTTGACGAAGCGAAAAATGTTTCTCTTTGCGGGCGGCCGGTAATGGTGAGCACTGCTCCAGGAGGTATTATTTTAGATCTTCGTAGGTTATGGGGGTATCCCCTTTTTCACATGGCCAATCGGAGATTTCTGGGAAAGTTTCCTCGGGAACACTGCAAGAACATAATATGCTTTGGGGCTTGATTGAGTCACACCCTTTGTGCAAAACTGGACTTCACAGCGCTTGAATCAGGTGAATGCTTCTCCAACAGTGATGGATGGTAGTTTCAGGGGTGTGGCATTGATATTAGAGCCAGTGCCTGAGGGTTGCATCATCAAACAGTAAGGTATGGCAGTGAAGGGGAGGGCAGAAGGTAGCTGAACTCTCCGCTAGTCACCAATGTTCAGACGATCTGTTAGGTTGTAACTGAGAGACGGCATAAATGCAACTAACTCTATTTCAATAGACAGTCTTTAATAACAGATTCAGTGAAAGAAGGTCACAAAAATTCAAACAAGTCCATACAAGCAAATACAGGCACAAAAAGGTTATCAGTGCAATGGGAGAATGATAACAATATAAAAAAAGAAAAAAACAGAAATACCATTACAGTGTCTTAGCGTGTGTGATACACTAAAAGATTGCAAAGCACCATATGGAATACAACCACATTAAATAAAAGTCATTTGATGAAAATGGCCTCAGTTAGATTCTGCCAGTAATCTCTAACTTGAGTGCATTATTATTATTATTATTATTATTATTATTATTATTATTATTATTATTAATTGCTAGGGTATAACCGTTGTTGGTAAAGCAGGATGCTATAAGCCTAGGAGCCCCAACAGGGAAAATAGCCCAGTGAGGAAAGGAAACAGGGAAAAATTAAATATTCTAAGAACAGATTAACACCAAAATAAATATGCATGCTTCATAGTCCTCAGCCATGCAGGCCCAAAGTCTTCTAATCTCTCTTGGGTGGGGCGGAGAGCATCTACCCCTCATCATGATCTCATCCACATATGGCACTCAAGTAACCTTTCTTATATTTCTATTTCTAATCCTTTCCTGCCATTCAACTCCCAATGCTCTTATGAGGGCTATGTTCTCAAATCTGCAAAATCTGCTGGAGATTGTTTCATTGTTATGCCACGACTCATGTCCAGATTGTAACACTGATTTCACTAAAATAATATGCAGCCTGATTTTTATATATAATTTTAAGCAATTTGATTTCTAAATCTTACTTAACCTAGCCATTGTCTAATTTGCTTCAAAGAATTCTACCTCATTAATAGTTTCTCCTTCATATGATATTTCCTCTGCCATTGCATATTCTGTTCTCATCATCTTAGTCTTTCTTCTATTTATGTTCTGCCTAACCTGGTGTGATATTTCATGCATTCTGGTAAGCAAAATTTGCAAATCCTATGTTGCTCTGCTAATAAGGACAACGTCATCAGCACACTTTGGGTCTGTTATTTTTGTAGTACCAGTCTTGTCTAATTCTTCTCTACCATCCCAAACTGTTTTACGCATTGCAAAATTCTCGAGGAGAATAAACAGCAAAGGTGAAAGCACATTCCCTTTGAGTACTTCACTGTTCACTAAATATTCCTTTGACAGGGCACCATTAACATTAACTTTTCCCTTGCTATGCTCATGCACAGACTTAATCAAATTTACATATTTAAGAGGAACTCCATAATAAAGCAGGTCTCTCCACAAAATTGTCTGCTGCACGTTATCAAAGGCCTTTCCTTTGTCCACAAATGACCTCAAAAGTGAATTTCTATATTTGACACATTACAGTATAAAATGTCTTAAAATCAAAATTTAGTCAGTACAACTTCTACCTTTTTTAAATCCTGCTTGTTCATCTCAGTTTTTCACCAATCTTTTTCTTTAGTCTTTAAAATAAACATGCTATATATTTCGATGACTGCTGGCGTATATGTGATATCTCTGTAATTATTGCAATCTGGCAGATCTATTTTTTTTTTTTCACTAAAGCTCCTAGCTTCCATTAATCGGGTTTTCCCTCTTCACGCTATATTCTGCAAAGTAATATTGTAAGTATTCTAGGAGCCACTTCATTATCGGTCAATATCATCTCAGTTTTTATTCCATCGTAACCATAGACTTTCCATTTCTTGAGTCTTTTTTTTATTAGAACTTTGACTTCAAACACAATGAATTCAATCATAGTACATCAAGATATTTGCTTTATGTCTTATCCATGACCTCACAAAAGCGTTCCGTCTAATGTTGCCTTTTTTTCATCACCTGTTGTTATAACAGATACATCTCACTATTTTTATGGGTATACGCTTTTTCTTCTTTGCCCCGGTAGATATTTAATAGTAATTCTATGAGCATATTTGTATAGATAATTACATACACATATTAACATGAATAATAGAGGTAAATCAATAAAAATAGAGGTAGGTTTGAAGAGTAGTCCTAGTGTTTTTTTTTTTTTTCTCAACGAAAATCGGAAATAAAATTTAGGATGAGAAAATCTAGATGAACATGATCTGCTCAATGAAACCAAGAAGTTCAGAGATAAATTCCAGAACTTAGGATTAGAAATGGGGAATCCGGTACTAAACTATATAATCCAATAAAGAACATACATATAGTTCCTGAAGAGAGGCAGTAAATCTGTAGTTGAGGTGAATGTGAGAAAGTTGATAAATGGATTCAGGCAGAAAGAAAACAGAAGCAAAACGGTATCTGAGATATACTCGAAAAATAGACTAATACGGCGAAGGGAATCCTTATGCCAAAAAGAATGCAGCAAAAATTCTAAACTGATAAGTTCCAAGATTGTGAAAATTAGATATTTCCAAGAAATGATAAAAGTAACCTGAGTATTGATGATAAAAGTTCGAATGAAAAGTACATTTGAATATTTTCATCAAGGAAAACGATCTAGTAATTCTTGATTACAAGAGAACATTATGATCATCATATCTTATACCTATTGACACAATGAGCGTCACATAGATTTCGCGAGTCGTCTCTTTCTTGATCTTTTAATTCAATACACCTCCATTCAGCATCTCCTACTTCACTCTTCTATCCCTCAGCCATATAGGCCTGAGTCATGCAATTCTACTAGTGCCTTGTGGAACCTAGCTAAACGTTTGGTGAACTAATCTCTCTTGGGGAGTACAAAGAGCAGGCCCAAACCATCTCCATCTACCCCTCATCATGATCGCGTCCACATATGGCACTCAAATAATCTCTCTTAGAGTTTCATCTCTAATCATGTCCTGCCATTTAACTCCCAATGTCCTTCTGGGGGGTTTAAATCTATCAGAAATTGCTTCATTGTTTTACCATAACTCATGTCCATAGAGTAACATCAGTCTCACTAAGCTGATTCATATTCAGATTTGTATATGGAATTTCAGGCGATTTAATTTCCAAATCTTACTCAACCTAGCCATTGTCTGATTTTTTTTTTTTTCAGTCTTTCCCTAGACTGTAATTCTAAAGACTCTGTATTGAAGATCATAGTTCCTAGATACTTAAATGATTCCACCTCAAAAATCTTTTTTCCTTACAAAGGTATTTCATCTTCTGCATAATCTGCTCATATCATTCTGTCTTTCTTCTATTCATCTTAGCCCAACCTTGTGTGATATTTCACGCATTCTGGTAAGCAAGCATTGAAAATCCTGTGGTGTTCAGCTAATATGGACAGCATCACCAGCATACTCTAAGTCTGCTAATTTCCCATTACAAATCCAGTCAAATCCTTCTCCACCATCTCCGACTGTCCTACGCATAACAAAATCCACGGGGAGCATAAACAACATTGGTGACAACACATTCTCTTGGAGTACTCCACTGTTCATAAGAAATTTATTTGATAGGACTACATTAACATTAACTTTGTACTTGCTATGTCCATGAACAGAATTAATAAAATATTTAAGGGGAATTCCATATTAATGCAGGACTCTCCACAAAATTGACCGGTGTATACCATCAAATGATTATTCATAGTCCACAAATGCCATCAATAGCCGATATTTATACTCTAATCATTGCTGTACAGCATGTCTAGAAATGAAAATTTGGTCAGAAAAATAAATTTACCTTTTCGAAATCCTGCTTGTTCATCTCTCAGCTTTTTATAAATCTTTTTTTCCAGTCTCTTTAAAATAAGCATGCAATATATTTTCATAAAACTTTATGTAAGTTTAATGTCTGTAATTATTGCAATAACTAGGGTCTTTTTTTTTCTTTTCTTTTTTTACCTACATTCCTAACTATGATTCATCAGGTTTTGCGTCTTCCTCTTCATGCTACATTCTACAAAAGAATCTAATAAGTATTCTGGGGGTCACTTCATTTTCAGCCAGTATCATCTCAGCAGTTATTCCATATTATCCAGGGTCTTTCCATATCTTCAGTTTTTTTTTTTTTTTTTTTTTTAATGATAGAATCGACTTTAAATACACTGAATTCATTCATGGGTACATCAAGGTCCTCTTCAGCTCCAGGTATACCAGCCAAATTATTACTTTCGTATCTCCTATTCCTAACCTTACTAAAGTGTTCCATCCAACATGGGGTTTCATCATATTCTGTTGTTTTGATGGGTATATGCTTCTTCTTCTTTGCCCCAGTAGAGATTTCATTACTAATTCAATGAAAGATTCTTACGCCGTAGCCACTCCCTGAATTCATAGCATTGTCAGCCTCATATGCTTTACTGTCTAAATATTCTCTCCAGTCGGTCCTGGTTTTTCTTTTAGCCTCTCTATCTGTTCTGAAGTAATTAGCATGCTCTACCGTGTAATTTTCATTACATCTCCCGAAAACTTTCAACAATCAATTTCTGTTTTTGTCTCATTTTTATAGTATCCCACGTATCATTTGATATCCATGGCTTTCACCTTTTAACTGTGTGACCCAAAACTTCACCACCAACTGACTGATTTACGTTCTTGATATCACACTATTCTTCATTCATTGTTTGTTCTTTGTCTCTTAAAGTCTCTAACACTGCAAAATCGTTTTCCATATTGGGGCCTTTGATTGGTCAGACAGTATTACATTGGATCCTTCTCTCAGGATACGGTTCATTTTCCCTTTCCCTACACATACACCGAATATTCTCGTCTTTCCTTCACTTATTCTCCTCTGTCCTGATACTCATGATAACACTGAGATTACCAAACAATTCTTCTTCACCTGAGGGGTTAACTACTACAGTAATTGTTCAGTGGCCACTTTCCTCCTTAGCTATGGTAAGCAGCTCTTCTAGGAAGACACTCCAATATCAAACCATTGTTCTCTAAGTCTTAGGTAGTGCCCTAGCCTCTATATCATGGTCTTCCACTATCTTTGGTTAGGGTTCTCTTGCTTGAGAGTACACTCGTGAACACTTATATTTTATTTCTCTTCCTCTTGTTTTGTAGAAGATTTTATAGTTTATATAGGAAATATTTGTTTCAATGTTACAGTTCTTAGAAGATTTTATTTTGTTCATGTTTCCTTTCCTCACTGAGCTATTATTCCCTGTTGGAGCACCTGGGCTTATAGCATCTTGCTTTTCCAACTAGGGTTGTAGCTTAGCAAGTAATAATAATAATAATAATAATAATAATAATAATAATAATAATAATAATAATAATAATAATAGTAGTCTCAACCCTTGGCATTCTATCTACTTTTCTGTTGGGTGCTTTCAGTTTTTATTTCAGTGTGGCGATGAGGAGCTGGAGATCACTATAAATAGCTGCACCTCTATAGCTTCTTACATTTCTCAGAGTCCTCCTTCTCTCTTTTTTCATGACAATGTGATCAATTTGATTTTTCTAATTTCCACATGGTGAAGTCCATGTAATTTTTGTAGATGTCCTTGTGCTGGAAAATAGTACCTTCAATAACAATATTGTTTGTAGAATAGAAACTTATATAATGGGCTCTATTTTCATGTGCAACCTCCTTTTTTTTTTTTTTTTTTTTTTTTTTTTTTTTTTTTTTTGGTGCATAGCAAACTCATATTGCATGTCTTTGATTTAAACTTTGTAAATAATAATCTATTATTTACCACTCTCCACTCAGTTAATGGTTTTTCTGCTTTCGGTGTCATCATCATTCCTACCTCTTCTCTTCTAACTCCAACTGTTCTTCATGAATCTATCTTCTTTTTCCATTGACTTCATTGATTCATTGGCTAGATTCATCAAAGGATAGCCAGTTCCTTGTGATGCGCAGTGCCTATCTAACTAAGGCAAGTGACCCTTGCTAGTCCATACTAGGTCT
>NC_090755.1:42416960-42419460 GCF_036898095.1 Palaemon carinicauda | reverse complement strand
TTTTCGTGTTTGCTAGACCGTTGAAAAATCTATCACCATTGTGCGTAAATTTTGCGGTGACAGAAGGTGGCCACTTCTGTTTTACTAAATGACTGTCGGTAACCTTGTCATATCCCCCCCCCCCTCCACTCATAACCGAGACTCAGTGCGCGGGTTAAAAAGTCTTTCCCTCGGTCCTTAGATACCAGTCTCTTACGTTATTCATTTTCTGTAAAGTATAATAAATCTTGTTAAGGTCTCGACATATGTGTGTGAAGTTACCGTTCTAATCAAAGTGTAGTAAGTTACGGTTGTTAGCTGAGCGACTGTATTTCCTTTTGACTTCATTTTTATTTGAACCGGGAGTAAAATACTTCCAGTGCGTCCTTATTCATTCTCATTTTCCCGTATCTAAAATGTTTTGAGTACAAATATTCGTGTAATCTTTACTATTTATGCGTGTTTTACGGTTTTATGCGTGGTCAATGCTTAACTAAGTTCGCTCTAATTTAAGAATTTTAAAACTCTAATTCAGGTGTTTATATTGTTCTTGAAGTTTCTTTTTAATTTTCATAATGGAGAAGTTTGATACACAAAAGTTTTTGGGGATCCTTCCTCTGAATTGCATACCCTTACCGATGCTAGGAAGTTTGAATTAATGGAAGTAGCTAGGCATTTAGACCTTGAGGTACGTTTTAGTATGCGTAATAGCTCACTATATGCGTATTGGAACCTTGGGTGAAGAAGCTAGGCAGTATCTTGTTCAAAAAAACCCTTCCCTTACAATTGAACAAAAGCTAGAGTTTGAAAGTCTTGTAGTCGAGCGTGAAAAAGCTCAGTTAGCTTTAAGACAGGAAGAGTTAGCTTTGCAAGCCGCTGAAAAGAGACGTGATTTTTTTTAAATGGAGAAAGAAAAAGAAAGAGAAAAATTTGAAATGGAGAAAGCTAAGTTAGAATTTCAAGCTAGGGAAGAAAGAGAAAAGTTTGAAAGGGTGAAAACTAAATTAGAATTAAAAGCTAGTTCAACTATCAAGGTGGAACAAGAGAGGGCTTCAATCAATCTTCAGAATATGCAAATGGAACAAGAGTTATCTCCCTCTGACCTGACTAAAAATATAAAGTTAGTTCCCTTATTCACAGAGTATGATCCAGAGGATTATTTTTGGATATTTGAGGAAACTGCTAACCACCTTAATTGGCCTGCTGAACAGTGGGTATGGCTCCTTAAACCTAAATTGTCAGGTAAAGCTGTTCAGGTTGTTAGGCATCTGGATGATACTGAGGATTATAACCAGGTAAAGAAAGCAATCTTAGATGCATTTTCCATAACGGAGGAAGGATATAGACAAGCTTTTCGTAACTTATGTGAATCAGATATCCAAACTTTCCTAGAATTCGCTTCTGACAAGTTTAGAGCTTTCAAGAAATGGCATAAGTATGCTGAAGTAACTTCTCTTGAAGAACTGATGAATTTAATGGTTCTTAAAGAATTTAAAAGGAAACTTCCCATTAATGTAATGCTCTACTGTATATTGAAGATAGGCAGGAGAAAGATTTACTAAAAGCTGCTTCCTTGGCTGACACTTATTCTTTAATACATAAGTCCATTCCTAATAAAAGAGCTGAGGTTTTTGTAAAACCAGTTTCAGGAAAATCCCAGATTTCGGATGATAATACCAAAGGTTCTGATAATCCTAAATGTAGTTATTGTAAGAAAGGAGAACATACTATTCATAATTGTAAAGACCCTAAATGTAAAGGATCTGATAACTACTGTAATGTTTTTATGAAACCCAACGTAAAATTTTCAACCTCCCAGCGTAAACCTGTTTCGCATGTGCAAGCAAATGTACCAGATGTTTGATGATTTTAAGTCTGAAGGTATAATATCCTTGTGAGTAAGAACAGAAGTCTAAGGTCACTACATTACGAGACACTGGAGCTACTTTAACTTTGTTGCATACTAAGGCTTTTCCTAATGTTGAGAATAATCTAACTGGTGAGAAGGTGGTTGTAAGGGATCTTACTGGAATCTCATCCATTCCCCTTGCCAGTGTCTACTTTGATTGTCTACTTGTAAAAGGGAACGTTGAATTAGGGTTGATTGATACAGAATTGCCGGTAAAAGGAGTTTTATTGCTATTGGGTAATGATTTAGCCGGGGAATTAATTGTACTAAATTTAATTGTGACTGATACCCTCATGGATGATAGGGTAGTTTTGGACAAACCTTTGATGGATGGTGAGAAGGTAGATCTTGATCAAGCCCCAACTCATAGTCACTCGCTCCCAAGCAGGAGAAAAGGTAAATGACTTTGAAGTAGATAGAGATTTCTTAGCTAAGGTAATGTCTAGAGATAAACTAATAGCTCCCTCGTGGTCAGATCAATCTTTATCTTGTTTGCACGATAAGGCTGTTGATATAAAATCTTTGAATAAAGCCCCTTGTTTTTATCATAATAATGGTATCCTAATGCGTTTTTACCATCTTTCTAACTATTCAAATCTTGATGCCTGGAGT
>NC_090755.1:42396960-42411960 GCF_036898095.1 Palaemon carinicauda | reverse complement strand
TTCATTGTATTTTTTTTGGCAAGTTTATATGCAGACACTTAACTCAATATATACTCATATCAATCAAGTAATTCAAATTACCCCTTTTTCCTAAAAGAGGAAAAGTACCTTCATACTTATAAGATAATGAGGGACATTCTTTCTGAATTAATACGAAATCTTTATCTCCCACGTGGAAATTTCTCTCCTTTGCCTTAAGATCGTACCTCCTTTTAGTTTCCCGTTGGCTGTTGCTCTCGCTTTCTAGTGCTAATTTCCAAGCTTTCCTGAAATTCTAATTGTGATTCTCCAAATTCAGAATGTAATTTTCTCTACCCTCTTGAAGCATTAATTCCCTCTTTAAAATGTCTAAAAGTCCTTTAGCAATGTGACCGAACAGCAACTTAAAAGGACTAAATCCTGTAGTGTCATTAGGTGCCAATCGTAAGTATAACAAGACAAAAGGTAGTGTTTCTTCCCAGTCATGTTCAAAGTTATTACATAGTTTTTGTGAGGAACTTTTTAATGTTTGATGGAAACGTTCTACAATCCCTTACGATGCGGTGATACGGTGGGGAAGTTACAAGTTTGATACCCAGCTCTTTCATTTTGTCTTTGAAATATTTGGACACAAAATTACTGCCATTATCACTGTATAATGCAAGGCAGACCAAACTTGGAAAAATAGTTCAATATGCGTTTAATTACAGTTTTCGTATTGCAGCTTCTTACTGGGATTGCTTCTTGATAACGGGTTACTCTATCAATGATTGTTAATAGATATCTATTCCCTCGTTTACTTCTAGGCAAAGGTCCAACTATATCAATTACTACATTCTCAAAAGGTTCTCCCACTGATAGAATAATACATAAGGGAGCCCTGGGAATTGCTTAATTAGGTTTACCAACAATTTGACATTCATGACAGCTTACTGCATATCTCTTCACGTCACTTTTTATCTTAGGCCAAAAGTAGGTCTTACTTATACATTTGAAAGTTTCATTTACCCCTAAATGT
Source organism: Palaemon carinicauda (assembly GCF_036898095.1). Taxonomy (NCBI): domain Eukaryota; kingdom Metazoa; phylum Arthropoda; class Malacostraca; order Decapoda; family Palaemonidae; genus Palaemon; species Palaemon carinicauda. The sequence goes on along the minus strand of NC_090755.1, from coordinate 42,410,963 downwards.
CCTTGATCATCATGTGCTAACTTCAGAATTAATTCGCGAAGCTTCCTAGGAATTACTAATTGCTCTATAACTTCCTCTTTGATAACTGACTTGGGACGAGCATAGCAACACTAAATTTCGACATTTAAACAAAAGGTTTCCTTATAAACATTATCAGGATTATCATCCAATTCACTTTAAAAAATTCAAGACAGTGTCTCATCCTCTCTCTGAAACTTAATTAGCTCATCTCTATTCAAGATTTTAGTGCCTAAACCATTGCAGTAACCATTACTTGATTCCACTACATCGACTACGTCTACGTCATTACTTTCGACTGCTACATCATCAACTTGACTAATACTGTCAACACCAATATAGTCGGTCTTCTCAGCCCCACACTTGCTTCAACCTTACCGCCTCTATCACACACGTTCGAATCTTAGAACAAACTATGACTGTAGTCTATATCTGTATTTAAACCTGACCTAGTTACTACCATTTCAGGCACTGGAATCTTACTTAAAATAGGATTAACACATTTAGATGTAGTTAAATCATTGCCGATAATATGTCAATGCCGTCAACGGGCAAATAGTTTACAACTGCTAGTTTTACATCTTTTGACACCCCCTGATTTTACAAGTTCATCTCCAACAAAGGACAAACAACGCAAGTATTCGGAAACTCACCTAACATAACTTTTCTTTCTTACTGATTTTTACCTTTGTTGGCAAACTCTCTTTCCTAATAAGGAAAACGGCTGTTCTGGTGTCCCAAAGAAAGACAACTTCTCTCAAATCCCCTCCTTCAAGCGAAGAAACTACACCTTCAGATAAAAAATCTCCGTAAAATTTCCTAGTTTCTTTCATGATGTCATTTCTGCTTGACGAAAGATTATTAACTAGAGACACTGCTTTCTTGACATTCTTCTCCTCTACTATACAATTCCTTGCTATATGCCCTTTCTTATAACATCGATAACTATTATCTCTGAACCACTACCATCCCATTTGCTCTTACAAAACCTGGTTTTCTATTGATAAAACTACTCTTACCATTTTGTATTTTACTGGAAGGAAGGTTATTTTTCTTCTTACTGTCACTTAAACTATGAGTAAGACTGTAATCATCTACCAACCTTGTTGCATCTGTAAAAGAATTTTTACGCCTATCTTCTATATATAGCTTAATGTTTGGTGATATGTTATCTTTGAAGTTTTCTTTCAAAACTTAGTTCTTGAGATCATCAAAACTATCTACTTCAGTGGAAGATAACCAATCATAAAATTATCTTTTTAACTACTTTCCGTAATCTACATAAGTACTGCTCTGATCAAATTTCAAACATCTAAATTTCTTACGGTACGCCTCTAGTACAAGCCTGTATGCACTGAGAACAGTTTCTTTTTAACCGTATCATTATCCTCACTTTCATCCTCAGACACACAACTATGCACAAAAAGTGCCCTACTACCTAAGACTGTCTGTAGATATAAAGTCCACTTGTTTTGGGGACAACCTACTCTGTTCATTAACCTTTCAAAAGACATGAAATATTTCGTTACATCTTCCTCATAAAATTTTTGAATTAATTTTAACACTGCACCCATACCTAAATCATCAGAATTATCATTCAATGATGAATTACCACCCCGTCTGCTACTTGACGCATTACTTACTGGTCTGCTATCAGGCAGACTATTATGAATATTTTGCCTTAAACAAGCGATTTCTAACTAATGCTTACGCGGTTTCTCATTTTTTTCTCTGTCTCACATTTTCTTCTCACTGTCTCTCATTTTCTTCTTGCTGTATTTCATTTTCTTCTCTTTCAGCTGGTCTTTCGTCTCTCTCATAAATTTCCTGTTCTCTCTTGAAAACATACTCACGGAGAGGATCACCATCTAGACCAAAAGGTTTACCTGAAGTTATCAAATCTTTCATAATCTCACTCATTCTGCTTCTTTCTATATTCTCCCTGTTTCAATTGGTTATGTTGTCTAGACTCCTGGCAAGGTCGCCAACTGTTACCATCTTAAAATCGTTACAGGTTCTTTTATTAATTAAAATAAATTTTTCTAACAACAACCATTAAAATATGGGAAATAAATATAAAAAGAAACTCACGAAGAAATACAACAAGTTGATTCACAAACTTATATAAAGAAAATCAATGTTACTAATTCGTTTACTTTAACTGACAAATCAAAGCAATCAAAACATTAATGGAAAAAGGGAACAATCAGTAAGGCAGAAATACTAAAGGAATAGTTTTCTGTAGCTACTTAGACGATACTGGTACGGAGACTTCAGGCTTCAGAACGTTGCAGAAGGCCGGCTAAAGTTCAGATGTAACTGGCACGATGACCGGATTTGAAGACGTCACAGAAAGGGTGTCATATAGATGGGACATGAGAAGTCTTCTCCAATAATTCGATGATAGTGTTGAAGTAAGGCAGGCTGCAGGCAGTGTGGGCTACTTCTCGTCACAAACAAGGAGGGCTGGCTGCATCAATTTGTCTCTTCTTCTCAACCATAACATTATTTTGGAGATAGGCTGAAGGGAAAGTTGGAAGCGAACTCTGTCAGGCTTCTGGTCTTCTCTGATTCTTATCTCGTCAGGGCTTGGCTCTCATCTGCTTTGGACGTAGTTCCTCTCTTTTCTTATGTCCTGTCCTATCTCTCTTGGACAATCTCTTCCTGAAGTTTATATAGCCATGTATTGGAGGAGTTAATTACAGTGGGAAGAGGTCATTTCCATAGAAGGCATTTTTTCTAACAATTCTGCGACTCCATTGGCTTCCTCAATAACGCCCACTTCGATCACACTATGCAAGCTTCTAGAAGAAATTTTTGATGCAATCTGGACCACGTGTTAAGTCGTAACAAAAGGGCAGCACGTATCCACACATGATGACATATTTCATAAAGACGGATATTCCTTAGGCTCAGTTTCACAAAATATGCTGACTCCACTGATTAAGACGATGGCATCTCGGTCCAAACAGGACAGTCCCCTTATCGCGGCAGGTGCTTTCATCGAGGCTAGGTTTACTTTCAAAATGCTGATGACAGTGGAATGATGACAGGTTTGACCAAACAATACAATAGTCAAATCTCGTCTTGCTGCCCACACTTTTGGGATGGATATTTTTGTCTTTTATAACATATCCTTTTAAAATTATTATATCTACCCATGGCATCATCCTGTACAACCCTCTATTTGGGAAGACGTCGCCTTTGATGATTCCAACACCACCCCCTTCTTTTACTCCGATTCCAATAGACAATGACCATGGATACCTACTCCCATGTTGAAAAATAACACTAAGTCATTTTTTGTTTTCTGTATCTTTTTATACGGTAATTTGGTAAGTTTGTAAATGCTTGTTTTTATTTTAACTTGCATATTTAGTATTCAAATAAATTTTGTTTACATAAAATGATGACAATTCCTTAATAACCAGTTAAAGATTAAGATAGTTTGGGCCGTTCAAGAGATTTGCTGCTCGTTATACATTTCTTACAGAAAGGAGAAGTGGACGGCTTTTAATGAAAATGAAGTAGTTCTTAGCCATCTTCACCAGTGACAACATTGGATTTACTTACCTCTTTATCGTCATGCTGAAAAAATAAGTGATCTGTACCATGGATCCTCATCTTACGTTGCCTTCTGCTTGGAAGCCTTATCAAGAGCCAACACAGCAATTGTGATTTTTCACATTTACAAACAGCATACACGGACAGTATGGGTTGTGAGGTACGTCATCATTTTAAAGGTCATTTAAATTTTATGATTTATAATCCATAGTTCATTTAATAATGAAAGTCCCTTGCTTTGCTTTTTAGCCCCCTCAAATAAATATACCCTTGGATAATATTTACATCATTTACAATCTTTATCGGATTACCATATTATAATTTCCCAGTCATAGTTGAGAGATTCATTTATCTTCAGTTACTTTGTGCTGGTTCGATGATTTAAGTGTTGTATCATAATTTGGTATTCTATCATTTGCCAATTTTATGTTAATAAGTCGTTTATTTAGATTCGTTGTTTTACTACTTAGGTGGTTATTCGTTCGGCCTTACTGTAAATTTGGATCGTTATATACAAGTAATATACTTAATACGCAAAGTGGACCATTGCCTTTAGGTAATTATTATTTGATAGTGTTAAGTGAAATTCATTATTGATACAATACATATATTTGAATGGAATTCCTGTTTAAATAATTTATTAGTGATTTCGATAGTTTAAATTACCATTTGAAGTGTAACTGATATTTGGTATTCTATACTTTTCTAGGGGTTCTTGAAAATGGTAATTGGAAGTTGGAGATGCTTGACCATCGCTTTGACTTCTATTTAAGGCGATCATCTTCGACAGCAGCAACAACAGCATTAGTTTTAATTTGATCAGCAATACATGAAACCATTGTATTATATTTCATTCAATTTCTTAGTTGTTGTTTGGTTGACATTTTTAAAGTTTATAATTTCGTGAAGGTTTCATTGAAATAATAAAATTGCTTTTTGTATCAATTTTCCAATAATATAGTAAATTTTTCGAGATGGGGCCTAAGTAAGGTGCTGTTTTTGCTGTCTGGTTAGCTTCCTGGTTGGGGTTTCGTTTGTTTGTGGGTCCATGGTCTATCCTTTATATTTTATTGAAATGAGTGTAGAATTAAAGACTCTCGTAAATATATTCGTGGCCAAGTAACGCGGTTGTTTAGTGAACATGATAAATTCACTAGTATGAATAAAACTGACTGCAAGGCTGTTCAAATTAAACTGGTTTCGTACAGTGATCAGTTGAATAGTCTTAATTCTGTAATCCAGAAGTCTTTGTATAGAGACGGGAAAAATGAAGAGAAGTTCTTATTAGAATTACAGTATTTTGACGATTACTCAGATAAATTAAATACCTGTTTTGCTGTTTTGCAATTGATGGATTCTAAACCTAAGGCCAAGGATACTGAGACCGCAAGAAGTCTCTTGAAGAGTCCTGTAGTTTCACTTCTGGTTTACGCCAGCACCAAAAGTGAAAATGTTGAAAATTTTCTTGTTGAGTTTGAATCGGCTATTGCTACATATTCTTACACTGAGAGGGATAAACTATTACTTCTCAAGCAACAGATCTCAGGCAGAGCCTTAATTTTGCTCGAGAATCTTGAAATTTCAAAGCAGACTTATACTGATGCTAAGAAATTGCTTAAAGGAGCACTAGCTTCTCGTGAAATGAAGCTTGAGTACGGTAATGATCCTTTTTTCCTATATTGGAAAAATTACTAATGTAACTGAAACTTTTTCTACATTGGAAATCAAAGTAGATAATATTTTGCAGTATTTCATCTGGCAAGGCATGAATGAGTCCTTTAAAGCTCAGCTTGTAAATATGAATAATCATGTACGTCCATCACTTGAAGAGATAAAGGAAAAATTCTTTGAAGCATCTGAAGGTTGTATAGACGTCACAAGAAGGTTTAATGAAAGGGAGAGACAAGGAGGAAAATATTCTACATCACTTTCAGTTAATGTTAAATATGAGAATAATGAAACTAACAGAATTAGTACTGCTGACGCCGCTTCTCCGGTGAAAAGGTGCACTCTTTGCCAGGAAAACCATGCAACAAATAAGTGTATAAAATAAAAAGAACCAGAGCGTAAGCTGAGACGCTCAGAAGAACTTAATGGTTGCAAGAAATGTGCTAACATTGGACATACCACCGACCAATGCAAGTTTAAATTCTTTAAGAAATGCTATTTTTGTAAGGGCTGGCACTTTTCATTTTTGTGTGATCGTCAAGGTAAAAAATCTCATGATGAAAAACTACAAGTGAATGGGAGAGGTGGCAAGGAAGTAAAAGCAGAGAAATCAAAACACAGGGAAACCTCAAGTGATGTGATGATTATAACTAAGGCTTTGCATACCTCTGATGGCGCCTCTGTTTTGCCAACTTTTACCTGTGAAATGGTGAATGGAGCCCTTGTTAGAGGTTTGAAGGACTGTGGCTGTCAGACCAGTTTTGTAACTGAAAAACTTGCATGTGATAATTGGTTGAAAGTGTTAGAAGATAATGTCTCCTTAACAGTCAATGGTTTTAATTCAAGTAAGAAGTATAAATCCAAGATAGTTGAATTAAAGTGCAATTTTGATGATAAGGCTTGTGTAATACATGCATTGTGTGTACCAAGCATAGATATAAATTTGTTATTGCCAGGAATTTCAGAAGTGGCCAGGGCCTTTGTCAAAAGAGGCTTCAAATTAGCTGATAAATATTTGACTGATGGTAGTGATAGAATAAAGGACATTGACTTCATACTTGGTACAAATGACACCCATTGTTTATTGGATTTTTCAGTAAAATTTGGCAATGATCACCCATCTGTTTATTTGGGATCAGCGGCAGGAGTGATGTTAATGGGTAATGTCAAGGTTATGCAACAGAATTTACCTTATCTTTCAAAGGATTTTTCTTGCTCTCGGTGTTCAGAACATTCCTGCTCTGTTGCCGATTATAAGGAAACATGTGAGTTAAATGGAAACAAATCCCCTGTATTGGATGGCATAGATGAATGCTGCAAGTATATTAGATTTGGTAGTTCTATGGGTGAGCCAAGTGGCTTAAGTTTGGAATGCGAGGTGGAGGTTCAAGCTAACGTCGCTATTCTAAATGAAAAAGGTATGATAGAAGAATCAGAGCTGAGACGTGCAACTGATGAGATGCTGCGGTATGTGTATGAGATATCTATTTGTGAACCAGACCATGAAGATGGAAGCTTGATGTCAGATTGTAATGGAAATTTGATTAAGTTTACCCTTGATAACGCAAGGAGAAACGAGGAAGGAAGGCTAGAGATGCCTCCTCTATGGAATGAAAAAAGATGTCATTTGATTGGACGGAATTTCAACCTTGCAAAGGCTGTATTGAGATCCAACACGAGAAAATTACAAAGGAACCAGGCTAATTTGGAACTTATGAATGAAAATTTTAAAGAACAAGAAAAACTTGGAATAATTGAAAGAATACCAAATCTAGAAAGGTACATGGATGAGAATCCTGAGTGAAGTTTTTTAGCACACATGGGAGTTTTTAGACTGGATTGGGAAACAACAAAATGCAGAGTTGTTTTCCTGTCCAATGTTTGTGAACCTAGCAGGTCCAGTGTGATGACGGTCAATCATAATCAGGCTATGTATGCTGGCCCATCACTCAATCAGAAGATAACGTCTGCAATGCTTCATTTGAGATTCGGATCTAAATCACTGATCTTCGATATTAAGAAAGCCTTCAATCAAATAGCACTCATTGAGCTTGATCAGCAGAAGTTACTCTTTTTGTGGTATAAGAATGTTAAGAAAGGGAATTTCTCTATAATTGCCTACAAAAATGTTCGCCTTCCTTTTGGACTTCGATGCAGTCCTACAATTTTGATGCTGGCTCTTTTCAAAATTTTAGTACTGGATAGCAAGAATGATATTCCTAGACTAAGAAATGCAAATTAGATAATGTATCAGCTCTTCTATATGGATAATGGTGGATTTACTTGTGAATCATCCGAAACCTTGAATTGGATGTATGAGATTTTACAGGATATTTTTGGTCCTTACAAAATTGAACTACAGCAGATGTTTTTTTAATGATTATACACTACAAGATAAAATTGATGGAGAAAATATGCAATCGGATGTAGGATGCAAGAAATCTGAGATGGAGGTGAAATTACTTGAGATGATCTGGAATCGAAGGAGTGATACATTTTCAACCAGGAAATTGTGCCTTGATGAAAAGGCGATACATTGCATCTAATTATGATGTTTTCAACATAAATGGTCCTCTTCTTACCAGAGCTAGACTTTTTATGCAAGACTTACAATGTGAGAGAACGCTCGGATGGGATGCACAACTTAGAGACTTTCAACAAAAGGAATGGAGAAATATAGCAAACCAAGTAAATTCTGCTCCTGTTTTTGAGCTTCAGAGATGTGTTGGTGAATGGACAGATGAATATAAACTTGAGGCTTATGTTGATGCTAGCAAAAGAGTTTATGGAGTTGTTGTGTATTTGTGCAATATGAGAAGTGGTGAAAGAAGATTTGTATTAGGGAGAAACAGACTCGTTGGATCCAAATTGCATGAAAAGTCCATTCCTTCACTCGAATTACAATACCTATAATGAACTGAGTGGCACACAGTGCCTGGTGCCCATCAAAATAGTTGACTTGGGGCTGTTCTCAGATAGTTTTGTTGCCCTGTCGTGGCTTAAGTCCTTTTCTCATAAGTTTGATAAAATGCAGAAAAGGTCAGTGTTCGTAATGAACAAACTGAATCATATAACAAAGCTATGTGAGGGGAAAAGTGTTGGATTCTCATTCGTGAGTGGAATGGACAACCCAGCTGACAAAATTACACGATGTCTGTCATTCAAAAGCTTAATGAAGTCTAATTACCATAAGGGTCCCATTATACGTGATCTTGATCAAGCTAGTAAAAGTGACATTTTAAGTTTCAAGGTACCAATGGTCGAGAGTTTAGAAACCATTGAGGCATATATTGCATCAACCAGTATAAAAGAAAGCCAAACTGTAAAATTAGAGCACTTAATACCTCTAGATAGATATTCAAATATGGATAAGTTGATATCTATACTTGCGAAAGTTCTGGAATGCTGGGATCGATGGAAAGGGTTTATAAACAAGTCACATGGCTTTGATAAGAAGGATCTCCGCTCTAAGGCTTTGACTCAAATCAGCTCTAGGGATCAACAAATAAATTTTCCAGATGTTATTGACTATTTAAGTGATAACTCTAAAACCAAGATGGCTATGCCTAATTTGATATCACAGTTGAAATTGTATCCAGACACTCATAATTTAATAAGAGTGAATTATGAATTTAATGAGAAGCGCAGTGTAACCAACCAAACTTATCCTATTCTTTTATCAAGAGAGAGTACTCTAACGAAACTTATTATATTAGATGAACATTTGCTTTTGAAACATGCTGGTTTCTATGCCCTTTTGACAGAATTACGTAGGAAATTCTGGATACCAAAATTCTTCTCTACAGTTAAGAGGATCCTGAAAGAATGTGTTGTATGCCGGAGATATAACCAAAGACCTGTCAAACTTAATCAGTCAGCCAATAGGGAATTTAGATTGAGTCCATCTGATAAACCTTTTGGTAATATATACCTTGATTATTGTGGTCCATTTTATGTGAGACAAGGGAAAGATAAAGTCAAGGTTTGGATCCTTGTTATTCCATGCATGTTCACACGAGCAGTTAATCTTAAGATCTGTATGGATATGACAGTTGAAGAGTTTTTGCGTGCTTTGTCACTGCATTCTTTTAAATATGGAGTCCCTCAGTTTATAGTAAGTGATTTGGGTACGCAAATAGTAGCAGGAGCCAATATTGTTCAGGATTTCCTGAAAGATGCTGAGACTGTTCAGTATTTAACTGATAATGATGTTGAGAGAGTCCATTTTCAACAGTACTATAAGGGTTGCAGTCAGCTTGAAGGATTGGTTGAGAGCGTAGTCAAAATGACCAAGTATATACTACGGAAGTCAATCAGAAATAATGTCATTGAATTTAGGGATTTTGAATATCTTGTTTGTCATACTGTACATTTGATCAATAGAAGGCCTATTGCATTAATAGAAGCATTAAGATATTGTTCTAATAATGTACCAACCCCTATAACGCCAGAGGAACTTATTCATGGATATTCATTGGTGTCTTTGAATATTATTCCTGCATTACAAGCTGACCCTGATTCTGATGAGGATTTTCAGGTTGATTTTGATGTTGTACATAAAATTAAAACATCTTATGAGAAACTGAAACATGTTAGAACTAAATTGATTGAAATCTATCATCGGGAATTCATGAACACTTTAATTAAACAAGCTACTGATAAGAAGGATAGATATGCTCCTGTAAACCATAAACAAATCAGTATCGGCGATATTGTGCTGATTAAGGATGATGGATATAAACCTGTTAATTATCCTATGGGAATTGTCAAAGAAGTTTTCAAGAATATCAACGGAGAGGTAACTGCTGCAAAAGTTCTGAAGGGTAAAACCAATGAAATAACTAAAAGGCATGTTACTTCTTCAATACCACTCTTGAGGAAGGAGTCTGATGATGATATTGTAGGATCAGATGATGATGATGAGGATGCTGTAGCATCGAAAGAAGAAATTCCAGGCATGGAAGTTTCAAGAATAGGTCCACTGAGAAAAGCTGCTGAGATATCACGGCAAAAATTCAAAAGCATTTTAAACGATGATATTTCAGATTAGTTAATTTTTTTCTTTATTTGATCAAATTTACATAATTCTTATGTAAAATTTGATTTCTTCCTCGGAAGTGTTGAAAAATAACACTAAGTTATTTTTGTTTTCAGTTTCTTTTTATAATATGGTAATTTGGTAAGTTTGTAAATGATTGTTTTTATTTTAACTTGCATATTTAGTATTTAAATAATTTTTGTTTACATAAAATGATGACAATTCCTTAATAACCTGTTAAAAATTAAGATGGTTTGGGTCGTTGTAGAGATTTGCTGCTCGTTATACATTTCTTACAGAAAAGGGAAGTGGATGGCTTTTAATGAAAATGAAGTAGTTCTTAGCCATCTTCACCAGTGACAACATTGGATTTACTTACCTCTTTATCGTCATGCTGAAAAAATAAGTGATCTGTACCATGGATCCTCATCTTACATTGCCTTCTGCTTGGAAGCCTTATCAAGAGCCAACACAGCAATTGTGATTTTTCACATTTACAAACAGCATACACGGACAGTATGGGTTGTGAGGTACGTCATCATTTTAAAGGTCATTTAAATTTTATGATTTATAATCCATAGTTCATTTAATAATGAAAGTCCCTTGCTTTGCTTTTTAGCCCCCTCAAATAAATATACCCTTGGATAATATTTACATCATTTACAATCTTTATCGGATTACCATATTATAATTTCCCAATCATAGTTGAGAGATTCATTTATCTTCAGTTACTTTGTGCTGGTTCGATGATTTAAGTGTTGTATCATAATTTGGTATTCTATCATTTGCCAATTTTATGTTAATAAGTCGTTTATTTAGATTCGTTGTTTTACTACTTAGGTGGTTATTCGTTCGGCCTTACTGTAAATTTGGATCGTTATATACAAGTAATATACTTAATACGCAAAGTGGACCATTGCCTTTAGGTAATTATTATTTGATAGTGTTAAGTGAAATTCATTATTGATACAATACATATATTTGAATGGAATTCCTGTTTAAATAATTTATTAGTGATTTCGATAGTTTAAATTACCATTTGAAGTGTAACTGATATTTGGTATTCTATACTTTTCTAGGAGTTCTTGAAAATGGTAATTGGAAGTTGGAGATGCTTGACCATCGCTTTGACTTCTATTTAAGGCGATCATCTTCGACAGCAGCAACAACAGCATTGGTTTTAATTTGAACAGCAATACATGAAACCATTTTATTATATTTTATTCAATTTCTTAGTTGTTGTTTGGTTGAAGTTTTTAAAGTTCATAATTTTGCGAAGGTTTCATTAAAATAATAAAATTGCTCTTTGTATTAATTTTCCAATTACGTAGTAAATTTTTCCAGATCCCATGAGCCGACAGATGTGTGATTTTATTATGCCCATTCACATCCCTGATGCTGCGCTACTGCAGAGCTACTTATAACCAAGTTATTCTGGCATGACATTACTAAATATACTATGGTTTGCATCTTTTCCTGTAATTCATGCTAAACTTCAAAAGTACATTGACGCAAGGATTCAGGAGTAGGCTAAACCTCAGGGTTGTTTTTGCCACATCAATGTCTATGCAGTAGGTCCCCTACCCACATCACAAGGACATCATTACCTGTTCACCGTCATTGACCAGTCCACTCCTTGGCCTGAAATCCTCCCCATGCAAACTGCAACACGTCCTCATGTATATCAGCTTTAATCTCAAAGTTGAGAGCAAAATTTGGTATCCCAGAGAATATCACTCCTAACAGGGGTACCACTCTCTTTACTTAATTTTGGATATCATTAGCCAATCTCCTGGGCATCACCCTACATCAGACAACCACCTACAATCATGCAGTAAACAGACTGGCTGAACGTTTTAATTGCACCCTCAAAGCAGTTTTGATATCCGAATGCAATAACTCTAACTGATTTACTCAGCTTTCCTGGGTCGTCCCGAGACTAAGGACTATTCATAATGATGCCTTGGGTGTCTCGTCAGCTTGAAGGGACTATGGTTACCCTTTGATCATCCCAGCTGAATTCTTTGCGTCTACAACCTCCTCGAAAATGTCTGGTGTCTAAGTCATTTTGTGGGAAAATTTACGACATGCTCCCAGACTTACAAGACCCAGAGCAAGAAACACATACCAACAGTTTGCACTCTGCAATGCACATTTTCCTGCACAACAACACTAATAAGCCACCATTAACGTCTCCCTTATACTGACCCTTTCCTCGTGATGTGTCATACAGAAGGCATTCCTAATTAATCTTCGTGGCAAATAAGACTGGGTCACCATAGATCACCTAAAACATGCATATATCCTGTAAAATGACCTACCGACAGTGCATCCCATAAGAGTATTGCTCCCTATTTCACTTTTTTATCTTTTTGGGTGGTTTCACACACGCTCATACACTATACAGTATTTCCTTTTTTAGTATACAGTATCTTACTCTTCCCCTCACTATTAACAGAACATGTTTAGGCTTGCCTTCACATGGATCATTTTGTTTGAATGTTTGTGATATTCTTGCTAGTAACTGCTTTAGCATAATCTTGTTAGCTGTTAGTTGCATTAATCTTGTGCCTCTGTTGTAGCCTAACAGCATCCTTGCAAAGGGTCATACAATGGGTATTGCATGAACACTACATCCCTTTGATGATTCAGTATGCCTTGTTCAGCATAGGAACTATTATCTTGCTATGGGATGATCTGCTCAACACTTGAGCAGAATACTCAGCTAGTGCATCGCACTTAGTTCTTGCTAGTTTTTCATCGCAGAATTTTGAGATCCTACCTGCTCTTGGAGATTTTACAGAAGAGGAGCGAATGACAGAATTCTATCTAATTCTACCACTTTATACAATGAAATCTGGTGTTGTTCTAATTTCTCGCCATGCCAGAGGATCTTCAGTTTATGACTGGCTTCTCTCTTTCTCAGGTAAAATGCACATATTTGAGTCTTGAGCAGCTTTTGACCCAAGAACCATTTGTCATACTACTGCCCTATTTGCTCTAGGCGGTTAATAGTTATGTTTCAACATTTTGACAGGTGGTGGCATGTGTGGCAAAACATAGATTGTCTGCATTAATGAATATGCATACCTTTAGTGGTGAAGGTCAATCATTAATATAAATGTATTGAACAGAAGTGATGTAAGGACTGAGTCCTGTGGTATGCCATTCTTTTATGCTCACCCTCTGCTTTTAGTGCCATCCATCTCTGTAAAAAATTGCAACTTTCTCAGCAGCTTTGGATTACATGAATATTATATAATCTAGACTGGGTTAGTTTGAAGACCTGGTCCAGCAAGAGCAGACTGGCCAGAGCCCAGCTTGGTCTCGTGTGCAGAGGTTGTCTACTGTTTTAGAAGTTTTGTTTCATATTAATCTTTCATGGAGTTTTTAGAGAGTAAATGATAATGACATTGGCCAACATCTCTTTGAGTTTGAAGGGTCATTATTCGGTTTTATGATGAAAAATTCTTAGGTTTTCCCCTCCTCTTGTTTTTTCTTCTTTTCTTTTTTTTATACATATATAAATGAGATTAAAGAGGTATAACATCCACTGCGGTCCCATTTACCCCCAGGTATTTCAAAAAGTCATTCAAAATAAAATCTATTCCTGCAGCCTTATTTGACTTTACAAAATTAGTTTATCATCAATGACCTTCATTAAAGTTACAAGGAATTCTTTTACAACAATAGTCTGAGGGTTGGTGTGGCCTAT
>NC_090755.1:42371960-42384460 GCF_036898095.1 Palaemon carinicauda | reverse complement strand
ATTTTGTCTGACAGAATTGTGGGATTTTTCTTTTTCTTTTCAATGATATCTTTTTCTCTAATATCGAACGACAAATAAGTGAAAAAATGTACCTAAGTGTGAATAAGTATGTTTTGGAGTTATGAGCTCCCAAAGATTTGCAAAAAATTTTCACTTCTTTTCTTAAAGAAATCAAGATAATATTATTATGATAACTTTTATTGTTTATTGTTTATTGCCAGCGATCTCTCATTGTTGCCAGTGTTTTAGTTAGCAGGTTTCAGCTTTGTACTCTTATTCATGTTTCTGAGTTCTTTTTTCTTGTTCTCCACTTACTTTTTGTTCTTTCTATCAACTTATGTAACATTGGCATTGCTATAAAGTTCCAGAGGACGTTGTGAAAGCACAATGTACATACGAACTTCAAGTAAATAAACACATGCATTATAATATATATATGTCTTTGGAAACTTTGCTGATGTTCTCGTAGCTGGTAGTTTTCATTTACCTACCCTCTACCAATGCCTTTCATTTCTGCCAGAAGTATGATATTTCGAAACATAAGAGTAGAGAGAGAGAGAGAGAGAGAGAGAGAGAGAGAGAGAGAGAGAGAGAGAGAGAGAGATCACGAATTTAATTTTGGAGTGACAGCATTTGGTTGATATACTGTAGATGGCAGTTCAAATTAGAGAGAGAGAGAGAGAGAGAGAGAGAGAGAGAGAGAGAGAGAGAGAGAGAGAGAGAGAGAGATCAACCATTATTTGATTTTAAGAGAGTTGAACATTGGTATTATAGAATTTGTATACAGTAAATGGCAGTTTTAAATAATTCGAGAGAGAGAGAGAGAGAGAGAGAGAGAGAGAGAGAGAGAGAGAGATGCAAAAATAAACATAACTACGATTCTGTCAAAACTCAGTCATGCAGACAACGCAGTGAGGATGGCGTCATAATTCAAAGACCGCTATATAATCATTATTTGGAAAAATTATAGACTTTTTTTTTATGACCTTAGGTAACATTGGCATTGCTATAGTTCCCGAGGATGTTGTGAAAGCACAATCTACATACGAACATCGAGAGAGAGAGAGAGAGAGAGAGAGAGAGAGAGAGAGAGAGAGAGAGAGAATTATAGTATTTGTATAAATGGCAGTTTTAGATAATTCGAGAGAGAGAGAGAGAGAGAGAGAGAGAGAGAGAGAGAGAGAGAGAGAGAGAGAGAACTACGATTCTGTCAAACTCAGTCATGTAGACAACGCAGTAAGGATGAAGTCATCATTTAAAGAACGGTAATCTTCATTGTTTGGATAAATGATTGACTGACTATTTGTTCTTTTTATGACCTTGGGTAACATTGGCCTTCATATAAAGTGCCCGAGGATCTCGTGAAAACACAATGTACTTACGAACTTCAAGTAAACAAACACAGGCATTATAACTTCTATAAGTGTTTGGAAACTCTGGCTTTTGTTCTCGTAGTAGATTTCGTTCAACTACGCTCTACCAATGCCTTCCATTTCTGCCAGATGTACGATAGCTCGAAACATAAGTGAAAAATTGCTATAGATATGCAAAAATAACACACAAAGATGATTTTTTCAAACTCAGTCATGCAGACGACACAGTAAGGATAACGTCATCATTTAAAGACCGCTATATCTTCGTTATTTGTAAAAATAATTGGCTGCAACTTCTGGGGAGCATGTGCGATATGTTTACGCAAACAGAGAAGCAATAAAACTATTTTCAATTTCTGAAAGTTATGTCAAAATCCCATGACGGACGGATTTGGATATTCAGTGTTTTATATATTGCTAGGGACTAGGGAATTTAGATTATTGAAAAATATATTGAAATCTCCCCAACAATTAAACCTACGAACATGGTTTGGCAACGCTATGTTGATGACATTTTCACATATTGGGATGATAGCTGGGGAGATTTCAATATATTTTTCAATAATCTAAATTCCCTAGTCCCTAGCATAAAATTTAAAACTGAATGGGAAAAATATTGAAAATTAGCTTTTTTGGACATACTAATTATAAAGGAATCGACGGGGTATAATTTCACTGTGTATAGAAAACCAACTTTCTCTATTTCCTACATTCATTTCTTTAGTTATCACGACATTTCTGTAAAAATTGGAGTAGCTTGCAATCTATTTCTTAGAGGTTTGAGAATCTGTTCCCCAGCCTACCTAAATAAAGAATTTGAAATCATCCGTAAACAACTCGCCCAGCTATTCTACCCGACGTATGTCATAGAAAAGGCCATCAACAAAGCCAACACGATATATTATAAAGATCATGATGTTACTAACCAAAGAGATTTTAAAAATAAGATAAAACTCCCATATATAGAAGGTATTAAAAAATATAACAAATCATATCAAAACTGAGAACCCCTTTGTTTTTTCATATCCAAAAACCATAGGAAGCGCCCTTATTAATGTTTATCAAAATAAAAGAGAAATAGAATCCGGGGTTTACAAAGTACCATGTGGGGATTGTGAAAAAGTGTATGTTGGGCAAACGGGCCGTTCGCTATCTCAAAGATTATCCGAACACAAAAGATCTGTTAGATATGGGTATGAAAACTCGGGGATTTTCATTCAGATATGGGTATGAAAACTTGGGGATTTTCATTCACCTTAGGGATTTAGGGCACCAGATCAACTGGAGTGAGTCGTCTTTGCTTTTTAAGAGTACCTATCCGTACAGAAGGAAAATCCTGGAATCAGCCATCATAAATCAATCAAACACAATGAACCTATCTGGGGGCCAATGGAAAGCTGACACAGTGGACAATACTCTTCTCAACCCTATCATTAAGAAGATAATCCACGGAGACCGAACACCAGACATGCATCAGAGGTCAAGACTTCCTCCAAGCGGCTCAACAATAAGAACACGCACCTGGATGTAATTAAATTTGGCTAATCCTTCCAGCAATTATAACAACTATAGAACAATTGAACACACCCTTTTGCTTTCATATATAAACCGTCACTCTCCACTGTAATCCTCACTTTTACTTTACATCCTGAAGAGGGTCGATGTTTATTGACCGAAATATAGTGTGATTTATTCATATTTCCTGTGTTTCTTTTATGGGCCTTTTTGAAAAAACATATATATATATATATATATATATATATATATATATATATATATATATATATATATATATATATATGTGTGTGTGTGTGTGTGTGTATGTGTGTGTGTGTATGTACTATAGAAAACCATTGATAGTGCAAAGTGGCCAATTTTGTGGAGAGTCATAGGATATGAAATTCCTCGTAAATGTGTATATTATATTAAGGCTATTCATAAGCGTAACAAGTGCAAAGTTAATGTTAGTAAAGTTCTGTCAAATGAATTTCCACTGAACAATGGCGTACTCTAATGGAATGTGTTGTCAATTATGTTGTTTATCCTCTACGTGGATTTTTTAATGCTTAGGACAGTTGGAGATGGTGAAGAAAGAGTGGATTGGGTTGGAAATAGAAAATTACCTTATGACGCTATCCTTATTACTAGAACATCACAGGATTTGCATGCTTACCAGAATGCATGAAATATCACAAGATGTTTGGCTTAAGCTAAATAAAAGAAACACACGGATGATGGGAACGGAATATGCAATGGAAAATGAAATATCATTAGAAGGAGAAAGAATTAATGAGGCAGAATCATATAAGTATTAAAGAACTATGATCTCCAATACAGGGTGTTTAGAACTGGCGTTTAATGAGATATTGAAAAAAAATCAGACAATGACTAGGTTATGTAAAATATGGAAATCAAATCGTTTGAAATCACTTATAAAAATCAGGCTATATTTTAGTTTAGTGAGATTAATGTTAATGTATGGACATGACAATGAAACAATCTCCAACAGATTTAGTAGATTTGAGAACAAAGCCCTTAAAAAAATACTGCAAGTTAAATATCATGACATGATTAGAAATGAAACTATAAGAGATATAACTCGAGTGCCATGTGCGGATGACATAATTGTTACGAGTAAAATGGATATGTTTTAGGTATGCTCTTCACCCTATTTTGCACTTCATAGTCCTCAGTCATGTAGGCCTGGATCATCCATCTCTTCTAGTGCCTTGTGGAGCCAAGGTGAACGTTTGGTGATCTAATTTCTCTTGGGAATTGCAAAGAGCATGTCCAAACCATTTCCATCTACCCTTCATCATGATCTCATCCGCACGTGGCACTCGAGTAATCTCTCTTATAGTTTCATTTCTAATCCTCTCCTGCCACTCAACTCCCAATATCCTTCTGAGAACTTTATTCTCAAATCTACTAAATATATTGTAGATTGTGTCTTTGTCATACCATAACTCATATCCATAGGGTAACACCGATCTCACTAAACTCATATTTAGTTTGATTTTTATATGTAATTTCAGGTGATTTAATTTCCAAATTTTATTCAACCTAGCCATCGTCTGAATTGCTTTTTTTAATCTTTCACTAAACTCTATTTCTAAAGATCTTGTATTCGAGATCATAGTTCCTAAATACTTAAATGATTCTACCTCATCAATCTTTTCTCCTTCTAATGATATTTCATCTTCCATTGCATACTCTGTTCTCATCATCTATGTCTTTCTTCTATTTATCTTCCGCCTAACCTCGTGTGATATTTCATGCATTCTGGTAAGCAAGTATTGCAAATCCTGTGGTGTTCTGCTAACAATGACTGCCATATCAGCATAATCTAGATCTGCTAAATTCATATCACCAATCCAGTCCACTCCTCCACCATCTCTGACTGTTCTATGCATTACAAAATCCATGAGGAGGATAAACATTTGTGACAACGCACTCCCTTGGAGTACTCCGCTGTTCACTTGAAATTCCATTAACATTAACTCAGCACTCCTTATGCTCATGAAGAGACTTATTCAAATTTACATATTTAAGAAGAATTCCACAATAACGCAGGACTCTCCACAAAATTGGCGAGCGCACACTATCAAAGGGTTTTCCATACTGTAGTCCACAAATGCCATCAAAAGGGGATTTCTATATTCTACTCATTGCCGTACATGTTGCAAAATGAGAATTTGATCAGTGCAACTTATGCCTTTTTTCTAAATCCTGCTTGCTTATCTCTCAGCTCTTCATCAATCTTTCTCTTCAGTTTCTATAAAATAGGAATTCTATATATTTTCATAACAACTGCCATAAGTGTTATTCATCTAGTTATTGCAATCAATCAGGTATCCTTTTTTTTTCTCTTTTCACCAACACTCCTAACTCCTATTCATCAGGTTTTGCCTCTTCATGCCTCATTCTACCAAAAATAATATTTTAAGTACTCTGTGAGTCACTTCATTTTCGGCCCGTATCATCTCGGCAGTTATTCCACCATATCTCAGGGCTTCCCATTTCTTTAGTTTTTTTAGGATAGCTTCGACCTCAAACAAACTGAATACAGTATATCAATCAAATTATACCCTTCAAATCTCCTAATCATAACCTCACTAAAGTGTTCCATCCAACGTTGTCTTTCCTCATTTTCTGTTGCTATAACAGAGCTATCTCTCTTTTTGATGGTTATATGCTTCTTTTTCTTTGCCCCAGTCGATATTTTATTATTAATTCTATGAGCAATTCTTACACCATACCCACTTCCTGAATTCCTACTTTGTCAGCATCATCTGCTTTTCTGTCTACATATTCTCTCCTGTCATTTGTGGCTTTTCTTTTGATCTCACGTTCAATACTGTAATACTTGGCATGCCCTACTTAGTAATTTTCATTACTTCCTTGAAACCTTCAACAATTAATTTCTGACTGTTTCTCCTTTATTTAATATTTCAAGTATCATTTGATATCCATGGCTTTCTCCTTGTAACTGCGCGTCCTAAGACTTCACTACCAACTGACTGATGTAAGTTCTTAATACCGCACCATTTTTTATTAATTGTCTGTTCTCTGTCTCAAAGTTTCTAAGACTGCAAATTGATTCCTAAATTCAACAAGAAAATGTTTTTCTGTGCTCTTCTGCTAAAAGCTTAGTTGTATCAAACTTAGGTATTCTATTATTCTTTGTGTTGGGTACTCTCAGTTTTACTTTCAGTTTGGCAATAAGAAGCTGGTGATCACTTCCAATATTGGCCCCTTTATAGCTTCTTACATTTTTCAGAGTCCTCCTTCTCTTTTCACTGATGGCTATATGATCTATCTGATTTTTTTTTACATGCCACATGGTGAGGCCCATGTATACTTGTGGATGTTCGTGTGTTGGAAAATAGTACCTCCAATGACAAGATTGTGTTGCAAAATAAAAGAAATTTCAGGATTGGCATGGAAATGTGTGTCGAACTTGTTTAGTACATAATAGAGGCGAAATTCTAATAAAAAATTAAGTATTGTAAAGTATATTTCGTTCTTTTTAAATTAAATAAATAAGTAATTAGTAAATAAATAAGTTATAGTAATTGAATTTATAAATGGTAGCATAAATAATTAGTATAAATATTGGAGAGATGCCATGAATTGAGTTACTAGTAGAGTTGTACGGTCGTAAATGATTGATTGTTACCGTTTAGATCTTCCAAAAAACTAGTTTAGTAGTGTGCGGTAGGGCGGAAAAAATAAAATGGGGCGAGTATTTTTCCCTCAGAGTCAGTAGTATTCCAATCTCCACTACAAAGGCAGTGCTCTCTCTAAAAAGAAAGTTAAATTAAGTGATTTGAATCATAAGAAGGAACCATACTTCATATATTCCAAGGAGCCACCAATTTGGAAAGTCAGATTCGCTAGGTATATTTTCTGTTTTTGTTAACATGTAGTAGAGAATAGAATTTATGCGTCATTGCAACCTTCGCTCAAACAGATTGGTTTCTGAAGTTTGGTTCTAAATTAGGTTCCTTTTGTTAATTACGAATTTTTTCTTTTAATTGTTTGATGAACAAACACTTATGAAATGTGCTCCATTTCCATTTAGAACTTTTCCAAGACCCTCAACACCCATCACATTCTCTATTCCCTGATTATGTCTTCCAACTTTAGCATGAAGTCGCCAAACACAATTTACAAATCTCTCTGTGTGATTTCATCTATTACCCTCTGCAGTTCTTCATAGTATTCATCTTTCCTTTCTTCAGGGGAATCATTTGTTGGGGGCATAGCAAACTATAATACTCATATTGCACTACTTTGATTTGAACATTGCTAGTAATAATCTACTATTTACAGTTCTCCTCTCAGTTAAAGCTTTTTCTGCTATTGTTGTCATCATCACTCATACCCTTTCTCTGATCTTACTTAGTAAATATATATATATATATATATATATATATATATATATATATATATATATATATATATATATATATACATATATATACATATACATATACATATACATATATATATATATATATATATATATATACATATACATATACATATATATATATATATATATATATACAAATATACATATACAAATACATATATACATATACATATATATATATATATATATATATATACATATATATATACATAGGCAAATATATATATATATATATATATACATACCCATATATATATATATATATATATATATATATATATATATACATACATATATATACATATACATATACACATATACATATATATACATATGCATATATATTTATACATATACATATATACATATACATATACATATACATATTCATATATACATATATATATATATATATATATATATATACATATATATATATATATATACATATATATATATATATATATATATATATATATATATATATACACATATACATATATATACATAAACATATACATATACATATACATATACATATACATATATATACATATACATATACATATATATGCATATACATATACATATATATACATATATACATATATATATATATGTATATATATATATATATATATATATATATATATATATATATATATATATATATATATATATACATACTTATATATATATATATATATATATATATATATATATATATATATATATATATATATATATATATATATATATATACATATATATATATATATATATATATATATATATATATATATATAAATATATATATACATATACATATACATACATATACATATACATATAAATATACATATGTATATATACATATTGTCATGGGTAGATAGAATAATATAGAAAAAAATGTTAAAACATGTGATTTTTCTACTCTTAGAGAAGCAGAGAGAGAGAGAGAGAGAGGAGGTCCCGCCAGTGTTTACAAAACTGTCACAGTCAAGATATGTGCCTAGGCCGGCGGTCCTTAGGCATAACGATCCCCTGTCTGAAGACCAAGGAGTCAACGTTATGAAAAGAACCATAGGACAAGAAGAACAGTGTTTGTCGCCGAAGAATATACATTAGCTGGAGGTATACAGACGCCTTGCTTCAATTATAGGGCGATATGGATTTTGATTACACCAGAAGAGCGTTCGTCCAGGTGTTATCAGAGGCATGGTTTTAAGGAACACCAATGAGGATAAAGAAGCGAGAAAATTTCCTTATATGGAACTGTCCATAGTTAACCCCTCCCATACAGGGATATATAAACTTCCACGCAAACGAGAGAAAGGGGAGTACGAAAGACAGAACAGGAGGACGAAAGGCAGAACAAGAGTAGAGAGAGAGAGAGAGAGAGGGAGAACAAGCTCAGGGAAGAAGAGAAGACGTAAGGACCAGAATGCAGACGTAACCAGCTTTGTCCGAGATGTCATAACGAGTTGCCCCCTGCCCTCACTACCGACCACGAAACGCCTGGACCTGAAATATCTACGTTCCTGTCAACCGTCGAGAGCTGCTGTGAAGAGTAGTATTTTTTTGTGTATTATTTATCTACTAACTTGACTCTTCCCCTATTTGCTGGAGTGTAGTTTAATCAAATGACTTTCTTTGTTTAGTTCAGTGCTTCCTAAGTACTCAATCAAGAAACATTTACCTTTGACTAGTTGTAAATAAAATTATGTTTTCTTTTGCGAGTTTTCTTTCTATATTTCCTTTTGTTTCATTGTGTATTGTAGTTGAAAATTCCCCATTTCATTAATCAATTCAACAGAACCTGGTTCGATCCCCACGAGGATCGTAAAAGTTGGCGACCTTTGCCAGAATTTTCGACTACATAACCAATTGAAACAGGGAGAATATAGAGAGAAGCAGAATGAGTGCGATTACAAGAGATTTGATAGATTCAGGTAAACTCCTTGGTCTAGATGGCGATGATCTCCGTGAGTATGTTATTAAGAGAGAACAGAAAGTGTTAGAGAGAGATGAAAGAGCAGCTGAAAGAGAAGAAAATTAAAGAAAGCGAGAAGAAAATGAAAGACAGCGTATGCATGAGTTAGAAATGGCTCGTTTAAGACAAACTCTTCATAACAGACGGTCAGGTAGCAGATCAGGGAGTAATTCATCTTTGAATAGTGACACTGATAGTTTAGATATGAGTGCAGTGCTTAAACTTTTACCGAAATTTGATGAGGAAGATGTTACGAAATATTTTATGTCTTTTGAAAAGTTAATGAACAGAGTAGATTCTCCTAAAAAACAGTGGACTTTGTATTTACAATCAGTTTTAAGTGGTAAAGCACATTCTGTGTATAGTTGTTTGTCTGAGGATGAAAGTGAAGATTATGATACTGTGAAAGAAACCGTACTTAGTGCATACAGATTGGTACCAGAGGCGTACCGTAAGAAGTTTAGAAGTTTGAAAAGAGATGATACTAGTACTTATGTAGAGTACGGAAAGAAGTTAGAAAGATCGTTTTGTGATTGGTTGACTTCCGCTGAAGTCGATAATTTTGAAGATCTCAAGAACGTAGTTTTGTTAGAAAGCTTCAAAGATAACATATCCCCAGACATCAAATTATATATAGAAGATAGGCGTGAAACATCTTTTGCCGGTGCTACGAGATTAGCAGATGAGTACAGTCTCACACATGGTTTAAGTGGCAGTAAAAAGAAAAACGATCTTTTGTCAAGTAAGGCACAACATAGTAAAGGTA
The DNA here is from genome assembly GCF_036898095.1 of Palaemon carinicauda. Lineage (NCBI taxonomy): Eukaryota > Metazoa > Arthropoda > Malacostraca > Decapoda > Palaemonidae > Palaemon > Palaemon carinicauda. Next base: position 42,374,390 of record NC_090755.1, on the reverse strand, counting down.
GTTCTAACAATAACGATAATAGGAACAGGGATTATTATTATTATTATTATTATTGTTACACATGTGGGAAGGAAGGTCATATTTCTCGGTACTGTAGGAGCCAATGGGCAGTCAGTAATTCAGAGGTCACTTGTTACAATTGTAATAAGAAAGGGCATATAGCTAGGAATTGCACAGTAGAAAGTACGAATGTGAAGAAACCTGTGTCACTAGTTAATAATCTTTCTTCAGGAAGGAATAGTCTCTTGAAAGAAACTAGGAAACATTATGGTGAATTTTTGTCTGAAGGTTTAGTTTCTTCTCTTAAAGGAGGTGATTCAAGGGAAGTAGTTTTGCTTAGAGATACGGGAGCGGCCGTATCACTCGTTAGGAGAGAGAGTGTACCAAGGAATGTAATAATCAGCATGAAAGAAAAAGTTATGCTAGGTGGGTTTCCGAACACTTGTGTAGTTTGTCCTTTGTTAAAGATGAAATTGGAAAGTCAGTTAGTGTCAGGAGATGTAAAACTAGCAATCGTGGATACTTTGCCCGTAGACGGCGTTGACATTATTGTTGGTAACGATTTAACTACCTGAAATGATAGTAACCAGGTCAGGCTTAGATTCAGATATTGACTACGGTCATAGGTTGTTCGAGGATTCGAACGTAGGTAATAGAGGCAGTGATGATGAGCTTAGCATGAGTGTAGCTGAGGAAACTGACTCTATAAATGTTGATGTGAGCAGAGATGATGATGTAGCTGTCGAAAGAAGTGATATACAGATTAATGTTTCAGAAACTAGCATATTGAATAAGGATGAACTAATTAAGATGCAGAGGGAAGATGAAACACTAACTAGAATTTTTGAATGTGAATTGGATGATGAACCTGAAAATTTTTGTAAGAAAACATTTAGTTTAAAAGACGAACTTTTGTGTCGCTATGTTCGTCCTAAGACAGGTAGCAAAGAGGAGGTCACAGAGCAATTAGTAACTCCTAGGAAACTGTGTGAATCAATTTTGAAATTAGCACATGATGAACAAGGACATTTAGGAGTAAATAAAACATTCAAGTGTATAAGTAAAACGTACTTTTGGCCTAAAATGAAAAGTGATGTGAAGAGATATGTTTTAAGTTGTCACGAATGTCAAATGGCTGGCAAACCTAATCAAGTAATTCCCAGGGCTCCATTATGTAATATTCCATCGGTAGGAGAACCTTTTGAGAATGTCGTAATTAATATCGTAGGCCCTTTCCCCAGAAGTAAGGGAGGGAATATCTATCTATTAACAATCATTGATAGACTAACACGATATCCAGAAGTAATCCCAGTAAGAAATTGCAATGCAAAAACTGTAGTTAAACGCTTGCTGAACTATTTCTCTAAATATGGACTTCCTTGCGTTATACAGAGTGATAATGGTAACAATTTTGTATCAAAGTATTTCAGAGATAAAATGAAAGAGTTAGGGATTAAACTTGTAACTTCCACCCCGTACCACCCTGAATCACAAGGAATTGTTGAACGTTTTCATCAAACGTTGAAAAGTTGCTTAAAGAAGTTGTGTAATAATTTCGAACATGATTGGGAAGAAAAGTTACCTTTTGTCTTGTTGGCTTTACGATTAACTCCTAATGACACCACGGGATTTAGTCTTTTTGATTTGTTGTTTGGTCACACCGCTAAAGGACCTTTAGAAATTTTAAAGTGTAAGTTAATGCAAGAAGAAGGTAGAAAGGATTACATACAGAATATCGAAGATCACAAAGAGGATTTAAGGAAAGCCTGGCAGATGACAAAAGAAAATAAGAGCAACCGTCAAGGGGAAACTAAAAGAAAGTACGATCTTAAAGCTAAAGACAGAATTTTCCACGTGGGTGATAAAGTCTTAGTATTAGTCCAGAAAGAGGGTCCCTCATTATCTTATAAGTTCGTAGGTCCATTTCCTATCATAGAAAACAGGGGAAATTTGAATTACTTAATTGATATGGGTAGGCGTAGAGCTAAGTGGTTGCACATCAACTTGCTAAAGAAATATAATGAACGCCCAATGCCAGTTGTAACCGTGTCGCAGAGAGAGATTACTTTTGAGAAGAACTCTGATGTCCTTAATAATTTCACGTTGTTTAATTCTAGCTTAGAGGAAGAAAAAATTAGGGAATTATTCAATGTGTTTTCAAATTATCCAGAAACTGTTAGTGATAAATTGGGTTTGACTAATCTTTTAGAACACGATATTGAGTTACAGGACACAAAACCCATTAGACAAAGCCCTTACTGTCTAAGCCCAGAAAAAGCAAATTCAGTTCGACAGGAAATTAACTATATGCTAGACAATGGTTTGATTTTTCCTAGCAAAAGTGACTGGTGTTCTCCAATAGTTCTTGTTAAGAAGGAAGATGGATCAGATAGGCTGTGTATTGATTTTAGAAAAGTGAATACTGTTACG
>NC_090755.1:42349460-42364460 GCF_036898095.1 Palaemon carinicauda | reverse complement strand
TGTCATCGCCGATCTGATCTCTTGATGCTTCTTTAAATGCTATTGGCCTACGATTGACTAAATGAATGACTTGTTGAATTAAGAACTCAAAATCATGGTATTCCAAAACATTCTTACCAATAGCTCCATAGATCAATCTTTTAACAAGTTTAACACATACTTCCACCATCGAACCTAACTGACTATGACCTTTGACAAATTGGTCAAACTTTAAAGATTGGACCCCATTGCGTTGAAAATATGACCGAGTCTCATGATCTTTGATGTAGTCAATAATTATATTAGAGGCAGAGACTAATTGGGAGCCTGGGTCACTAATACAATATTCAGGGATTCCAAACTGGAAATAATGAATCTGAAAGGCTCCAAGAAATTCTTTAACAGAAAGATCTAAACAAATAATCAAATTAACTGCTCTACTCCACATACAAGTGATACATAGTAGATAGATTTTTCCTTTCTCACCCTGTTGTTTAACGCTCAATGGTCCAATGAAATCCATAAATAAATATCTAAAGGGGACATTAGGTGGTGACACTCTCCATTTCCTGTAGTGAGATTGATTAATACTGATGGTTCTTGACTTAAACCTATGACAAAAAACACATTCTTTAAGGTTTCTCTTAGCCACTGAAAAATATGACGGTACGTAAAATCGCTTTCTCATTTCTGACAAAACAGAGTAACATCCCGTATGGTTGAGCTTTTTGTGCAGGTTATGCACAATCAGGGAAGTTAGATGGCTATTTTTAGCCAGCAACAAAGGAAAACTATGCCTCCGAATGAGTTTGTCACACTTGCTACGTACTCAAAGCAAACCATCGCTGTCAACGTAAATATTAAGCTGACCTACTATGTTAGGCATGTCTTTTTTTCTTTGAGTAGGACAGCTGATATATGTAAAAACCTCAGGGAAATGTGCCCGTTGATCCTGTAGTATAACTAACTTGCAAGCTCTTTCATGTATACTATTGCTCTTTAATTCTAAGTGAGCAAATTTATTGGAGTCCTTAGCTTTCAAACGACCCTTTAACTTCGCTACGAAAAGAATAACTTTTTCATAAATAGATACCAGTAAATCAAAACTGGAAAATTCTTCAAATTTAAGAAAATATTCAAAATTATCTGACATGGCCACAACATTGGAACTAGTACACACAGACTCCTCTATTTCCAAACTATTATCCAGCTTGCACTCTGCATAAGGATTTGGAACCATAAATGATAAATTACCATTTTCACTGCATAGGAAGGTTTCCTTTTCCTTAAAACATTCAGGACCAAAATAAAAATTGGTTTGCATCAACTTACGATATGAAAGGCAACGAGTTATGGCATCTGCGGGATTTTCATTCCCTCCAACAAAAGCAAAATGGACGGGGTGTTTTGCACATAAGTTCTCTACATGCTGAATTCGATTCATCACAAAAACTGACCGTTTCTGCATTTTTGACAATTTATTAGTAGACGAATTCAACCAAGAGAGCGCTACCTGACTATCGGAAAACACATGAAGGCCAACAATATTCAAAGGATTTATGCATAATGGTCCAGCTAAATCGTTATACAAATCTAAAACCATTTCCGTTGCAAAGGCTACTCCCTGCATCTCCAAAGATGGAATGCTTTTACTTTCCAACTGCCTATTTATCATACGATTTTTTGCCATCACAAAACTTGACGACATAGAATCAATATCAATGATGTACACAACAACACCATATAGTAATTTAGAGCTATCACAGCAAGCAGCCAAATGAAATTTTCCACCCCTACGTCCAACAAATCTATCAATAGCAATATCAGGAGTAGAATTGGCCTGATTAGCGATATTGTACCATTCTTTACGTAACTCTGGTGATAATTGATTGTCCCATCCTAAATTTCTATCACACTGAAGACCATGAAGAAATAATCTGCTTTGATTTAGGATGGGTCCAGTAAAACCAAAAAGATCAAAGTAAGAGGCAACAGTACTTAAAATTTCCCTCTTAGTTTTAGCCTTACCATTCCACTGAAATTTATTTGCTAACAGACAATCAAGTGTTCGATTCCACTGCATACCAAGAAGTTTAACAACCTCTCCCGTTTCAGAACCTGTGCAGGAATCTATTTCTCTCTGTAGGGACCTGTCATTAGTAACGAACTGTTGTAAATCAAAACCATAAGGAGAATATATAGATCCTACCACAGAATATGCCCAGTGCAGATTCTCAATTTTATTTGCACTAAAAGCACAATTGTCCATATAAGACAAAGAATAACTGCACCTTTTTAACTCCAACTGGTTTTCATCATGCTCAGCATCTAAAATCAAAATCTTGTAAAGACCAAGCATCAACAAAGTTGGGGAACATCTTAAGCCGAAGCTCAACCTAATGTCTCGATATGCAACAATGGTAAAATCTCCCTTCTCAACATTTTTATACCATAAAAAACAAAGTCTGTTAGCATCAACATCACTTAATGCAATCTGATTAAAGGCCTTGCATAGATCAAAGCATACTTAAAATTTATCAAACCTTAAATGTAGTAATGATGGTCAAAGTTTCTGATTTAGGCATGGACCTGCATTTATGGCCTGGTTATGACTTATTGTCTGACCCTTGGTTGAATCTCTTTCACATAAGTTTGACAGAAACACAACTCTACATTTGGTAGTTTCACGATTCAATTTGAACACACCCATATGAAGCAAAAAAGAGTGTTCTGGGTGTTCATGTACAAACTGATCAAGATTAGGAATCCTTTCTGTTATTCCAACCCTTTCCTGTTCTTTTAGGGCTTCATCCATTAACTGTAAATGAGATGGATTTCTCTTTAGTTTTTTAAGATTAGATTCCAAAATAACTTTTGCCAAATGAAAATTTCTACCAAGCATATGAGATACTTTTGCATTCCACAAAAGTGGCATAACTAATCTACCCTCCTCATTCTGAATAGTATGATCCAAACAATATTTGACAAGCTGATCATGCAGCTCTGAATTCTCCAAATCATAAACTTCATTGTCCAAGTGAATATATTTATTACAAATACTGGCATGCACATCATCTGTGGCTTTATCTAACTCTGAACGAATTACATTACCCTTTTCATCGATTACACTGAATTCTGAAACCTTAATAGGATAATCAAGATCACACTTATCCAGAGAAGATGGCTTATCTATCTTTACACCCAAACCAGTAACATACTGATGACAATTTATAACCGAGTAGGACGGATGTAGATAAGAAAGATCCTTCAATAAGGTGTCAATTTCACATAGCATACATAGACTTTCTATTCCTACCAAAAACTACTTCTGTGAGTGGTAAACAGTATCCTGATTTAGTTCCCAAAATCAAATCAATATTTTCAATGCAATCACTATTAGGCGTCAGAAACTCATCAAACAACACATACCCTTTCATCTGGAAACCATAAACTACTTTGCCCAGACCTTTTAATTTCAACTTTATGTTAATAGATGGGATACATAATGCCTCTATTTTGTGAATAGCATTACCCATTATCATTTCAAATTCCACTATTTTTCATGCATATTTCTGAGAAACATTAATACCATTTATTCTCAATTCAACCTTGACTTGTAATACCTTTAAATCCAAAGCATTTGCTAGTTCCTCACTAATCAGATTTAACTGACTTCCATCATCCTTCAATGCTCATATGCTTTTGTTTTGGATGCTACAAGAAAAGGTAGGGAGAATGCTGGAATCACAGTCCAAATTACTTTCAAGAGCCTCCATTATAACTACGTTATTATTAGATTCCATTGAAGAATTCTTATTATCCTTTTTCGAGGAATTCTTAGGAGATTCAGATTTTCTATCATCATTAGTAGATGCTAATTTTTTACTATTCTTACAGAGGAAACTAAAGTGCCATGCTTTACAAAACTTACATTTCATCTTAAATTTAAAGTTACATTTGTCAGTAGTGTGACTCAAGCTTGCACACTTATAACACCCATTTAAAGATTGAATTTTGTCAAGCTTAGTGGTAACATCCGAAAAAAATTCACATTTATAAATAGGATGCGAGGCAGGTTTGCCTTCTGTGGTACACAAGACACAAGGAAAGAAATTTGACGGTTTCCTTAGGGAACTAACACTGGCAGCATAACTTGCACTATTCTTCCTATGATTATGATTATCGTGAAATTTATTTCCTACATTAGACCTCTTACTTTGCTCATTGAATCTTTCACAAGCCTCAAAGAAATTATCATTAATTTCCTTTAGTGTTGGCCTTGATGAATTAGTAATCTGGGTTAAGAGTACTTTAAAACTATTATCTAAGCCCTGCCAGAAAAAATACCTCAAAAAATCCTCACGTCCCAGAGACAAACTTTCAGCTGCTTGAGTTAGATTCTTATCTGTGAAATATATTCAAACGAATCACTTTCTAATTTCATGTTGATTTCAGAGATTTTTTTGATGGTATTAAAAATTCTGAGGTCTTTAGATGCTAAGGCCTCTGTTAGTAATTTCTTGGCATGAATATAACCCCTTTTCTCTGATTCTAATGATTCTAAAAGTACTAAGGCCCTTCCACTGATTTGCTGCTTTAACAGAATAAATTTGTCATACTTTGAATATTTGACCATAGACGTTATGTCTTCAATAGATCCTCCCCTTCTTGGCTGCGAAATTTTGGAAGCAGAGCAGTGGTACTCTTTAACAAACTTCGGGCAGTATCAACACTAACATTAGAAGGGGAAACATTTCGTGTAAGCTCAGCAGTACATTCCCGAATTCTAACAACAACATTTACAGGAATCAAGTTCGGCATTTAGCCATGTTTCATCCTCCTCTTCAGACCATTTGAGCTTTTGAATTTCACTATTATACTTCTTAAGCGATTCTAAATGATCTTGTAACTCTGACTTAATCTTAATCTTTTCCAATTCAGTTAACTGATAATAATTAGTCCTTTTATTATAACATTCAGTCACTAACTTGCGAATATATTTTCAGGAATTAATCAACAACTTTAATTCAGACGCCATGTTTAATTAGGAATTTGCTTTTACAATGTCTGATAAACAATTATAGATCCACTGAAACAGAGAGTCTAAACCCCCTCTATTTAAATGAATGCCGTCAGCTTTGAAATAGCTAGGATCATCGAGTTTAGATGAACCGTTAATCAACAAAGTCTTATATTTAAAGGGTTGACGGTCTAACCACTTATTAAAATTTCTAGCCAATTACTTATACAAATCTGCAGAAGGGGTACCGTGTCTAATAGTACTTTTCAAGTGGCGAATTTCAACGTGAGCAACAACAGATAGTGAATTTGGTAACCTTAATCTCAAAATAGCAAAAAACGTTCACAATCTGCTTTAACAATATTCAAATCAACATTCTCCTTTATATCGTTTCCACCCAAAAATACAACGGTCACTTCTGGATTATATTCAGCCAAATCGTCCAACAACTTCGGATTAAGTATAAAGTTCCTATATCCGAATCCAGGAAATGCAAAAAATTCAATAGGCACTTTAAGATCAGCGTATGTCAAACACGAATAACCTAACTGCTGCAAGTCCCGAACGTAACTATGGCCTAAAACACCGATTTTCATGTAACCTTTAAAAAAATATGCTCAAAGATACCGACACTAAATAACACCGAAGGAAGGGCAGCAGGCAGCAATTTATTCTAAAGTCCCACCAGGGGTTCCATACACAATATTTTGTCAATGGCAAGGTAAAAAACAAACAAAATGAGGTAAATGAAGCGAGAAGTTTTTTAAAGTCCAGTTATATTAATTTAATTAATATTTTTGATAAAAATTACTGGTCGAGACACCTAAGATGAATTGCTGTCCTGCCACCCTCAAGTTAGTAACTTACTTCACCAGAAAACAACCGTATGAGGCAAGCCCAAACCAATGACTATCATGTCTCTCAGGATCTGAAAAACAAAAAAACACTCCCAGTAAAACTGGTCAGGTAAAAGGGAAACTAAATTACTTACGGGAATCCGTATTAACAAAAACAAAACTCAAAACGGGAATCCGTTCACTAAAAATACCTTCGATGGAATTTGATTTTATAATTTAAAAAACACAAACATATTGTTCATAAACTGTGGTAATCCACCAAAACAAAACTTTATGGCAAATAGCCTAATGTGGTAATCCACAAATAACAATTAATGAATTCTCAATAAAAGTGGTAATCCACTGCAAAAACAAAACTTAAAGGTAAAAAAAGAACCGAAAACAAAATTGGAAAAATAGTCATTTCTTTTGATCCCAAGATTTAATTTTAAAAAGGTCTTGAGAAGGGAACTAATTTAATCTAATGTATCAAATCATTATGGCTAGGGTATCAAATAAACTCATGTTCAGATGTGAAAAGGCTGACTCACCTCAATACTCTTGCCGTTCACTGAATTACTGTTGCTCCTGCTGCCCCCCAAAGTGGCATAGTGTCGGTATCACTAGGGGTTTATCCTTCCATGAGCGCGACTTAAAAATGACCACCGTACAATAAGGATTTTGCCTGAGAACTGACTTGGGAACTCCGATCGCCTCGACAAAAACTTTCAGCTCTCGGACAACAGCGTAAACAAGCAGTTCACCTTAAAAAACAATACTAGGCGACAGATCACTAGTAAAAAGGTTGTTTGGAGGAACTAAAAGTCAGCCCCGCTTAACACTTGAACATGGTAAACACAATATTGCAAATATTTAGTAATATTGATATTTATCTTATATTTAACAACAAAAGAAATCACTTTCAACTTCTCCAATTTTGGTTCCCGATAAAATATTTTCTACATCTAAACTATATTTCATAAATTCAGTCTCCACTTGCTGTAATTTCCCAATCTATTTCATGGTTCCAACATTCCAATTACCTATTTTCAATTTTTCTTTAATATTTATAAATCGGGATATTCTTAGCACCCCGCTATGCCCAAGACTGGGGGCCATTCTGTCATCTTCTCATTCCATAACTGATCAAATCCATAGAGGATTCATTGGCTAGATATATCAAAGGATAGCCAGTTCCTTGTGATGGGCACTGCTATCTAACTAAGGCAAGTGACCCCTGCCAGTTCATACTAATTCTAGTAAGATCAACCGCCAGGTATCAGGAGTAAAAGCCGAAGAGACAGTTTGTCCATCGCCCTAAACCCAATCCGTCAACTTGCTGCCAGTGACTTCATCAAGATATAGGGGAGCATTTCCTCCACACCCGAAACTCCCATTACTCCAAGTTGCTCATCCGCTTATACGCTTATAACCGGTGACAAACATGTATTGCTAAGATATACCGCCTAGCATGGTAATATATATGCATATATATATATATATATATATATATATATATATATATATATATATATATATATATATATATATATATATATATATATATATATATATATATATATATATATTTGCGTGTGTGTGTGTGTGTGTGTATGTAGTTACTATTATCTAATAGTATAACATGTTTCTTGAAAAGTACGAGAAAGAAACCATGTAGGCCTATATCAAGATCATTCACTGTATTTCATTTTTATGTAAACATACATCGAGAAGAGGGTTAATGTTTTTGGTAGGAATAAAATGAATTATTAGATTCACCTAGTTTCTTTAATTGACCTTTTGAACTCTTTATGATTGGATTCTGCATCAATAAATTATCCCCAAGTGATCAGTTGACACGATTGCCACCTCATCAAAAAATCATTTGTGGGAAATATTTTCTAATCATCGCTGTGATTCCAAAGGAAACGAGATTTGTATCCGAGTTAGGGCATGTATTGAACCTAGTCGAATATGTTTACAGGAAACAGAGAGTGTACCAACAATACATGCATACGACTGGTTAAGGCCGCCAGCAAATATTTACTACCTTTCAAGTAACCACCTTGTTTACAAGTTCCCACGCATGGTCAATACCTCTTTACCGTAGATTTATTTTACCAAGGGGGGGGGGGGGACGTAATTTTCGACTGTTGGCAACCATTGATAATTTTTGGTGCAAACATCTTTCGATTTTATCTACGCTATTTATACTAAACTTCACGAAGCTTTTCACTGTCATTTTAATTCTTTATGGAACTAATTATTATGATATAATTAGGAAAATTCTAGGTATACGCACATATATATATATATATATATATATATATATATATATATATATATATATATATATATATATATATATATATATATATATATATATATTGTGTGTTTGAGTGAGTGTGTTTGTGTATGTGTATGAATGTATGAGCATGCTTTTGCGTGTAGAAAATATTCATATTTCATAAACCATTTGAAAGCCCTTCTTTGTATTTTTTAATGTTATATGGTAGTAGGTTGGCCAGGGCACCAGCCGCCTGTTCAGATACTAACAATAGAGAGTTATTGGATCCTTTGACTGGCCAAACAGTAATGTATTGGATCCCTCTCTCTGGTTACGGCTTATTTTTTCTCTGCCTACACACACACAGAATAGTCTGGCCTATTCCTTACAGATTCTCGTCTTTCCTCATACCCCTGACGATAATGAGATTACTAAACACTTCTTCACCCAAGGGGTTAATTACTGTACTACAATTGTTCAGTGTACTTTCCTCTTGGTAAGGGTAGGAGAGACTCTCTAGCCATGATAAGCAGCTCTTCTAGGAAGAGGACATTCCAAAATTAAACTTTTGTCCTCTAGCCTGGAGTAGTACCATAGCCTCTGTACCATGGTCTTCCACTGTCTTGGGTTAGAGTTCTCTTGATTGAGGGTACATTCGGGCACAATATTCTATATTATTTTTTTTTCTTCCTCTTATTTTTTTTAAATGGTGTGTTGGCCAGGCTTAATAGAAGGGCCATGGACGCCTGGTGGTTTATCAAGAGGTTGTCTTTCCCTTATCGGATTCTTTTTCTGCTTAAAACCATCCTTACTGTCCTCCCTTCAGTTGAAGCGGCTATCCTGGAGGGTATTTAGCCTTGCAAGGTGTATCGGCTCCTCCATGTTGACCAGTTTTTCCGACTTTTTACTATACTCTATGGGTTTCATCAATCATTTTATTTATAATTATGTACATATTGTTTTTGTAATAATTCTTGTTAATCTAGTTTTTAAGTATGATGTCTCTTCTTTATTACTATTAATTCTTATGCTGTCTGGAGACATTGAGTGAAACCCGGGACCAGTACGTCCTAGATTTTGTCAATGTCGTCTTCTGTATTGCAATATTCGTGGTCTTCATGCAAATATTCAAGACCTAATAGTTGCGTCCAGACAGTATGATATTCTTTTGTGCTCAGAAACTTTGGTTTCTAATATGAGGCACTCATCTGAGCTCCTTATAACTGGTTTTAAGAAGCCAATAATGTTGAAACGTGATGCCATCCCTAGGGCCAGGGGAATGGCGGTGTATATTAGGACCGAGTACCCTGCTTCTCATAAGTCCTGCCATGAACGTGAATGTCATGAGATTCAGGTAATAAAAGTTTGTGGTAGGCATAACAACTTTTATTTGTGTTCGATCTACCGGAATCCAGACATGAATGATTCTATCTTTGATTGTCTTCGTACCATTATGGCTAAGATACAAGAAGATGATAGAAAGGCATCTTTTGTCTTTGTTGGTGATTTTAATGCTCACCATAGGGAGTGGTTAAGTTCTATCTCTCCTACCGATCGCCATGGCTTAAGAGCTTTAGACTTTGCCTCTGAATCAGGCTGTGAGCAAATCATAAATGAAGCTACTCACAGGTCTGGTAATTGCTTGGACCTCGTATACACTGACTTCCCTGGCGTTATAACTAGTAAGATTGGTTCTACAGTCAGCACATCGGGTCATGCCTTGATTTCATTAGTAGTGAAGACTGAGCAGCCTGTCCCTGATGTATCATACTCTTGTAAAATTTATATGAAATCCCAAGCAGACTGGAATGGGATTTTGTATGATATTTTGTGCTTCAATTGGTCACAATTATAAGGTAGTGTTGATCCTGTTTTCCCTTTGAATGAGAATCTAGTCAACATAATTGATAGCCGTATCCCTTCTCGTGTGCTAAGGTATCGAGTGAAGGACAAACCGTGGTTCAATGATGATTTTAGACGAGCTTATTTGGAGAAGCAGGAGGCCTATTATTTCTAGAAGGGTAACAGATCAGATTTGACCTGGAATAAACTATACTCACCTTCTAGCTATTGCCCAGAGAGATTATGCCTCAACTGAAAAGGAATACAATTTAATCATAAAAGACAACTTTTCTGGTACAACTCAGGAACATGAATGGTGGGATACCCTTAAATCTGCACTCTTTGGTGTAGATCCAACAGTTCCTCCTTTACTTAAACCAGATGGCTCAGTCACTCACTGTCCTAAGGAAAAATCAACCCTTTTGGCTGATGTTTTTGACAGTAAACAGAGTAATGAAAAACTTGAACTTCCTCATTCCTGATTTCCTGAGGCTAAATTAACTTGTTTAGCTTTCCGATCTCGTGAAATTAAAGCTCTGTTGATGGTCCTTGATGCTTATGGATGTGTAGACCCAAATGGTATTTTTCCTTTGTTTTTTATAAAGACTGCCGATTTCCTAGCCAAAGTTATCTGTTATTTTCGCAAATTTGCAAGAAGAGCTTTTAACACTTGTTGAAGAATTGGTAATGTTACTCCAATGTGTTTGTGGTAGCTCAAGTCCCAATGATTACCGCCCAATTTCCATATCTACCATATTGTCTAAAGTTTTTGAACGTATTCTGGCAAAACGTCTTAATAGGTTTGCTGAAGGTAATCATCCATTCCCTAGTTTGCAATTTGGTTTTCGTAAAGGCCTTGGAGCATGTGATGCCCTTCTTACAATCTCCAATGCTGTACAGATATCCCTTGGTTGTGGTCGGGAAGTTCGTAAGAATGACCTTGATTTTAGTGCTGCCTTTGACTCTGTTAATCATGAGGCCCTTGTTTTCAAACTCAAACAGTTGGGAGTAGGTGGTTCGTTTCTTGGCATTATTATTGGTTTTTTAAGTAATACATCTCAAAGAGTTGCTGTTGATGGGAACCATAGTGAATATAGGAATGTGATATCCGTTGTTCCACAGGGTAATGTTCTTGGCCCATTACTTTTCATACTATATACACATGACATGTGGTTTGGCCTAAAAAACAAGCTTGTTGTATATGCAGAAGATGCTACTTTCTGTGCATCAATTCCATCCCCTGAATGTAGATCTGGGGTTGGTGAATCCCTTAATAGAGATCTAGCTAAAATTAGTGCATGGGGCAAATTATGGGGTATGAAGTTGAATCCTAACAAAACTCAAAGAATGATTGTAAGTAGGTGAAGGACGGTGGCTCCTCAACATCTGGATCTCAGTATTGATAATGTTTCTTTAAATCTGTATAACTTTTAAAATTTTAGGTGTGGTTCTCAACAGTAAATCTACTTTTGAGAAACGCATTAGGTCTGTGTCTTCTTCAATTGCACAAAAAATTGGCTTAATGAAAAAGTCTTACAAGATTCTCGGTGATCAATCTTTTCTGAAGAAGTGTTTTAATTCTTTCATTCTACTTTGTTTTGAGTATTGTTCTCCTGTCTGGTCTTCAGTTGCTGATTCTCATCTTAATTTGTTTGACAGATACTTACGGTCTATTAAATTTCTTATTCCTGATCTAGATATTAATCTTTGACACCGTCATTCAATTAGTTCATTATACATGATGCCTAAGATTTTTCATAACTCTGACCATTCTTTACATTTAGATATCCCTGGACAATTCTATCCTGTTCGTAATACTAGGAAGGCAGTTAATTCTAATAGCCAGGCCTTCTCCATCATGAGGCTCAATAATACACAGTATTCTAGAAGTTTTATTCCAGCTGTGACCAAGTTGTGGAATAATCTTCCTAATCGGGTAGTTGAATCAGTAGAACTTCAAAAGTTCAAATTTGCAGCAAACGTTTTTATTTTGACCAGGCTGACATGAGTCTTGTAAGGACACCGCTCCCTTCGTCGTCCAGAAAATCAACAAACTGTTTATTTATTTGAATTCTCCTTTCGCCACACCGTGGTTTCCCATGTATATGTATTCCGTACTATCAGAGCTACATTTTGACATATGTATTATTTCATTACATGTTTCTGTTAACTCATAATTCATATATTTGTAAGTGTAAGAAAACACATATATTTTGGCGGGCAATTCAATCTGATTTGGCGCCAGCGCCATCCTACCTTTCCGTCCGCACCTTGTAATATACTCCAACGCACATTTGAATAAAGTATCAGTTGATCTTGGTGACGCTTGTCTCACTGTTCTTACAACTGGTGACCCTGGAGTTGAAAGTGGCATCAGCGATTTTGGCTTTGCCATTAACGAACTTATTACGGCCGTGCTACCTTCTCTATACTCCGTTACCTTAGGCGTGAGCCTGCCTTCGGTTCTCCCACACTTCGGTGCATGTAAGGCAGTAGGATGAGCTTAAACGACATATCAACTTCTCACCTCTTCGCCAACTCGTCGTCTGGCCACAATGCAGGAAGCAACACGCCCATCGCACCAAACGGCCTCGCCTCCACGCCCAAAGTCAAACTGCCGCCCTTTTCTCAACACAACACCGCTTCCTGGTTCCTGAGAGCAGACGTACTCTTCCGCGTCGCTAGACTCAGCGACTCCTGCGCCAAGGCTGACATCGTTCTCACCTCCATACCTGAAGAGGTATTCGACAAGATTTCCCCATGGCTCGACGCCCAGGCCGGCCAAGTTCCATACGAAGACCTGAGAACGAAACTCATCGGTATCTACTCCCTCTCCGTCTCAGCAAGGGCGCAGAAAGTCCTGGACCTCGCCGGCAAGCCCATGGGTGACACCTCTCCTGTCGAGGCGTGGGACGAATTATCCGGCCTGCTTATGCTCCCCGAAACAGACAGCAACGGCCGACGACGTGAGATTAGCTTATCTCGCGAGATCTTTCTTCGACGCCTACCACAGGACGTAAGGGCCCAATTGACAGACGCCGACACGCTCCCGATGAACGAACTCCTGTCGAAGGCTCAGAAGCTCCCCGAGGCCTCCGAAGCATCTCGCCTCGGAGCATCATCGTCAGCACCGCCTTCGTTCTCCTCCTTCAGCAGCTGCTCTTCCATAGACTCCTCGGCAACGGCCCCTGAGGACGACGAGATCAACGTTCTATCAAGAAAGAAACCGCTGCAACCAACACGACCGAACCCTAGGACTAACCCAGCATGGTGCTTCTACCACCAACAGTTCGGCAGCGACGCCAAGAAATGTAGAGCACCATGCAGTTTCCCTAGAAGATGACGCCAGAAGCATCCACCTGCCACCATCAGAGCCGCAGTTAACCAAAACAAGAATGGTTTCTATATCCTCGATACCATTTCCAACCGTAGACTCATGGTAGACACCGGCACAATGCAGTCAACATTCCCACCTTCCAAGTCCGACCTCGACCGTGGTCCCGACAAAAACGCTCCCTCACTCATCGCCGCCAACGGATCTCCCATACGGTGCCAGGGGATTAGGACCCTCAAGATATCTATCATG
Source organism: Palaemon carinicauda (assembly GCF_036898095.1). NCBI lineage: Eukaryota > Metazoa > Arthropoda > Malacostraca > Decapoda > Palaemonidae > Palaemon > Palaemon carinicauda. Next base: position 42,350,910 of record NC_090755.1, on the reverse strand, counting down.
GGCCGTTCGTATTCTTGGCCCTTCGCCATCGCTGACGTCAATCGCCCCCTCCTCGGTGCGGATTTCCACGCCCACCACGGACTCCTCGTCGATGTCGCTAACAAACGTCTCATCGACACGGGAACCTGCCAGTCCCGCGCCCTAGAATACGGCCCTGCAACAATGTCCGTATCCGCCGTAACGACGCACCCCTACGCCGACCTCCTACGAGAATTTCCCGAGGTTTTCAAGCCCGAGCTCCGACACTCGCCAGGTTCCCCGTCCAAGCACGGAATCTACCACCACATCACAACGACAGGACCTCATACTCACGCCAAATTCCGCCGCCTCCCGCCCCAGAAACTGAAGGATGCCAAACGCGCCTTCAAGGACATGGAACGCATGGGTATCTGTAAGAAAGCATCGAGCCCCTGGGCATCGCCCCTACACATGGTAAAAAAAGCCGAAGGGGTCCTGGAGACCTTGCGGCGACTACAGGCGCCTCAACCTCATCACAACGCCCGATCACTACCCGCTGCCCAACATGCAGGACCTAACGAACGCGTTGCACGGCGCGAAGTATTTTACCAAGATGGACCTCTTCAAGTCTTACTTCCAGGTCCCCGTATTTCCGGAAGACATCCCGAAAACTGCCATTGTAACACCGTTTGGATCCTACACCTTCGCATACTCAACCTTCGGTCTACGCAACACCTGGGTGACCTTCCAACGACTAATGGATAGCATTCTGGGTGACCTACCTTTCTGCGTCTGCTACGTCGACGACATCCTGATATTCTCGAAAACTAAGGAGGAACACCGGAGGCAAGTCCGCACCGTCCTCAAATGCCTACAGGAGAACGGTCTGGTCGTACGTTTCGACAAATGCACGTTCGGTGCGGAAGGGGTGGATTTCCTTGGTCACCGCGTATCCTCGTGCGGGGTAAAACCCATGACAACGAAGGTCGACGCCATTAGAAAGTTCCCGATACCTACGACCATCCGCCAACTTCAGGAGTTCCTGGGGATGGTCAATTACTACAGGCGCTTCATCCCCAACATAGTACAAACCCTGTCACCCCTCGACAACGTCCTGAAAGGAAAAGCGAAAAAACTTGAGTGGGGTTTGCCCCAGCAGCAGGCATTCGCCCGGACGAAGGATGGCCTCGCGAATGCCACCACCCTGGCTCATTTCGACGACAAGGCGCCCCTGCGACTAACGACCGACGCCAGCAACGTCGCCTGTGGGGCTGTGCTGGAGCAACTCGTCGATGGTTCTCCTCGACCGCTGGCATTCTTCAGCAAGAAACTGAAACCTGCCGAAACAAGATACAGCACCTTCGATAGGGAACTCCTCGCCGTCTACCTCGCCGTCCGCCACTTCAGGCACATCTTGGAGGGCACTCCCTTCACAATCGCGACGAACCATCAACCCCTCGTACACGCTTTCACGAAATCGAGAGACGCAGGG
>NC_090755.1:42251960-42344460 GCF_036898095.1 Palaemon carinicauda | reverse complement strand
ATATATATGTATATATATATATATATATATATATATATGTATATATATATATATATATATATATATATATATATATATATATATATATATATATATATATATATATGTGTGTGTATATGTTTATATATATATATATATATATATATATATATAAATATATATATATATATATATATATATATATATATATGTATATATATATATATCTATATATATATATATATATATATATATATATATATATATATATATATATATATATATATCGTCAACAACTCAATTATAAGGATTATGTTAACTGCACTCAATTGTCATGAAACTTAGGTCGCAATATTTTATGACCTCTATGGGGACATTACTGTGAATTACTAAAGTCAGACAGTAACTTTCATAGGTATGGAATCACACGCAGCTCCTTCTTCCCTTTATTTCCCTCTAAAAAACTCAGACTTTATAAACATAACAACATTTAAAACCATCAGGGAAAATAACGGTCACTGATCTCTAATAAGCTTCGAATAATTTCTTATAATTTGTGTAAATTATCAGCAATTAATTAAGGATTAAACAATTAAATTATCTGAGAGAAATAAGTTTGGAATGTCAACTTATAAGCTACTGAAAGAAAACGACTATCAGCAAATTACCAAAAGCAGGACGAAAATAAAGGACTAATCTTAAAACCCTATGAAAGTTACTGTCTGATTTTAATTATTCATCATAATGTCCCCATAGAGGCCATTTGGTACCCAGACCCGGGATTAGGACTTATTAGTACCTGGTAAGAACTATCAGTAACTCTTTAGAAGCTGCATCCAGTGATATAGTTATAATGGAACAGCTATGTAGGGCAAAGGCAGCGGCTAAGGGCTGGGTGTGTATAGTTAGTAATAGAATAGATGTCCTACTAGTCCGAGACCCACTTCCTACCTCAAGGGAATTATTAGAGACTCCAGAAGAGTTGGATAAAAGATCTTTTAAACTAGAAGTGCAGGATGAATTATAAGTGGAACTCGAACCTGAGGAATTAGAAAATTATTTAGAACAAGCAGATTGTGCACGGCATAGTGCTAGGCAGACTAGGCTGTGATAGGCAAATAGACTTAAGGATATTTCGGTAGCAGGCATCTTCGACGACGACCCTGGAAGTTCTGCAAGTGCAGCATCCATTCATGCAAGGCTGCCAAAATTAGAATTGCAAAGATTTAATGGTGAAATAACCCAGTGGCAAAGTTTCTGGGACCAGTTTTCGTCCCACATAGACAACACAGAGTTACCAGTCATTAGTAAGTTGACCTAATTGCTATCCCTGTTAGACGGTCCTGCCAAGGAAGTGGTGCAAGACGTGCCACACACCAGTGACAGCTATAGAACAATTGTCGACTTATTTAAAGAAAGATTTGGCAAGACTGAGTGCATCATTCATGTACATATCTAGGCTCTTCTTTCCCTTCAAGTACCTGTCAACCAAGGTAAGAGCTATACAAAATTGCCTTGGAGACTTCAGGATGAGATCATAAAGCATACAAGAAGCTTAGATGCCCTTGGATTAACAAGCAAGCAGTGTGAGGTTCTCCTAACCCCTATAGTTGTGTATAGGCTTCCAACAGAGTTAAAGCTACAATGGTTAAGAGAGTGTAGTGGCCATGAAAGTTATCTTGATTGGTTGAAGTGGCTGAAAAAGGAAGTAGAAGTGCTAGGAAGAAGTGGGCTTCATGGTAGAAATGAGTAAAGAAAAAATATTAACAGTAAAGAAGGCAGAGATAATTTGTATACAACCTCTACCACCTTACATGCAATTTTTCAAAGCGAAGGTTCAAATTGTGTTTTATGTAAGAGGGTAAACCATAAATCTAAAAGGTGTCACAAGTTTTCAGCATTAGATGGGCAGCAGAGGTATGATAAGATAAGAGAATTGAGTGTTTGTTTTAAATGTTTGAATAAGGCCATATTTCTAAAGGTTGTCAGGTAAGGTGTGCCAAGAGTCAACGTGGCCATAATGTAGTAATGTGTGGTATTAAGCAGAATATGGCTTCCCAAACAAACGTAGAAAATGGTGATCACATGGCACCTCATTCAGCTATTATCTTGTCAGGCCACAACAGTAATAAGACTGTATTACAACGGCTAAGATAAAGGTAAGGAATAATAAGGGAGGTTTTTTCCACAGTAAATTGTTGTTTGATAGTGGTTGTGATCGCTCACATGTTAGTAGTAAGTTTACAGAAATTTGTAAACTTGAATTCGTTACTAGAACGGAAGCACCTTATAGTAGTTTTGGTGGTCATAGGTCTGGTAAGGATATTGAAAGTAATCTTTACAAATTAAATGTCTTGGATAATAAGAATAAAATTATTCCCAATTTTGTTGCAAGTATTCCAAAGATATGCAACCCCTTAGACCAGTAGTTCCAACCCTCATTCTAGATGCTTTTAGTCATTTAGATTTAGCAGATGACTTTGATGACAGTTCTCCTTTAGAATTAGATATTCTTATAGGTCTGGATTACTACTGGAGCCTCATAAATCCTAAGGATGAGGTACCGATGGGGAAAACTGTTGCCATGAGTTCAGTGTGTAGTTGGGTTTTATCAGGAAATATTGGCAAAAAGTGTAATTTTACTAAGGTTGTAGGTGTGTCTTCATTATCAGATTTTGTGTCCTCATCTCCCGAGCTGTTCAGTATAACAGGGGTAACCGATGCTGATATGTCAAATTTTTGGGATATAGAAACTATTGGTATTACTATTAAAGAATACAAGAAAGATATCAGGAAAAATGCAGTTCCAGAGTTTGAGGATAACATAGATTTTATGAAGGGCAGGTATTAAGTTCACTTACCTTGGAGAAATAACAGTATTAAGGATTTATTGATGAGTAATGTAAATCAAGCAACGAAGAGATTTAATAAACTTTTAGTTAAATTTGACAAAGATGAAGATTTAACAGATGCGTATATGAAGGTTTTCGAGGAATATGAGTCCTTGGGAATAATTGAGGAAATTCCCTCCGAGTACTTGGTGTCACAGGGACCCATTTATTACATGCCTCGGGAGACCTGTCGTTAAATTAAATAGCAGCACTACAAAGATACATCCAGTTTTTTATGCCTCTGACAAGGGGCCTAATGGAATCTCCCTCAATGATTGCATGTTGACAGGTCCTTCTCTAAACCCAAATTTAGTAGGGATATTGATTAGATTTAGACGTTGGCCGTATGTGATCGCTGCTGATATTGTTAAAGCCTTTTTACAATTTAATGTACAGTCAGGACAAAGATGTCCATAGATTTTTTATGTCAGGTAAAGATGGAGTAAGGCATATGAGATTCAATAAAGTTGTTTTTGGCTACACCTCAAGCCCCTTTCTACTTAATGTTGTTGTTAAACACCATTTAAACAATTACTTTGAATGTGAAACTGTTCAAGATTTACAAAGAGATATGTATGTAGACAATTGGTTCAGTAGAGTTGATACTTTAGCATGGATAAAGAGTGATTCAGTGACAAGGGATGTGTATGTTACCAACTGAGTTAGAGGAATTCAGCAATTGACACCTCCCAGTCACAGTAGTACAACTGTATTACGGTAATCAAACCACCTATGTTTTATTCATCTCCATAACTATAGCACATACTCAATCATATATAGAGGCATGTCTACACAATAATAAAAAAAGCATACACCCACTTATTGTTGTTATATATTAATAACTGATAAATATAAGAATGCAATGAACTTCTCCATCGATCCGTTCCCGACCAATGATGCTCAGAATGTTCCTTTGAAGAATCCTGGAGTAGTCTTCATCTGATCTTTCAAAAGGAGTCTTCAGTCTTTCCCAAAGTGGCACTGGAAGAGTTCCACCTTGAATATAATCTCCAACGTTCTCCGTTTAGAAAAACTCTCGATGTAATTTCCAAGAGCAGGAATGGCATGTTCCACACTCAGACTGTTTTTTTTCTCTCTCTTCTTGTATACTATTCTTTTGTGCCGGAGTTTTCATGTCTAGTTTTACAAGCTCAGCTAACGTTGTGTTTGATTGTGGTTTTACATGGAATAATCTGGCTGATGTCGATGACTAGAGGGTTACTAGCAGATAAACCTGTTGAGGATTGCTCTGTTGTGTAACACAATTCATACAATTTCTTACATATAATTCAATATCTTTATCTATACCTGGCTACCAGACAAAAGTCAATGCAATAGACTTTGATCTGACAATACCTTGGTGATCAGCATGTATTTCAGACAAAACCTTATTCCTCAGTAAACTAAGAATAATTACTCTTGACTCTTTCCTTATACAACCTTGTGCTATACTCAATTCACTCCATATATCTTTATAGGGCTTACAATTTACCCCATTTCCACATAAGTCCCTACCTGTCATTAAACTCTCTAAAATCTTACTAAGTATTGGGTCTTTCTTAGTATTGTGAGCAATATCCTTGGCTGTAATGGGTACATCATATACTGAAACTAGTAATATACTGTCATCATACTCTTTTGGTGCTTTGTCTACTGGAAATCTAGATAAGGCCTCTGCATTACCCATCATTGCTGTAGGACGATATTCTATATCATAATGATATGCGGCTAAAGAAATTGCCCAACGTTGTAGTTTTGCAGCTACCAAAGTAGGTAAACTTGCTTTTGGACACAATATTGCTATTAGAGGTTTATGATCTGTAACAAGTGGGAACTTTTTCCTTCCATATAGATACAAATGAAATTTCTCAACTCCATACACTAATGCTAAACCTTCTTTTTCTATTTAAGAGTAATTCCTTTCTGTCTCGTTCAATAATCTAGAAGCGAAAACAATTGGCTTTTCTGTTCCATCTGGTATTACATGAGATAATACTGGACTCAAACTAATTTAACTGGTAAATCATTTGGTAACGTACTAGTAATGTAGGTGATGTTATTTCCAGCTTGATTTTTCCTAAAGATTCCTGACAATCTTTTGTCCAATTCCCCTGCACACCCTTATTCAGTAAGTTATACAATGGATGTGCTATTGTAAATAAATTCTGAATGAAATTTCCATAAAATGTTACTAAACCTAGAAATGATTGCAATTCCTTAATATTTTCTGGTACCACTGTTGATTTCACTGCTTTATTTTCTCCTTAGTCTTGTGAATACTTTGCCATTAATTACAAGACCTAAGTATTCCAATGAATCAATTTCTAAAATACATTTGCTCCTATTATGTTCCTTTAACTTCTTCAAAAATGCCCGTAATCTTTCTCTATGTTCTCTTTTATCTTTACCAGAGACTAAAATATCATCTATGAGAATACATATTCTTTGCATTCCTGAAAAAAAAATCTTATCATCCATAGTTTGTTGCCACATAGCTGGACTACTTGCTACTCCATAAGGCAATCTCTTTGGGCTATACAAACCTAAGGATGTATTTATAGTACATAGTTCTTGTGAATTTTCATCCATGGGAAGCTGTTGAAATGCATGCCTAAGATATACCTTAGAAATTAAAGTACATCCTGACATAGTTGCAAACATGTCTTTTGGATTTGATAATGGATGTTGAGCTACCTGAAGCTGTAGATTCAATGTTACCTTGTAATCTCCTCATAAACTAACCTGACTGTTTTCCTTCACAATAGGAATTAATGGTGTAACCAAATCTGAGTATGTAACCGTCATTACCTAACCTTTTGATTTCTGTTTCAATTGCACTTTTCAATGCATATGGTACTGGTCTTAGAACAAATAATCTAGGAGTACTACTGATTTCAAAACTAAAATTGCCTTTGCGTTCTTTACTGTACTAACTTTATCTTCAAATACGTCTTGAAACTCTGGTTGAATATTATCCACAGATACTTTATTCTTGTGTTCATCTTGTGTACTGGTAACCTTAAAAAAACTAGGCCAATCTAATTTCAAGTACTGTAACCAGTCCATACCTAGTAAAGTTTGTCCTTTACCTTTAACTACCGTTAATGGCATTCTATCTAGCTTCTGATCTTTTTACTATACTTCTACGTTCAGAGCAACTATTACCTGAGTATCAAAACCATTATAACCTTTGAAAACTCTATTTGTACCTTCTAATAACAAATTAGGAATCGTTTAGCAGTTTTTTGGGCTCAGCCATGTCATCCTGATGGAAGTTTCCTTTAGGCAGCTTTCTAAGGGATATTTAGCTACAGTGATACTCCCAGAGAATTGACCATAGGTCTCCAGAATTCTAACTCCTGGCGCAAGTATCCTTAAGAAAATTCTTAAGAATATCGCATAATATCAGGGGACGTATTTCTTGATATGACACATGGCAATCTTCACCCCGAATAGGGTTTTCTGAGGGGGAAGAGTGGTGAAATTGAAGGGGAGCCGGCATCAACGTTACCCGCTGGATCCCCTTCCTCGTACTACTACAGAGCCACTCATGGCAACTCATTCCTTCAATAGTAGCCAATTAAGCACGGTGTATCTTCCGCTCGCTGTCGGTGTTTTGTTACTATTCCTGGATTATTATCATGCATTCTCCAGCATCTTCATCCTCTGGAAAGTTGAGTATTTAATCTCTCCTGTGCATAATTTTTAGCTCCCTTCTCACAGTTAAATTAGCATAATTTAGATGTGATTAGCGGAGCACAGCCATCACCGGAGGCGCCATTTTGGACGCTGTCGTACGCCATAAATGCATCATTTAGTTAGTAGTACGACGTCCCCGGTATTTAGCTTTAATGAATTATAGCTATTTAGGCAAATTATACTAGTGAAGATCAGATCATGCACGTAATATTTCCTCTTCTGTGAAACGTTTCGATTGTATACGATAGGGTCTTGGTGACGGAGCTTAGTCAAGATCCCGACTCGAGTTAAGATAGCCTAATGCGTTTTAGTATACTTTAGTAACGTTATCGCCATTTACCCTCTTGTATCATTTTATCAATTCAGTCGGAGATAGCATATCTCCTAGAATTACTAACATAATTCGATACTCATCTCTTTTAGAGATTTAAGGGTAAACCCTTCCTTCCCTTTGAGTGCTGCCATTAGGTGACAACCCTATCTTGGTCTTGCCATAGAGTAGTGTACTCCAGCTTGACTGGGATAGTGTATATGTCTTCCCTCTTTGCCGATGAGTATCCCGGCTTTGAATTACGACAGTAACTCAGAGTATTCAGTCTTGTTGTCGGTAACTCTACTGACGACGGACTAGTCATTCCCCTGCCGGTTCACAGTTGCAGGCATAGGAAGCCCAGCTTCCCTTGCCCACAACCGAAAGTGGTAGTACAATTGCCGCCCCCTTCTCCCTTGTGGTCTAGAAGACATGTCTTGTATCCGGCAAGGTCTTAGATTGAGGAATCGTTATTCCTCCGCCGCTCAAGACGGCGCCAGTATAGAAACTATGTTTCTGTGTTTGTGGCCAATAGTTTTGACGCAAAATATAAGACCTTTCCCTTCCTCTTTCTGCCCTTTAGTAATGGCCTAGCCCTCACAACATCTATGGCCGGTATTCTACAATCTCCGCGCTTGCCGGGCGGATTGCGATGCCGGCTGGGCTCCTACAAAGGTGGCTTGATTGCCACTTCGACCTTTTCCCTAACGGAAGCAAGGCTCCGGAAAAGGTTGTGCCGGCCATGACGGCTGCCAGTGGGAGGCCTTTATAACTTTGAGTATTCTTCAGTCCTCTCCTGGACTGCCATCTACAAACCCTGGAACCGGCAGAGCAGCTGGCAACAGATACTGTGGCTGGAAGGAAGCTAGAATTTTTACATTCTCCCCCTTCCATTTGAATCATTATTCTGGAAGAAGGCAGTAGAGACAGTAGTCCCTACAACCCTAGTTATGGTACTAAACTATAATGATACAGTAGCCCTTCTCTCCATGCTTTCTCTCTCTCTGTCGGCTAGTGCCGTCAGGTACTAGCCTAGCAGGTAGCATGCCGGCAGAACTACAGTATAAGATTATACAGTAGCCAGTATTTCTGCAGTATAGTACATACTGCAGTTAGAAAACTATAATATATAATATATAGTAGTATGTTTTTCAACATATTCTGTGTATCCCTTCACAGTCCATTGGTGAGACCGCTAAATAATGTTGAAGTGAAGTATTCCTTCAATATCCTGATGAGCCATAGGTCAACAGAACATAATATTTATACCCTACAATATTAAGTGGGAGGGTTAGTGGTAGTATACACTAACTTCACCTCTAGAATTTAAAGCTCTTCCACCCTAGATTTCCCTAGTAAGGAAACTTTAAATATTAATATTGAGGGAGGTCACAGCAATTGCCTGGACAGGAGACACAGATATATGTCTTTCCTATTTTCTTTCTAGCTTACTATCCTAAGCTATAATGATAATAGTAAGTGCTATTTTAATGCATGAATTTAATTCATCAGTGTGATAAATTACCCCATACTCATTTCACCCTTTTCTTTCCTTACAGGAGGAGGCCAAGGTGAAGTGTGAGGTGATGTACTGTAACCACAAGAGTAAGAACTTTTTAGGCCACACCATGTGCATGTCTCATGGCCCCTGCTCCATCGCAACTGAAACCCTGAGATATTGGGATCCCAAGGATTGCAACGTCTGCTCGGTCTTGATGACGGAGTCGAGGGATACTGCGAGGGAAACGCTTTGGAAGTGGGTACGAGGGTTCCAAAAGAACTCTCCGGGACCATACCTACCAAGCGACATGATTAGAAGCCTGTTGTTCCCTAAGGCAACAGCTGATGCCGTCGTACCTCAGGCACGACCAGGTCCTCCCTGCATACAACTTGCAAGAGAGGCCGACATCAACGAGGCTCTACAAGGAATGGACGTCCATCAGGAGAGGATGTCAGAAGTGTCCTCGGACACCGAAAAGGGTCTCCTTCAAGAGAATCCCGAAGAAGAGGTGGCCGAACCACCTGGAGAGGAAGAAGATCTCGAGTCAACAGAAGCGGAGGACTCTCTTCTGTCTGTGTCGGCATTTCAGCCTGTGCCGTCAACTTCTTCGGCTCCAACGCCTCAACCAGACCCGCTGGACCAAGCGATTATGGCCCAGATCCAGCAGTTGGTTGATACTCTACGTAAGGAAAACGTTGATATGAGGAAGGAATTCAGGGAAACAAGCCACGTAGTTGCTTCTCGTGGGTCATACAAGCGACCCAAAGTGTCTGACTTGCCACCATGCTCCGAAACCAATCCCTGTAGGTATGCAGAGTTCATGCCCATGATGAATGGGAAACTCTACATCTCGGAGAAGATGGGGGCCATCCCCCTTGACAACATTCAATTCTGGCCAAACCTATTGGCTTACCCGGAATGTTTCCTCCGGCTGAAGAGTGAGCCGGCATCTAAGGAAGAGACGAAACCCAAGGAAGTCATGGTTTTTATCACGACAAGGCACAGGCTCTCTTGACAAGTAGCCTGAAGAAGGCACGCTATACTAATTCTAAAGTTTCTGCGTTGAGCAAGAAGCACCCTACTTTCCTTGCTCCTTCATCCAGAGCTTTACCCTTCTCGTCGAAAGCTCTCCACAGTGTGCTTAAGGTAGTTGATGCAGGCAAACCATGTCCTATGCTAGAGGAGTGTAGGCCATTGTCTCTGGCCTTGCCCACAGGCGAGAAGGATTGGAACGAGGTGCACCTAACCTTCTTAATATCGAAGCTCGATGCAGAAATTGCAGTTCAGTAGTTCAATGAGAACCTCCCGAAGATGTCGGACTTTCTCCTGAGAAGAGAACAGGAGACATAAGAGAGACTAGCCGCCTCTCTGTCCCTCCAGAACTGTATGGAGATGTGTGCAGGTATTGCAAGCACCCCAGACATGTACACAGTCCTAGCCAAGATGCACATTGCTACTCTGGTTAGGGACTTGTGCACTTTTGTGAAGGCCAGGAGGGCCTGCAGAGAGTTTGTGTTTGCCAATGCAACGGTCAAACACGAGCCCAGTAAGTTGATCACTACCTGTATCTGGGGCAAGGACCTCTTCTCAAAGGAAGCAGTCCAAGAGGTAGTCGCCAAAGCCGCCATGGAGAATAGGAATCTTCTCCATAAGTGGGGCATCTCTGCCAAGAGAAAATCTTTCCCTGATGCTGGTCCCCAACCTTAGAGGAAGACGAAGAAGCCAAGACTGCCTTCTCGACCTGTGCAACATCCCACGGTAACCATGACCACGGTGCCCCAAATGGTTGCTCAGCCGCAAACCACTTTCCAGGTGGTACCTCAACAGCTGGTAGCCCAGTCACCAGCCTTTAACCCAGGTTTTGAGAGGCACACCACTACCTTTCCCCGAAAGGTAGAGGATCTAAACGAGGCTCCTCAAGAAACCCCTCATGAGGTAGAGGAGGACGTGATCAGGGTGGCAAACCCTCCGGATCATCCAAGCAATGAGATGCTCCAGGTAGGATAAAGACTTCTCCACTTTCGGGATCGTTGGACCTTCAATCCCTGGGCCCACAGCCTAATCAAGAATGGACTAGGATGGAAATGGAACAGATCTCCACCCCTTATTGGAAGAATATACTTAGAATTCTTGAACAAAAAGGTTATAAGGAAAGCAAAGTCCATCAAATTCCAGGGAAGGCTGTTTTGTGTTCCCAAGAAGGACTCGGACAAACTCAGAGTCATTCTAGACTTGTCTCCACTCAACAAGTTCATCGAGAACCACAAGTTCCGGATGTTAACCTTACAACACATAAGGACCCTGTTACCGAAAGGCACATACAGTCTCAATAGACCTGGCAGATGCTTAATGGCACCTTCCAGTCAGCCGCCCCCTCTCCTTCTACCTAGGATTCAAGCTACGGAAGACAAAGTATGCCGTCAGAGCCATGCCCTTTGGACTAAACATAGCCCCAAGGATTTTCACAAAACTTGCAGACGCAGTCATACAACAGCTACGCTTAGAAGACTTTCAGGTAGCTGCATACCTGAACGACTGGCTGGTGTGGGCAGCATCCAAGACTGCTTGTCTGCAGGCAGCCACAAAGGTGATCCAGTTCCTGGAACATCTGGGCTTCAAGATCAACTACAAGAAGTCTCGACTCTCTCCGGCTCAAGAGTTTCAATGGTTGGGAATCCATTGGAACTTGCAGCCACACCGTCTCTCCATTCCACCAAAGAAGAAGAGAGAGATCGCGGGTTCTGTCAAGAGACTACTGAAATCCAAAAGGATTTCAAGACGCTAACAGGAAAGAGTACTGGGCTCTCTCCAGTCCGCAGCAGTAACAGACCCAGTGCTAAGAGCACAGCTAAAAGATGCGTCAGGAGTCTGGAGAAGATATGAATCAAACACTAAAAGAGATCAACAGAGACCAACACCGACCTTACTGCGATCGCTTCTAAGGCCGTGGTCGAAGGTCAAGAGCCTAACAAGGACTATTCCCTTACAACCACCTCAACCGTCGGTAGTTATCCACACGGATGCCTCAACGGAAGGATGGGGAGGTCATTCCCATCAAAGAAAAGCTCAAGGGACCTGGTCATCCCTGTTCAAGATCTTTCACATCAACATTCTGGAGGCCATGGCAGTCTTCCTGACGTTGAAGAAGTTATCCCCTCACAGATCTGCCCACATCAAGCTGGTCGTGGACAGCAAAGTGATAGTGAGATGTCTGAACCGACAAGGCTCGAGATCGCCCTACATCAACCATGTGATATTGGCCATCTTTCGCTTGGCAAGAAAGAAAAGATGGCTCTTACCAGCAGTTCACCTACAAGGGTTCCACAATGTGACGGCGGACGCTCTATCCAGGCTAAAGCCGATAGAATCAGAATGGTCCATAGACGCAGACTCAGTCTCCTTCATCTTGGAAAAAGTCCAAGAACTGCAAATCGACCTCTTCGCAACGAGCCCCATACAAGGACCCTCGGGCAAAAGCGATGGATGTCATGTCCCTCGATTGGAACAGATGAACTCATATCTATCTGTTCCCGCCAACAAATCTCCTGCTGATGGTCCTCAACAAGCTGAGATCATTCCAAGGGACAGCAGCAGTGGTGGCCCCCAAGGGGCCCAAAAGCAATTGGTTCCCTCTGGTGATAGAACTGAGGCTGAGGCTGTTTCCTCTACCAAACCCAGTTCTATCCCAACTGGTTCAGAAGTCAACTGTCTACGCTTCATCGCTGAGAACCCAAAACCTTCATCTCATAAGTTTCTCGCCTTAGCAGTCAAGAAAAGGTTTGGGATCTCGAAAGACATCATCGAATTTATAGAAGAATACAAGTCAAAATCAACCAGAAGACAATATGAATCGTCTTGGAAGAAGTGGGTCTCTTTTGTTAAAGCAAAAAAGCCGACAGAAATCTCGATAGACTTCAGCCTGTCCTTCTTCATCCACCTTCACGAACAAGGCTTGGCTTCCACCATGATAACTACGTGTAAGTCAGCTTTGACTAGACCTCTTCTATACACCTTCCAGGTGGACCTGTCGAACGAAATGTTCAACAAGATTCCGAAGGCATGCGCTAGACTTAAACCAGCAGCCCCTCCGAAGCCCATTGCATGGTCTTTGGACAAAGTCTTACACTATGCTTCAAACTTGAACAATAAAGATTGCTCCCTAAAGGATCTAACACAAAAAGTTATATTCTTGTTCGCTATAGCCTCAGGGGCTAGAGTTAGTGAAATAGTAGCCCTATCAAGAGACAAAGGCCATATTCAGTTCACAGACGAGGGAAAACTGAATCTTTTTCCCGATCCTACATTTATCGCCAAAAACGAGCTACCCACCAAAAGGTGGGGTCCTTGGAGAATCTGCCCTCTGAAGGAAGATGTCTCCCTATGTCCAGTAGAGTGTCTAAAGGTCTATCTTCGAAAAACTTCAGACTTCAAGGGAGGACAGTTCTTCATAGGCAAAACCTCCGGATCAAACTTATCCCTGAAGCAACTAAGAGCGAAGCTCACCTACTTTATTCGCAGAGTGGATCCAGACAGTACACCCGCAGGTCATGATACGAGAAAAATTGATTCCTCGCTGAACTTCTTTCAGCATATGAACTTTGATAGACTCCGCTCATATACAGGTTGGAAATCCTCTAGAGTCTTTTATAAACATTATGCGAAGCAAGTGCATGAAATTAAACACTTTGTGGTGGCAGTGTACTGTTTGGGACTTTACAGTGAATGGGTTAAAAGGTGTTCACACCTTTAAGTGCAATACCTTTTATTAAGGGTCACCTTGGTGCCCCTTGGACTGTTCTTTATAGGTGTAGAATCTAACCAATTACACCAGTGCTGTGTGTACATTCATACGCAGTGTTTGACCATATCCAGCATCTAAAGTGAAATTATCTTTAAAATTTTGCAATATCTTTGAGTGGCCTTAACATCTATTTCTTCCCTTACAGGTGATAAATATATATGTACTTTAAGAATGTTTTTTTATGTAGTGAATCATTCTATTTTAATATATTCATTGTTGTATTTATTTTTGTCTATACAAGTAAATACTGAAAATTTATATGCTTCTTATTCGCCTCACAAGTAGCTGAATAAAACTAGCCAGAATCTTTTAATTATTTTTCTAATATAAAACACTTGAAATTGCTTTTATATGTGAACATGCTCGTTTAAGTTAATTCCACTTTGTTCTTACGTATACAAACCTTGTCAATTCTATAGTCAGTGTTGATAGTTTTCCTGCAGGGGGCAGGAAGCCCTAAGTTAGTTCCAAACTTAGCGGATATGACGAATAACCGTAGCGTCATATATTTATGTGGTCTGGGTGACCACATAGAAGCTGATTCAAGGTAAAGGCACTTATACAAACCCACTTATATAGTACTTTCAAGTAAGTCTCTGGTAAAGTTCCATCAGGACGACATGGCTGAGCCCAAAAAAAACGGATTTTGAAGCAAAGCAAAAAATCTATTTTTGGGTGAGATAGTCATGTCATCCTGATGAACCCGCTCTCCTTTTCTAGAAAAGGAGTATACATATGTAACCAATCCCCACCCAAAACTACTCTATCTGTAGCCATCCATGCTTAATTGCAACAAGGAATGAGTTGCCATGAGTGGCTCTGTAGTAGTACGGGAAGGGGATCCACCGGGTAACCTTGATGACGGCTCCCCTTCATTTTCGCCCATATCACCCCTTAGAGCATAAACTCTATTCGGGGTGAAGATTACCATGTGTCGTATCAAGAAATACGTCCCCTGATATTATGCGATATCCTTAAAAATTTTCTTAAGGATATTCGTGCCAGGATATAGAATTCTGGAGACCTATGGTCAATTCTCTGGGAGTATCACTGTAGCTAAATATCCCTTAGAAAGCTGCCTAGAGGAACCTTCCATCAGGACAACATGTCTATCTCACCCAAAAATAGATTTTTCACTTTGCTTCAAAATCCGTTATTTGGGCTCAGGCCATGTCGTCCTGATGGAAGGTTCCTTTAAGTAGCTTCCTAGGGTATAATTGACTACAGTGATATTCCCAGAGAATTTGACTTAAGGTCTCCAGAATTCTAACTCCTGGCACGAATATCATTAAAGTTTTCCTTTTAGGATATCGCAATTATATCAGGGGACGTATTCTTGACATGCCACATAGCAATCTGCACCCTACATAACGTTTACGCTTCAAGGTGGAAAAGTGGCAAAATAAAGGAGGAGCTGTTATAAAGTTCCCTTCCTCCGTTACTGTTTAAGTACCCAGATGGCGCTATAATCGCCGCCATCTTTATTCCTTTTTCTGTAGCGGTTTCGCTCGGTGGTTTTTCTCAGTGTTCTCTCGTTATCAGGATTTATTATGCAATCTCCAGCCTCTTCTGCCTCTGGAAAGTTGAGTATTTGATTCTTATGCTAT
This sequence comes from Palaemon carinicauda, assembly GCF_036898095.1. Taxonomy (NCBI): domain Eukaryota; kingdom Metazoa; phylum Arthropoda; class Malacostraca; order Decapoda; family Palaemonidae; genus Palaemon; species Palaemon carinicauda. The sequence goes on along the minus strand of NC_090755.1, from coordinate 42,329,672 downwards.
ATAAATTTAGCTCTGGCTGTAGAGTAAAAAATTGAATTGAATTAATTTAATTTTTGTGGCAGAGCTATTGCCTAGACCGGATGCGTCTTCGGCGGTGTCGTTCGTAACGCATGAGTTATTTAGTTAGCCAGAACGACTTTCCCGATATAATAGCTTAAATAAATATATTCAGCTATTTAGTCTTCATTGCTAAGAATGAATTATATTATGCCGATAGTATTCACTTTAGTTTCGGCGAATTAGGTAGCCGATCTTGTCTACGCTAGGCTTCTTAGCCTAGGCGTTATAGTTTACTCTCTTGCATGATATGATAAGTGTTCCTGGTGTTATTAAATTTAAATGCAGATAATAGGCAATTTATACATGTAAGATATATGAATTGCATATAAAATTTCCTCTTCCAAGATAGTAAACGAGAGAGCTTCGATGAGTTAGGTAGTCGATCTCACTGTCGTTAGGCTAGTATCCTAGGGGCTTTAGTATACTTTCATACAATCTCCCCGGTTACCCTCATATATAGGGTAATCCCTCCTTCCTTCTGACTGTAGCCTATGACTACAATCCTAGTTGATCTTGTCTTGAATTGTCATTCAGGCAAGACTAGACTAGGGTTTTTGTGCTTAAGCCATGACATCCTGATGGAAGGTTCCTTTAGTAGCCTTCCAAGGGTATATATGACTACAGTGATATTCCCAGAGAATCAAACCAACGGTTTCACAGAATTCTAACTTCTGGCCCGAGTACCCTTAAGATTTACTCTCAAGGATATCGTATATAATCAGGGCACGTATTCTTAACACGCCACGTGGCAATCTGCACCATGAATAGCCTTTACGCTTCAAGGGGGATACGTGGCAGAATTAGAAGGGTAACCGCATCAGAGATTACCCTAGTTCCCCTACTACTATCGAGTATCACAACTGCGCCAATTCCCTCTGGCGGTCATTCCTTAATTTGTAGCGCCCCTCTACGGTGGTGTTCCCTATTGATCTGACATTTTCGATCAATTTCTAAGGATCTTTGTGCATTCTACAGCTTCTTTCATCCATCTAGAAAGTTGAGTATTCATTCTTTACAATATGTATAATTTGTTCCTGCCTCACAATGAAATTAGTATATTTATTGTGATTTGGGTTTACGCCGGCTACCAGTGTTGCCATGGGCGCTTTCGTTCATTGGCCATGTGTTATTTAGTTAGAAGAACGACATTCCCGGTTTAAATAGCATTAATTATTATTATGAAAGCTATTTAGACATTTTATACTTGTAAAGATATTTATATGCATAATTTTCCTTTTTCTGTGTCGATCGTATATGTCAGAGTTTCGGTGATTATAGGTAACCGAGATCTCGCCTTGCCTAGGTAACCTAGCTTAGACAGCACATACTTTCGACATTTCCCCGGTCACCCTTGTGTATTAGTTATCATTTATCGGAGATTGATATCTCCTGGAATAGTTATAGCCGTTACTTGTCTCGAATAGAGTTTTTTGGTAATCTCTCTTCCCTCTGAGAGTAGCCCTAAGCTACAACCCTATTGCGTCGGCCTTGAATTTCGAATACAGGCATGACTAGCCTAAGGTTTTCTGTCTCATCCCTTAACAGCAGACGGCAAGTTTTGGGATTCGATCAGGACCTCAGAGTATTTAGTCTTGTTTCGGCAGTCGGTCGGCGGGGTTGAATTGCATTCCCCTGCCGGCTGACCTGCCGGCATAGGAGGCTAGCCCTCCCTAGGCTACACCTGAAGTGGTTGCATGATGCTGCCACCTTCTCCCTGTGGCCTAGTAGACTAGTCCTATGCTCGCAGAACCTAGGCTGTAGAGTAGTATACTCATGTGGCCTAGGATGGCGCGGCACTGGAACTCTGTTTCTCCCTTGTTGAGAGGAAACGGCATGGCTGCCGTCCTTTAACTATATTAGCACCTCCTAAGCTGGAGAATAGAAGATTCTCCTGCCGCTTTGGGTTGTGCCGATATTGAAACAGAGTTTCTTCAAAGTGTGTAGGTCCTGCAACATTGCCAGCCCCTTCCATACCTTTTATAGGACCCTATCCCCCCCCCCCTCTGGTCTTTTACGATAGCCGAGCCATTGTCTTTCCTGACCCGGCGTCCTGCAACCTTACCATTGCCGGTGGGTTGCCGGAGCCGGCCAGACTCCCTTTCCTCAGCTGATGGCTGTCAGCGACTGGCGGCTTCCGGCGGCCATGACGGCTGTAGGTGGGAAGTCCCTTATGTCACCAAGGTTTTCCAGTTCTCCTTTGGACTGCTGGCCACAACTTCTGTTGTCGGGGTATTGCTCTGGCCGGCAGTAGACTGGCACAGATAGGTACTGACTTAGTCAGCAGCTTGCCAACTGTACTAGTGCTGCCGGAGGCTGGCATGCAGTGGTAAGCCGGCAATAGTACTGTGGCTGGATAGAAGCCTGAATGTTACATTCTCCCCTTCCATTTGAACTTTCTTTCCGGAGAAAGGCAGTAAAATTAGACTTTTACATCCTTAATTACTGTATACATACACAGTAATAGGTAGCCTTCACTCCATGCTTTCTCTCTCTCTCTCTCTTAGCTAGCATGCTAGATGTTCCAGCAAGAATTAGCTAATCCGGCAACATGCCGGCTGAACTACAGTATATGTCTATACAGGTAGTCAGTATATTTGCAGTATAGCATATACGGCAGATGCAAAACTAATGTATACATTATACTAGTAGTTTTTTCCAATATATCTCGGGTGTCCCTGCCCAGGTATTTGTTGAGCCCAATCCTATATTGATAGTATAAAATTTCTTCAATATTCTGATTTTAAATCAGTTTCCATTTACTCTACAATATTAAATTTCGTAAAGGGCTGGTGGTGTGACACCTCTAACCCTTAAAGGGTAGAGCCCTTATCCCTGAGTCTCCCTGATTAGGAAACTCCCTGATTTAATATTGTAAGAGAGGCCACAACAAATAGATTGTGTGGGATACACAAATATATGTCTTTTATTTCCTAATCCAGTTGGCCGCCAGATGGAGCAGCACACTGGCTGAACTACATTAGATATAATTATACAGAACCCAGTAATTTGCAGTATAGTATATACTGCAAATAGAAAATTATAGTATGAATATACAGTAGTTATTTCTATATATCTTGGGTACCCTTGTGCGAGCTTCTGCTGGTACCGCTCCTATATCGAAAGAATGGTATTCCTTCGATACTCTGATTGAGAAATCAGTCCTCCTTACCTCACAGTGTCAAGTATAAGGGGGACAGTGCCTTGTACACTTCTCTACACCTAGGTGTTCTACCCCCTTTTTAGCTGGAATTCCCCAGTTGGAGGAATCTCCTTATAATTAATACTGAGGGGAGGTAACAGCATTGATTTGCAGGGGATACACAGGTATGTGTCTCCCACTATCCCCTTATAGCTTCCTGTCCTAAGCTATTTTGTCAAAAGATGACTTTTGCAAATTGTTTATCAGTGTGATAATCAATTGAATACTCATTTCTGTTCTCCTTTCCTTACAGGAGGAACACTAGATGATGCGCCGCAGTCTTCTGTAGGAGTAACAGTGAGTATTTTCACGGACATAATACATGCAGGTTTCATGGCCCCCGCAATATTATTTCCGAATCCCCAATCCCTTCTGAGATCCTCCGGCCTGTAAGTAGGCCGGACCTTATTGTCCGAAGGTCTCAAAAATCCCAAGTTAATAGAATCTAGGGATACAGCTCGTAACAACTCACGCAATTGGGTGTGAGGTTTCTAAAATCTCTCCGAAACCATACCTACCAATATTACATCTTCCTAAATGTGCGACATCCTGTCACTTATCCCTCCTTTCTCCACTCCAGTTCAAGGGGAAGAAGTTGGGATGGGGGTAACCCCCTTGCTGCCAGTGCAAACGCGATGGCAGCCTGAAGCTGTCGAACTACGGTTGGTTTGGTTTCAGGTGTTGTCTGAAACAAAAAGGCACAGTTCAATTAAGAACTCGCGAAAACACGGAAACTCTACGGGAATTGGACTGAAGATTGCACTTATTCATTGTGGTAACTGGCAAATGGGTGATCCTTTCACTGGCTCGTAGTGATAACAGCGACGGCAGTCATTGATTCACTGTCACATCTGACTCTGCCGCCGAGAGCCGGCAGTGTATGCCCTTGGTCACCACCCAGTCAATGGCTGGGTTGGGTGTGCCTTCAGTCGGCAGCCCGCCGACAACCGGCGGACTGCCGACAGCCTGAGGGGTCGCCGATGATTCAGCGGGCTGCTGGCTATGCGTAAAGTTTTCACCACTACCTAGTCACATTGAATGTTGGCTAGGATGGTGTGCCTTCTGTCAGCGACCCGCTGACGACCGACGAGTCACTGACATCCCGGAGAACTGCTAGCCATATCGGTACTGAAGTACTGTGCCAGTTGACTTATCCCCAAGTACTAGCCTTGACGGTAGTATGCCGGTTGTATAGGTGTATACAATAGCCTGTACATCTGTAGTACAGAATCATATCACAGACAGAAATCTTTGGTACATAACCATACAATAGAATAGTTTTCCAATACTCTGTGCTTTTAAGCACAATCTCTTGCTGAGACCTACATGAACTGGGGACTGACTTCCCCCCTTTCTTACGCTGACTCTTCATCAGTCTCTTTGATTCTCATTATTAATTCTCTGGATGTAGGCGCTGTTTACGCTACTCTATCCCTATGGGCTAGAATCTTCCATTGGGCCCCCTTAAAGAGGATGCCCTAGAATCAATAGTTAGGAAGGTCGCAGCAATTGGCTGGAGGGATTCACACGTATGTGTCTCTCCTATTCTTTTCCAGCATACTTATCCTAAGCTTTATACAATAGAAAGGAAACTTCTATTAGAGTGAAACGCGACCCTGGGAAGCTGATATCTTACAACGTTTGGGGTAGAGACATCTTTCCAAACGAGATAGTTGGAAAGACGATTAAGGAGGCCACCACGGAGAACAAGGGCTTCTCCAATAGTGGTGCATCCTTTCAATAGAAAGTCCTCTACAGTGGTGGGTCTCGGCCTAAAAGGAAGACGGAAAAGTTTATTAGTTCTCCTATTACCATTGTACCACAGGCAAATGGTCAGGTATGACCTAAAAGGAAGACAGAAAAGTTTCTTAGTTCTCCTTGGGATGTTCAACAGCATCCCACAGTCACAATGGCCGTTGTACCACAGGCAAACAGTCAGATATGTACACCATCTGATCATGTGAAGCAAACAAACGCTTCTGGTAGGAGGGAGGTTCCTTCCGGATCGCTGGACCTTCGATCCTTGGGACCAAGGTCTAATCAAGATGGGACTAGGATGGAAATAGACATACCTCCACCATCCTTTCCTCAACTCTTCCTACATTCAAAAACCCTCCTGGAAGAGTATACCTTACAGCTCTAGAGCATACTAGCTGTAAGGAAAGTAAGGTCCATCGATTTCCAGGGAAGGCTGTATGGTGTTCACGTGAAGGACTCAAGAAAACTCTGAGTCGTTCTAGACTTGTCGCCACTCAACAAGTTCCAATAAAACAGTAAGTTCAGAATGTTAATCCTTCTGAACATAAGGACCTTATTCAATAAGGGGTGTTCGCAGTCTGGTCAGACCTGAAAGATGTCTATTGGCAACTTCCAGTCAGTCACCCCCTCCCCTCCTACCTAGGGTCCAAGTTACACAAGATAACATATATCCTAGACAAGATTCTCGTTGGACTACATTCAGTCCTAGGATCTTCACGGAATTGGCAGACACAGTCAAGCAAAACCAAGCCTAGAAAGAGTTCAGGCAACAAAGGACCTGGACGACAGGCTGGGGTGGGCAGCACCCGTAACGACTGGTCTATGAGCGTCTATGGAGATGATCCGGCACCCGGAACATCGGGGATGCAAGATAGCTTCAAGAAGTCTCGATTCTCTCCATCTCAAGAGCTTCAATGTTTTTAAAAAACTATTGAAACCTGTGGTCACCCCAACTCTCCTTTCCCTTGGGGATGTAAAAGGTGATCGCAAGGTCGGTCAAGACTCTATGGTAATCAGTCAGGATTCCAAGACGCTAAAAGGGAGGAGTTTTGAACTCTCTCCAGTTCACGATAATGACAGACCCAGTGCTACGAGCACAACTGTAAGATGCGTTGAGAGGCAGGAGAAGATACGCATCAAACGCTCGAAGAGATCTAAAAGGACCAATTATGGTCGTTCCTTCTTCGCTTACCCTACAATGACCAAAGGCCAAAAGCCCGTAGGCCATGTTAGCCCTGTAATGGGTGGGGAAACTCTCTCCACGCAGATCAGACCTCTTCAGGCTGGTCTGGGGCATCGAAGCGGTAGTGAGGTGTCGAAACTGTCGAGGATAAGGGACGTGTCATTTCATTAGGTGATGTTAGCCATCCCTTCCCTAATGGAATGGCACCTATCAGCAGCTCATGTATAAATGATCCGCAAGGTGACAGCGGATGCTCTTCTCGGGCTCAAGCCGATAGAATTGGAAGGGTCCGCGGACGCAGACCTATTCTCTCAAAGATGGGAACAAGTCCCCGAGCTGCAGATCGATCTCTTCATCATGAGCGTCATCAAGATACTACCTCGATATATAGCCCCATACGAGGATCCTCTAGTGGAGATAACAGACATCATGTCTCTAGAGTAGAAGGGATGGACTTAGGAATTCCTGTTCAGCCCATCCAATCTCCTCAGGAAGACCCTCCACATGCTGAGACCCTTCCAGGGAAGAGGGGCTCTGTTGGCTCCCAAGTAGCCCAAGAGCACCCTGTTCCTTGTAATGAAGGAACTGGGGCTGAGGCTGGTCCTAGTTCTGCACCTAGGATTATCCAGGAGGTTCAGAAGTTTTCTGCCTTCGATTTATCACGGAGCACCCGATCCCTTCATCTTATGAATTTCTTGCCCTAACGGTTAGGAAAAGACTTGGGATCTCAAAAGGCAATATAGAATTCCTAGAATAATACAAGTCTAGTCAACTAGAAGACAATACGAGTCTTCTTGGGAAAAGTAAGTTGCTTTGTAAAAGCAAAAGGACCGAAAGGAATCTCATGATCTTCTGCCTGTCCTTCTCTGTCCACCTTTATAATCAAGGTCTGGCGGCCAACAGCACGATGGCCTTTGAGAGAGGAGGCAGTGCATCCTTGGATACTTTGAGAAGATTAGTTTCTTGGTCCTGTCCCCATATGAAACCTTGAGTAAGCACCAAGAGTATGGCCAGCTTTGCGAGAGAGGTCGCTTGGTTGGATCTTTGGATCCATGGACAAATATCTACATGCAAGTCAGCCTTGACTAGACCTCTTCTATATGCCCTTTAAGTGGATGTGACGAATGAAATCTTTAATAAGATTCCGAAGACATGTGCAGGCTTAAGCCTGCAGCACCACCAAAGCCCATCTCATGGTCTTTGGACAAGGTCCTACATTATGCCTCACCTGTGAACAAAGAAGATTGTTCCCTCAAGGATCTAACCCAAAAGGTTATTTTTCTGTTCGCTATAGCCTCCGGGGCTAGAGCTAGTGAAATAGTGGCCCTATCTGGAGATGAGGGCCACATTCAGTTCACAGAAGTGGGAGAACTCAATCTCTTTCCTGATCCAACCTTTCTTGCTAAGGACGAGCTACCCACTAATAGGTGGGGTTCCTGGTGAATCTGCCCACTGAAGGAAGATGTCTCTCTATGTCTGCTAGTGTGCGTAAGGTCTATCTTCGTAGAACATCAGACTTCAGGAGAAACAGCTCTTTACAGGAGAAACCTCTGGATCAAACTATCCCTACAACTGAGGGCGAAGCTCACCTACCTTATTCGCGGAGCGGATCCTGACAGTACTCCTGCAGATGGTGATCCGAGAAAAATTGCTTCATCACTGAACTTTTCAGTATGTGGACTTGAGCCTCTTTGCTCATTTACTGGATGGAGGTTGTCCAGAGTGTCTTACAGACACTATACTAAGCAAGTCTATGAATTGAAACATTATGTGGTGGCGGCAGGTGGTATTTTGGACCCTGTCATCTAGCTCTGCGATGAACAGTCAATTGATTGGGACTATCAATTAAAAGGAGAAGGGGTCAGCATTTTTCATGTGACCTCTCTTTGAATAAGTGTTGCCAAGGTAACACCAAATCTGTTCAGAATCTCAGATGTGAAATTATACAGATAACACTAGTGCCATGTGTATATAGTACACAGTGTTCATAAACTATATCATGTACAGAAATTATAAAGAGAAGACTTATTAAAAGAGCTTTTCTTCAGTCTGAGAGTGGCACTCATCATTTCTTCCCCTTTCAAAAAAGGGAACATTAATTTATGTATAAGTCTTGTATAATTCCCTCATCATGCTACATTAATTTAGCATTTAGTCATTTATTAGAAATAAATGTCTATTAAAAGGCAGTTGCGTCCTAATTCGCCCGACAATTGCATGTTTAAGATGCCAGAGTTCCTTGACTTACTCATGTATGTATTTCTCAGATCATTGTATGCTTACAAACAATGGATAGGGACACTGATATTGGTTCGGCAATATATACAAACCTTGAGACCATTTGTATTCTCAGTGTATACTTATGTTTGTTCATACAATATATGCTACCTTGAGGCCCCTTTTCTACCGTCTAAAATGACTCTTCCTTGCAGGGGGCAGGAATCACTAACATTGTTATGCTTAGTGATAATGACAGATAACGGTAACGTCATTTGTCTCAATTAGCCCTTTTGGCCGTAGAAATATTGTCCCAAGGTTAAGGCACTGATGAAAATCCACAGATACATTAATTTTCTGGTATGCTTCCATCAGGACGTCATGGCTTGAGCCCAAAAAACGGATTTTGAGCGAAGCGAAAAATCTATTTTTGGGTGAGATGGCCATGACGTCCTAATGGACCCACCCTTCTTTTCTAAAGAAAAGATCTTCACAGTTTCCCTCCCAAACTACTGTATCTGTAGCACCATGCTCAACGCTTCAAGGAAAGAATCCCAGAGGGAATTGGCGCGGTTGTGATACTCGATAGTAGTAGGGGAACTAGGGTAACCTCTGATGCAGCTACCCTTCTAATTCTGCCACGTATCTCCCTCGAAGCGTAAAGGCTATTCGGGGTGCAAATTGCAATGTGGCGTGTCAAGAATACGTCCCCTGATTATATAAGATATCCTTGAGAGTAAATCTTAAGGGTACTCACACCAGAAGTTAGAATTCTGTGAACCCTTTGGTTTGATTCTCTGGGAATATCACTGTAGTCATATATACCCTTGGGAAGCTACTAAAGGAACCTTCCATTAGGACGTCATGGCCATCTCACCCAAAAATAGATTTTTCTGCCTCTTCACCTAGGTACTGATGGTGAGCTTTGGGTTTGGGTCAGAACCTCAGAGTACTTGTCGTATGCCAGCAACTGGTTGACAGGGTGAATGTACTCCCCTGTCATGCATTGTTGTTGGCATAGGAGGCTTTGCCTCCCTAGACTACACTTGAAGGGGTCATGTGATCCCCCTTCTCTCTGTGGTTTAGTCGACTAGTCCTGTGCTTGCAGACCCTAGGCTGAAGAATAGATATTATTCTGCTGCCTATGATGGCGCCGGCATTGGAACTCTGTTTCTCTATGATTAAGGGTGACGGCTAGATAATTTCTGTACCCCTTACTGTATTTGCAGACCCTAGGCTGGGCATTGAATTCTCCGTCCGCCTAGGATGGCGCCGACACTGAAACAGAGCTTCCTCAAGGTGTGGTAGGGCCGACACACTGGGGGCTCCTCTCACACCTTATACAGGACCCATTCCCCTCCCCATTCTGTCCTTTAGTGATGGCCTAGCCATCACATCCCTGTGGCCGTTGTCCTACAATCTCGCCGATTGCCGGCTGGTTGTAGGGCCGGCTTGGGCTTCTGCTTGTATGGCCTAGTCGTTTAGCTTCCCTATGGGACACGGAGTTCCGGGATAGCTGTGTCGGCAGGTCTAACTGCCGGAAGAAGATCCATTTCCTTTAGAGTGCTCTTCAGTCCTCCCTTGGGCTGCCATTCACATCCTATGACCGGTAGGGACCGGCGACGGAGGTAGATGGGTGGAAGCTTGATTATCTTATATTCTCCCCTTCCATTAGAACCATCATTCTGGAGGAAGGAAGTGAGACAGTACTCTTACATCTCCCTTTACGCCTTGCTTTCTCTCTCACTATTAGCTATAGCCGCTATGTACTAACCTAACTGGCGGCACTAACCTTGTCGGCAAGAGGCTGGCTAGACTTGTGGACCGACAGCCATTGATTCACTGTCACATCTGACTTAGCCGGCAAGAGCCGGCCGAGTCTGGTGTACCGGCCACTACCCTGTCACATTAAATGCTGCCTGGGATAGTGTGCCGACAGCCGGTGACCAGCCGGTGTCCGGCAAGCCGCCAGCAATCCGGTGGGCCACCGGCCATGAAAAATGATCAGTATTGTGTCAGTTGAATTGTGCCTTAGGTACTAGCCCTGCCGGCGGTGTGCCGGCAGCAACTATGGTATATGTATATACAGTAGCCAGTACATCTGTAGTATAGAGCATGCTGCAGACAGATAACTATGGTATAAAAGTATACAGTAATTAAATTTTCCATCATACTCTGTGTGTCCAGGTGCAGTCTATTGTTGAGACCTTATAAGATTGGGAAAGGAATTCCTTTTCTTTATACTGATAGATGATCAGTTGTTAATGACCCTCATCATTAATCCTTTTGGAAGTGGGTGTCAGTTACACTCTTCTATCCTTATAGGCTAGATTCTTCCACCGGGCCTCCTGAGGAGGATAACCCTAGGGTTAATTTTGAGGGAGATCACAGCAATTGGCTGGGCGGGAAACACACGTATGTGTCTTTCCTAATTCATTTCTAGTTACCTATCCTAAGCTATATGCAATAAAATAAAATGGAAAATATTACTATAATATTTATTAGTTTATCTAGTAAGATAGACTACTTTATACTCATTTTATTTTCCTCTCTTTACAGGAGGACCATATGAAATGCAACAGCGTCTTCTGCAACGTGCGTAGCAGGGAATTCTGTGGCCACCTGGAATGTAGGACACACTCCCGTTGTTCCATCACCAAGGGACCTCTCAGATACTGGGACACCAAGGTATGTACTGTGTGCAAAGACTTGGTGTATGAGGCTTTTGAAAATCCCAAGACAGCGGAGTCAAGAGATGCAGCTTGGAACAAGCTGCACCGATGGGTTTGTGGCTTCCAAAAGAATGCTGACTAGTGAGTGTATGAGGGCCTGTCTATTCCCCAATGCATCTGCGGATGCCTCACCCTGAGATCCCTTGCATCCAGATAGCCGTGAATACGGATGTCTCGGATGCGATGAAGGACATCCATCTAGATGAGAGGATGTCAGAGGTGTCAGAGGGCACCAAAATGGACCTTCTGGCAGATGGTCGAGATGAGGAGTCAACGTTGGCTCCAGAGACGGAAGAGTATGAAGTCAAAACAGTCTATGTTTCGTCAGTTACTGCCCCAGAACCAGTGCCCTCTACGTCCTCTGCTCCTCAATCTGAAAAGTCGAACGACACCCTGTCTGCCATCAAAGCGATGATGGGGATGTACTAGAAGAAGAGCTAAGAAAGGGAAGCTGCGCTGAGAAAGGAGATTTATCAGCTTGTAGCGGCCCGTGGGTCTCATAGGAGACTCAACGTAAAGGATCTTCCCTCGTGCTCAGAGGTAAACCCGTGGAGGCATGCCGAGTACATGCCATTTACGAACGGTAAGATCTTTATTTCAGAGAAGCTGGGAGCCGTCCTTATCGAGGACATTGAGTTCTGGCCCAGCTTTGAGTCCTACCCAGACTGCTTCGTTCGTCTAAAGGTGGAACCTGTATCCAAGGAGGAGACAGAGCCTAAAGAGGTCATAATGCTTGACCATGCAAAGGCTCAGGCTTTGCTGCTAGCCAGCAGTTTGAAGGACAGGGGCTTAACCAACTCTAAGGTGCCAACCCTGAGCAAGAAACATCCCTCTTTTCTTGCTCCAGCAAATATGGCCTTCCCCTTTGTGGAAAAAGGGTTTAAGGCAGTGGAATCTGGGAAACCTTGCCCTACACTGGAGGAGCGTAGGCCCTTTTCCCTAGCCTTGCCAACGGATCACAAGGACTGGAAGGATATTCAGCTTACCTTCTCAGTCGGGAAGTTGGAGGCTGATATCGCTGGACGTCAGTTTAGAGAAAACCTCCCCAAGTTGTCTGAGTTTCTCCCGCGTAGGGAACAGGATTCGAAGGAGAGGCTTGCGGCCTCTCTGTCCCTCCAGGTGACCCTGGAGGAAATGGCCAGTGAATAGAGGTCCCCGGATATGTTCATGGTCATAGCCAAAACACACTTGGCAACCCTAACTAAAGACTTCTATAGCTTTGTTAGGGCCAGAAGGGTTTGTAGAGAGTTAGTGTTTACCTCGGCTGCAGTCAAACACGAACCCAGGAAGTTGATATCTTCCAATATCTGGGGGAAATACCTCTTCCCAAATGAAGTGGTCAAAGAAATAGTCGACAAGGCCGTCACGGAGAATAGAAATCTTCTCCAGAAGTGGGGCATGTCAGCTAAGAGGAAATCTTCTCTGGATGAGGGTCCCCAACCGAAAAGGAAGACAAAGAGGCCAAAAGTGCCATCTCGTCCTGCTAGACAACAATAACTTCCCATGACCGCGGTGCCACAGTTGGTGGCACAACCCCAACCCACCTACCAGATGGTACCCCAGCAGGTGGTGACTCAGTCACCAGACTTTACTCCCGCCTATGAGAGGCAGACCACTACCTTTCGCCCTAAAGGTAGGGGGTCAAGTAGAGATTCTTCTAGACGTCCCTCGAGAGGAAGAGGGATAGGGGAGCACCCGGTCAAGGAGGCAAACCCTCCGAAAACCAGAAACAATGAGATGCTTCCAGTAGGAGGAAGACTCCAACTCTTACGGGATCGTTGGACCTTCGATCCCGGGGCCCACAGCCTAATCAAGAACAGACTAGGTTGGAGTTGGAAGACAGCTCCACCATCATTTCCTCAATTCTTCCAACACTCCACCCTCGTTCTGGAAGAATACAGAGCAAACGGGTAATAAAGAGGGCAAAGTCCATCAAATTCCAAGGAAGGCTGTTTTGTGTTCCCAAGAAGGACTCAGACAAACTCCAAGTCATTCTGGATTTGTCGCCACTCAACAAGTTCATAGAGAACGACAAGTTCAAGATGCTGACCCTTCAACACATAAGGGACCTGTTGCCCAAAAGGGCATACACAGTCTTCATAGACACGGCAGATGCCTATTGGCACATTCCGATCAATCGCCAACTCTCCTCCTACCTAGGATTCAGGCTACAAAAAAGAAAGTACGCTTTCAGAGCCATGCCCTTTGGACTAAACATTGCCCCAAGGATCTTCACGAAGCTTACAGAAGCAGTCGTTCAACAACTATGCCTACACGGTGTCCAGGTGGTATCCTATCTGGACGATTGGCTGGTGTGGGCAGCATCCGGGTCGAAATGCATGCAAGCATCCAAAAAAGTGATCCAGTTCCTGGAACATCTAGGATTCAAGATCAACATGGAAAAGTCTCCACTATCTCTAGCTCAGAAGTTTCAATGGCTAGGCATACATTTGGGACTTACAGTCACATTGCCTCTCCATTCCATTAAAGAAGAGGAGAGAGATAGCGGGACCTGTCAAGAGACTTCTAAAATCCAACAGGATTTCAAGATGCCAACAGGAGAGAGTGTTGGGCTCCCTTGAGTTTGCATCAGAGACAGACGCAGTGCTAAGAGCACAGCTAAAAGATGCATCAGGAGTCTGGAGAAGATACGCATCAAATGCTCGAAGAGATCTAAGAAGACCAATACCGATTTGACTACGATCACTTCTCAAGCCATGGTCGGAGGCCAAGAACGTCAAGAGGTCAACACCTCTGCAACCGCCTCCACCCTCAGTCATCATCCACACGGATGCATCATCGGAAGGATGGGGAGGTCAATCTCATCAACGGAAAGTTCAAGGAACTTGGTCCTCTCTATTCAAGACCTTCCATATCAGCATTTTGGAGGCCATGGCAGTGTTCCTCACACTGAAGAGATTATCCCCTCGCCATTCAGTCCATACAAGACTGATTCTAGACAGCGAGGTGGTAATGAGATGTCTGAATCGTCAAGGCTCGAGATCACCTCAACTCAACCAAGTGATGTTGGCCATCATCCGATTAGCGGAAAAGAAGAGATGGCACTTATCAGCAGTTCACCTTCAAGGGTTCCGCAATGTGACAGGGGACGCTCTATCCAGGATAACTCCGATAGAGTCAGAATGGTCCCTAGACACAAGATCATTCTCCTTCATCTTACATTAAGTCCCGGAACTGCAGATCGACCTATTCGCGACGAGTGACAACAAGAAACTTCCTCGATACGTGGCCCCGTACGAGGACCCTCTAGCGTAAGCAGTGGACGCCATGTCCCTCAACTGGAACAAATGGACCAGGATTTATTTGTTCCCTCCATCCAACCTGCTGATGAAGGTCCTCAACAAGCTGAGATCTTTTCAAGGAACAGCAGCCCTAGTGGCTCCCAAGTGGCCCCGGAGCAACTGGTTCCCATTGATATTGGAATTATAGCCGAGGCTGATTCCCCTGCCGGACCTAGTTCTGTTTCAACAAGTACAGAAGTCGACTATCTTTGCTTCATTACAGAAAACCCAAGACCTTCATCTACTGATTTTCTCTCCCTAGCAGTAAAGAAAAGGTTTGGGATCTCGAAAGAAAGTATAGACTTCTTAGAGGAATATAAGTCAAAATCTACCAGAAGGCAATACGAGTCATCTTGGAAGAAATGGGTGGCCTTTGTCAAGGCAAGAAACCCAAAGGAAATCTTGACGGATTTCTCCTTGTCTTTCTTTATTCACCTTCATAAAAAAGGTTTAGCAGCCAACACGATAACTACGTGTAAATCTGCCTTGACTAGACCCTTGCTTTATGCTTTCCAAGTAGACTTGTATAATGAAATTTTTAACAATATCCCTAAGGCCTGTGCTAGGCTCAGGCCTGCAGCACCTCCAAGGCCCATCTCATGGTCTTAGGATAAGGTACTACATTTTGCTTCAAGTTTGAACAACGATAATTGCTCTTTGAAAGATTTGACTCAAAAAGTTATATTCTTGTTTGCTCTAGCCTCAGGGGCTAGAGTTAGTGAGATAGTGGCCCTTTCTCGGGAAGAATGCCATATCCAGTTTGCTGAAACGGGTGAGCTAAATCTCTTTCCCGGCCCAACGTTTCTCGCCAAGAATGAGCAACCCACTAAAAGGTGGGGTCACTGGAGAATCTGCCCTCTGAAGGAAGATGTCTTGCTGTGTCCAGTGGAGAGTCTAAAGGTCTACTTTCGCAGAACTTCAGACTTCAGGGGAGGACAGCTCTTTAAAGGAGAAACATCGGGCTCAAAGTTATCCCTAAAACAACTAAGGGCGAAGATCACCTACTTCATTCGCAGAGCGGATCCAGACAGTACACCCGCAGGTCATGATCCTAGGAAAATTGCTTCTTCGTTAAACTTTTTCCAGATCATGGATTTCGAGAGCCTTCGCTCGTTTACTGGACGGAAGTCATCCAGAGTGTTTCTCAAACACTACGCAAAGCAAGTGCAAGAATTAAAATGATTCGTGGTGGCGGCAGGTAGTGTACTAAAACCTGTCGTTTAGTGCTGCGAGGAACAGTGAATTATGTGGGACTGTAATTCTAAGAGTGTACATGTTCGAGTGTACAAAGGTGATGAAACATAGACTGAACACTAGGTGCAGTGTGTTTTTACACAAGTGTAAATAGACAGACTTCTCAGAAAGACATTAAATAATTTATCAAATTTTCATTTGAGTGGCAAAAATTTTGTTTTCAGGCAAAACAAGTATTTATGATTTATTCTGTATTGTCTAAGTTGGTAAATTCTATTTCACTCGCATTTTTATATAATTAGAAACGTATGCTAAATTTTATTTATTGTCTGACAATAAATGATTAGTTGTTTTGCGCATCTTATTTTGCCCTAAACATTTTTAATAAAGTTATGTATGAGCATTCCTTTCATTTCTTATTATTCTGCATATTAATATTAAGCAAAGGTAGTAACTTTGTTCCTATATGCAAATAAACCTTTCTAACTAGACTTAACTTGTTTCGATACAAGATACAAACTTGTCTATTGCAGTATACAACTGAACTGATATACCTCAGATGCTATGGTGGCTGATATGAACCTGTGTTCGTTTATAATTACAAACTTTGGCGAGAGGCATACAGTGAGACCTGTATGCCCTTTTGATGGCTAGGTTGGGCATATGAAATATGCAAACTTCGAGATTTTTTCCCGAGTCTAGTTTGACTCTTCCTTGTAGGGGGCAGGAAGCACTAACATAGTCTTTGATTAGAAGAAATGACATATAACGGTAATATCATAGGTCTCTTAGGTCTACATGACCAAGGAAATATTGTCTTGAGGTTTAAGGCACAACTGGGAAATCCACGGATACATTAATGCTCTGGTAAACTTCCATCAGGACGACATGGCCTGAACCAAAAAAACGGATTTTGAGCAGAGCGAAAAATCTATTTTTGGGTGAGATAGCCATGTCGTCCTGATGGACCCGCCTTCCTTCCTATGAAAGGCCTTGGCAGGATCCCTCCCAATAATACTGTATCCATAAGTACCAGCTTAACGCTACAAGGAATAAAGATGGCGGCGATTATAGCGCCATCTGGGTACTCAAACAGTAACGGAGGAAAGGAACTTTATAACGGCTCCTCTTTTATTTTGCCACTTTTCCACCTCGAAGTGTAAACACTATGCGGGGTGCAGATTTCTATGTGGCGTGTCAAGAATACGTCCCCTGATATTATGCAATATCCTAAAAGGAAAACTTTAAGGATATTTGTGCCTGGAGTTAGAATTCTGGAGACCTTAAATCAAATTCTCTGGGAATATCACTGTAGTTAAATATACCCTAGGAAGCTACTTAAAGAAACCTTCCATCAGGACGACATGGCTATCTCACCCAAAAATAGATTTCCGTTTTCTCAGACATAATTGATACGTCATCTGCTCTGTCAACTTGCATTACAATAGGTTTACCATTTATGATCACTTTTACCAATATGTGTTTCTTTGCACCTTTGTTGACAGAATTAATGCAAAACACACAATATGTTTCTGACCTATCCTGATTATCATGAACATTTTCCGCAATATTCTCTTGGCCTATAGTATGAATTGCTGTACTTATTTTCTTTGTGTACTGTTTAGGGAATCTACAAACATTTGAAAAAAAAAATGTCTTGTCTTTCTTTCTACAATTCTGGCATGTTTGTCCTGTAGCAGGGCATTTCCTTGCTCTGTATACCAGATGATCAGTTTTACCACACAAATAGCATTTGGGTTTTTCCTGTTGCTTCAGCATATAGGTCTGATTCTGATATTCTTGAGCATTAGAGTTCAGAAATTTACTATGACTAAGCTTTGACGTAATCTTCCTCTGGTTCTCATTGTCTTTCAACTTAGAGCCTATCTTGCTAATTTTAGAGTTTTCTATTCCAAGGCTTGTAGAATTACCTATGATATTACTTAGTCTATTTGATGTTTATAGACCTCTGCGTATAATCAATACCTTTTCTACTGTTATATCTTTATCTTGCAATAATTATTTCCTTAGCTCTTGTAATGTGTAATGGGCAGTAACTTGATCTATGATACCATTTTCTAACTGTAGAAATTCGCATGAAAAAGCTAAATTTTCAAGTCTAATCACAAATGCAGCTAGGCTTTTGTGCTCTTTCTGATATGCCTGTGCTGTAAATTGATAACTTTCAAAAAATTTATTGACCCGAGGGGCAAAATATGTGGTAAGAGCATTAATCGCAGCTTCACTAGTGTCATCGGTAGGTTGTAGTGTCTTAAAACGGATTTTGAACGAAGCGAAAAATCTATTTTTGGGTGAGATAGCCATGTCATCCTGATGGAAGTTCCTTTAAAGTAGCTTTCTAGGGTATATTTGACTACAGTGATATTCCCAGAGAATTTAACCTTAAGGTATCCAGAATTCTAACTCCTGGCGCGAATAGCCCTAACTATTACCTTTAGGGATATCGCACAATATCAGAGGACATATTCTTGACACGCCACATAGCTATCTTCACCCCGAATAGCGTTTACGCTTTGAGAGGGAAAGTTGCAAGAATAAAAGGAGAGCCGTTATTAAGGCACTACTCCTTACTGTTTTGAGTACCTATATGACGTCATATCCGACCGCCATCTTGTTATTCCTTGTAGCGTTAAACGAGGTGCTACAGATACAGTACTTTCGGGAGGGATTCTTTCAGCCCTTTTGTAATAAACGAGGGCGGGTCCATTAGGACGACATGGCTATCTCACCCAAAAATAGATATTTCTCTTCACTCAAAATCCATTTTTTGGGCTCAGGCCATGTCGTCCTGATGGAAGTTTATCAGAGCATTAATGTATCTGTGGATTCTCTATTAGTGCCATAACCTCAAGACCGACTTTTCCTTAGTCATTTAGACTTAAAGACATATGATGTTACCGTTATACATCATTTCAATTAATCATGAACTATGTTAGAGCTTCCTGCCCCCTACAGGGAAGAGTCATACTGGACTCTGGAAAAAATCTCGAGGATTGCATATATCTTATGAACAATCTAGCCAACAAACAGATATACTGGTCTCACTATATACCTTTCAATGAAATACCGACACCTCCCTGGATCTACTGGGTTAGCTGTATGCTAAGACAGACAGGTTAGAATCCATGTAGAAATAAATACTTGTATAAGTCAGCATTACCATTAAGGATTTCCAAGTCAGTCGTAACCAAAGACTGACGCATCCTGATGTAAACACACATCGAGAAAGTTTGTTTTCATTTTGGAACAAATATTTATAGAAGTTCATATAAATATATGTTAAAAATAAAAGGGTGGTCAATGATTGCTCAATACCTATTTTATTTCACCTGAATACTTGGGGGAGAATAAGAGGCAAGAATTCAAATCTAGTTTTATTGAAAACAATAAATCATGAAATCAATCTGCATTCTATAGAATAGCATGAAATATCAAATAAATCTTAAAAGCATAAATATAGAAGTAACATCAGAAATCTATGTGTCATCTGAAAAGAAACACTAAAGCCACTTAAACGGAAAATTATTGTAAATTTTCTTAGGTAAATTTCTGTCATTACAGTCTGTTCACACTTGCGTAATACTACGCATGGCACACGGGTTATTCTTTTATGCTTATTCTCCACCTTTACAATAGCAACACCACATAGTGTCACCATGGCGACACTTCACTTAACATGTTGCTCCGTAAGGAGTCAGCATGTACACCCTTCACTGACAGTCCCAATCAATTCACTGTTCATCGCAGTCTTTAAGCAGCAGGTTTTAGCTCACTACCTGCCGCCACCACAAGCCTCTTAACCTCCTGCACTTGCTTCGCATAGTGTTTGAAGAATATCCTGAATGACTTCCATCCAGTATATGAGCAGAGGCTTTCAAAATCCATGTTTTGGAAAAAAATCAGAGATGAGGCAGTCTTTCTCGGATCATGACCTGCGGGTGTAC
The DNA here is from genome assembly GCF_036898095.1 of Palaemon carinicauda. Taxonomy (NCBI): domain Eukaryota; kingdom Metazoa; phylum Arthropoda; class Malacostraca; order Decapoda; family Palaemonidae; genus Palaemon; species Palaemon carinicauda. The sequence goes on along the minus strand of NC_090755.1, from coordinate 42,310,062 downwards.
TGTCTGGATCCACTCTGCGAATGAAGTAGGTGATCTTCGCCCTTAATTGTTTCAGAGACAAATTCGAACCTGAAGTTCCTCCCTTAAAGAGCTGTCCTCCCCTAAAGTCTGAAGTTCTATGAAGATAGACCTTTAGGCACTCTACTGGACATAGAGAGACATCTTCCTTTAGAGGGCAGATTCTCCAGGGACCCCACCTTTTAGTGGGTAGCTCATTTTTAGCGAGAAACGTTGGGTCAGGAAAAAGATTCAGTTCTCCACTTTCCATGAACTGAATATGGCCCTCATCCCTTGAAAGGGCCACTATTTCACTAACTCTGGCTCCCGAGGCTAGTGCGAAGATGAATATAACTTTTTGAGTTAAATCTTTCAGAGAGCAATCTTCATCATTCAGAGTTGATGCCAAATGAAGAACCTTATCCAAAGTCCATGAAATGGGCTTTAGAGGTGCTGCCGGTCTAAGCCTAGCGCAGGACTTAGGGATCTTATTGAAGATTTCATTAGAGAAGTCTACCTGGAAGGCATACAGCAAGGGTCTAGTCAAGGCAGATTTACACATGGAAATCATGTTGGCTGCTAATCCTTGTTCATGAAGATGAATAAAGAATGATAGACAGAAGTCAGTTGAAATTTCTTTTGGCTTCTTTGCCTTGACAAAGGCAACCCATTTCTTCCAGGACAACTCATATTGTCTTCTGGTAGATTTAGATTTATATTCTTCTAAAAAGTTTATACTGTCTCTCGAAATCCCAAACCTTTTCTTGACTGCTAAGGAGAGAAAATCATGAGATGAAGGTTCTGGGTTTTCTGTGATGAAGCGAAGTCAGTCGACTTCTGCACTTGTTGTGTCAGAACTGGATCCGGCAACGGGATCAGCTTCAGTCGCAGTTTCAATATTAGAGGAAACTAGATGCTGTTTGGCGACTTGTGGGCCACTATCGCTGTTATTCCCTGAAAGGATCTTAGTTTGTTGAGGACTTTAAACAGAATATTGGGTGGAGGGAACAGGTGAATCCTGGACCATCTGTTCCAATCTAGGGACATCGCGTCCACTGCTTCCGCTATAGGGTCCTTGTATGGGGTCACGTAACGAGGTAGCTTCTTGTTGTCGCTCGTTGCAAAGAGATCAATTTGCAGTTCCGGGACTTGACATAAGATGAAGGAGAATGATCCTGCGTTTAGGGACCATTCCGACTCTATCGGTGTAAACCTGGATAGAGCGTCCGCCGTCACATTGCGGAACCCTTGGAGGTGAATTGCTGACAAGTGCCATCTCTTCTTTTCCGCCAAACGGAAGATGGCCAACATCACTTGGTTGATTTGGGGCAATCTTGAGCCTTGTCGATTTAGACAACTCATTATCACTTCGCTGTCTAGAACCAGTCTTATGTGGATCGAGCAGTGAGGCTTCAGTTTCTTCAGAGTTAGAAAAACTGCCAAGGCTTCCAGAATGTTGATTTGGAAGGTCTTGAATATGGAGGACCAAGTCCCTTGGACTTTCCGTTGGTGAGAGTGACCTCGCCATCCTTCCTTTGAGGCGTCCGTATGAATGATGACTGAAGGTGGAGGTGGTTGTAACAGCACCGATTTCTTTAGGTGCTTGGCCTCCGACCAAGGCTTGAGAAGTGATCGGTCTTGTTAGATCTCTTTGAGCGTTTGATGCATATCTTCTCCAGACTCTTGTTGCATTCTTCAATTGTGCTCTTAGCACTGGATCTGTCACTGATGCGAATTGGAGGGAGCCCAGCACTTAATCCTGTGGGCGTCTTGATATCCGATCGGATTATAGAAGTCTCTTGACAGATCCTGCTATCTCTCTCCTCTTCTTTGACGGAATGGAGAGGCGGTGTGACTGTAATTCCTAATGAATTCCAAGCCATTGAAACTTTTGAGCTGGAGATAGTCGAGACTTTTTGGTATTGATCTTGAATCCCAGATGTTCCAGGAACTGGATCACTGTTTTGGAGGCTTGCATGCATTCCGCTTCGGATGCTGCCCACACCAGCCAATCGTCCAGATAGGCCACTACCTGAACTCCCTTTAGGCGCAGTTGATGAACGACTGCGTTTGCAAGCTTCGTGAATATCCTTGGGGCTATGTTTAGCCCGAAGGGCATAGCTCTGAAAACATATTGTCTCTTTTGTAGCTTGAATCCTAGGTAGAAGGAGATTTCGCGATTGATTGGAACATGCCAATAAGCGTTTCCCATGTCTATGGAGACTGTGTATGCCTTTTTGGGAAACAGGGTCCTTATGTGTTGAAGGGTTAACAATCTTAACTTGTGGTTTACTATGAACTTGTTGAGTGGCGACAAGTCCAGAATGACTCTGAGTTTGTCTGAGTCCTTCTTTGGAACACAAAACAGCCTTCCTTCGAATTTTATGGACTTTGCCCTCTCTATTACTCTATTGTCCAAGAGTTCTTGGACATATTCTTCCAGAACGGGAGTTGAGTGTTGGAAAAATTGAGGGAAAGATGGTGGAGCTACATTCCAGCACCAACCCAGTCCATTCTTGATTAGGCTGTGGGCCCAGGGATCGAAGGTCCAGCGATCCCGGAAAGAGAATAGTCTCCCTCCTACCGGTAGCATCTCACTTTGAGTGCTGACCAGAGGACGTGCCTCCTTGGCCGCGTCCGCCTTTTTTGCCTCTACCTCTTGAGGGGCGTCTAGAGGAACCACGAAACTAGCCTCTAGACTTTGACTGAAAGGTTGTTGACTGCCTCTCGAAAGCCGGGGTAAAGGCTGGCGATTGTGTTGCCAACTGCTGGGGTACCAATTGGTACGTGGTGGGTGGTTGTGCCACCGCCTGGGGCACTGCGGCCGCGGGAAGATGTTGCTGTTGTCTAGGGGGGCGAGAGGGCGCCCTTGGTTTTTTCGTGTTCCTCTTAGGTTGGGGACCCTCATCCGAGGAAGACTTCCTCTTTTTTGACAAAGCCCCACTTCTGGAGAAGGTTCCTATTCTCCGTGGCAGCTTTGTCAACAACCTCCTTGACCACTTCACTTGGGAAGAGGTCCTTTCCCCAGATACTCGACGCTATCAGCTTCCTTGGCTCGTGTCTCACCGCAGCCGAGGCGAACACAAACTCTCTGCAAGCTCGTCTGGCTTTGATAAAGCCATACATGTCCTTAGTCACCATTGCCAAATGAGCTTTGGCAATGACCATGAACATGTCTGGAGTCTGGGATTCACTTGCCATTGTCTCTAGCATAGTTTGAAGAGACATAGAGGCGGCAAGTCCTTCTTTCGTCTCCTACTCCCTGCGCAGGAGAAAATCTGACAACTTGGGGAGGTCCTCACCGAACTGGCATCCGGCTATGTCAGCCTCCAACTTCCTGACTGAGAAGGTAAGGTGAACATCCTTCCAGTCTTTTTGGTTCAGTGGCAAAGCTAAGGAAAATGGCTTACACTCCCCGAGTGTAGGGCACGGTTTCCCCACTTCGATTTCCTTCAAAGTGGCCTTATAACCTTTTTCCATAAAGGGAAAGGCCTGGGCAGATGAAGCAACAAAGGAAGGATGCTTCTTACTCCAAGCCGATACCTTAGAGTTAGTGAAGGCCCTCTCCTTCAAGGTACTCATTAACAAAGCCTGAGCTTTGGCGTGGTCAAACAGTATGACCTCTTTTGGCCCTGTCTCTTCCTTTAAAGCTGGCTCATTCTTCAGATGGACAAAGCAGTCTGAATAAGCCCCTAAGCTAGGCCAGAATTCCACGTCTTCCCCTAGAAGTGTACCCAGCTTCTCTGAAAGAAAGATCTTACTTGCCGACATTGGCATGTACTCAGCATGCCTCCACGGGTTCACATCCAAGAATGGGAGAAGATCCTTAACGTTCAGCTTCTTCGGAACTGTACGAGATGCGGCAAGTTGGTGCATTTAGAACCTTAACACAGCCTGCTTTTCATCAGTCTGCTTCTGAATCTGCTGTACTAAAGATAATATAGACGACAGAGTCTGCCTCATGTCGGCCGATGGGGGAGCAGATGACGTTGAGGGAACAGGTTCTGGGGCAGGAACCGAGGAGACCGAGGCTGCTTCGGGCTCTTCCTCGTCAGTCTCAGGAGCCACCGTTGACTCCTCTTCCTGACCTTCCGCAAGAAGGTCCTGTTCAGTGCCTTCTGACACTTCCGACATTGGAACACCCAACTGGATGTCCTTTATTGCGTCCGAGACCTCAGACTCTACTGGGATCTGGACGAGGGGAATCTCTGGACGAGGCTGAGGAGTCACTGCATCTGACGATGCCCTTTATGAAAAGACAGGCCCGCATCTTCTCATTAGGAAGCTAAGGCCCAGTGGTATTCTTCTTAAAACCCCTGACCCCTCTTCGCAGCTTTTCCCTTAGTGCCTCCCTTGACTCCGTTGACTTCTGGTCGTGAAAGGCCTCATTAACCAAGTTTGAACAAACGTCACATACCTGGGGGTTACAATACTTCAGAGTTCCCTGAGTGGTTGCGCAGCGGACGTGAGTCTTGCACAACCTATGTCCGCTGAAGTTCTTACTCCGGACATTGCAGGACAAGCTGTCACACTTGGGATGGTCTTCCTCTAAAGAGAGGAAAGTTCAATGAGTATACGGTGAATAATCTCACAAGATTAAGAATACATTATATTATATTTTATTGTATATAGCTTAGGATAGATAAGCTAGAAAGGAAAGAGGAAAGACACATGCATGTGCTTCCCGTCCAGCCAATTGTTGTGACCTCCCTAAAGTAATATAGTAAGATGTAACTTAACACCATCTTCCCAATGTTTTAATATTTGGGATTGTTATCAGTGATCACTAATTAGGTTAAAAAAAGAACTTACTTTCTTTATAATATATGGTCTCAACAATAGGCTGCACATGGCAACACAGAGTATGTTGGAAAAAACTTTGGGTTACTGTATAATCTTTACTGTAGTTTTCTATTTGCAGTATGATCTATACTGCAATTATACTGGCTACTGTATAATCCTATACTCTAGTACCCGCCGGCATACGCTAGCAGGCTAGCACCTAGGTACAGTTCAGAAGATGTTTTATCTTCTGGTATAATGGGCGGCAGTCCACCGGCTGCCGGCAGTCCACCGGCTGACGGCAGTCCACCGGCCGCCGGCAGTCCACCGGCTACCGGCAGTCCGCCGGCCTCCGGCAGATCGCCGGCTGATGGCAAACCACTGGCTCTCGGCATACTGCCGGCCGTCAGCAGGTCACCGGCCGATGACAGGTCGCCGGCCGATGACAGGTCGCCGGCCGATGACAGGTCGCCGGCCGCCGGAGGGTCGCCGGCCGCCGGAGGGTCGCCGGCTGGCGGCAGTTATGCCAGCTGGCAATTAAGTATTATCCTCGGCGGTCGGCGGCTTATCCGGCTGCCGGCAGCTAGGCATATCTGCCGGAAGGTTAGGACCCATCGGTACTAGCCAGTAGAGGTAGAGAGAAAGTATGGATCGAAGGATAGTGAAGGAGCTCTGCCTTACTGCCTTCGATCCAAAATGAGGGTTCAAATGGAAGAGGAGAATGTAACATTCAAGCTTCCACCTATCCATAACTTTTCCGGCCCCTGCCGGCAAGGTTTATGGATGGCAGTCCAAGAGAGAGCTGAAGAACAGTCAACAGAACAGGGACTTCTGCCGGCAGCTGGCACAGCCAAGCCACAGACAGAAAACCTGAGCCAGTCCCACAATCTGCCGGCAACCGGGTTGATTGTAGGATGATAGCCAAGAGTTTGTGAAGACTAGTCCTTCACTAAAGGACAGAATGGGGAGGGGTGAGGGTCCTATAAGGTCTGGAAGGAGCCGCAGTACTGCCTGTCCTACCTCACCTAACAAAACTCTGTTTCAGTATTAGGGCTATCCCATGTGGCTAGAGAATTCTATTCTAGATCCTAGGGTAAGCTTAATACAGTAAAGGGGTAGGCAGCACCCTCGCCACCACCCCTAACTAGAGGGAAGAGAGATCTAGTGCTGATGTCTCCTAAGCAGGTGAAGAATTCTATTCTCCAGCCTAGGGTCCGCCGGCACAGGACTAGTCTGCTAGACCACAGGGAGAAGGTATGTCATACAAAACCTTCAGGTGTGGCCTAGGGAGGTGTAGCCTCCTATGTCGGTAGCCTAACCTAACGGGGGAATGACATTCACCGTGTCAGGCGGCTATCGACCACAGACTAATGCTCTGAGTTTCTGACCAATCCTAAAACCTGCATCTGTGGCTATAGGGGAGGACAGAAAACCCTAGCCTAGTTCTACATGAATGCAATTCAAGGTATCACAGACTGGGGTGAAGCCTAGGCTAACTCAGAGGGAAAGAGATTGCTCTAAAATCTCCAGAGGAGATTAGTAACGTCCTATAAAAGCTTAGGAGATATCTATCCCCACTCAAATAACACGATACAAAGAGCAACCGGGGACATGTATGAAAGTATACTAAAGCCACTAGGCTAATAGCCTAGAGGCAGTGAGGATCGATTACCTAAATCACCGAAACTCTCTCGTATATTATCTTGGAAGAGGAATTTATCCATTTATATAGATATCTTACATGTATATATTTCCCCTAAAGCTTCATTAAAATTATAACACTAGGAAAGTCCATTATATCATGCATGAAGTACTAATGCTGAACGCCTAGGCAAAGTAGGCCTAGCATCCCTAGGTTCGGTTACCTAAATCGCCAAAGCTATTTTTGGGTGAGGTAGTCATGTCATCCTGATGGAAGTTCCTTTGAAGTAGTTTCCTAGGTTATCTTTGACTACAGTGATATATCCCAGAGAATTTTACTTAAGGTATCCAGAATTCTAACTCCCAAAAAAAGATTTTTCGCTTCGCTCAAATTCCGTTTTTTGGGCTCAGGCCATGTCGTCCTGGTGGAAGTCTACCAGAGCATTAATGTATCTGTGGATTTCCCATTAGTGCCAAAAACCGCGAGATAAATTTTCCTTGGTCATTTAGACCTAGAGACACATGGTGTTACCGTTATAAACCATTTCAACTAATCGTGGACTATGTCAGTGCTTCCTGCCCCCTACAGGGAAGAGTCATGGCAGACTCTAGGAAAAAAACTCGAGTATTGTAAATTTGTATGAACAATCTAGCCAACAAACAGGTATATTGGTCTCATCATATACTTTTGTAAAACAGAATTTGTATTTTTGAAAGGAACAAATGTATGTATTGATTAAGTCAGTAATACAATCAAGGTAGATGAAGTCATCTTAACCAAGGACTGATACACCTGATATAAACACAGAATTAGAAGGTTTGTTAGCTTTAGAACAGATATTGTATATGCTCAGAATATATTTACAATATGAAAGGTTGTATAGAAATGCTCGGACACGTTTATTTATCTGGAAATTTGGGGCGAAAAGAGACGCAAAATTCAAATATACATTTATTGATAAACAATAAATAATAAGGCCAAAGTGCATTTTATAATACAATATAAAATGAAATTGGAAATATAATGGAGAGCATAATTAAAATGGTAATATCAGAAATATTTGTTTCATCTGAAAAGAAACGTGAAGCCACTTTGAAAGGAAATATTGTAATATTTCATGTTTTCTTATTTCTGTCATTACAGTCTATAAACACTTGCGTAGTTATACGCATGGCATATGTGTAAGTCTTTTATGCTTCTTTCACCTTTATACTTGGAACAGTCCATAGTGTCACTACAGTGATACTTCACTAAACATGTCACTCCGTAGGGAGGGATCATGCACACCCTTCACTAAAAGTCCCGATTAGTGCACTGTTCCTCGCAGTTTTCAAGCGGCAGGTTCTAGCACACTACCTGCCGCCACCACGAAGTGCTTGATCTCTTGCGCTTGCTTCGCGTAGTGTTTAAAGAAAACCCTGGATGACTTCCATCCAGTATACGAGCGAAGACTTTCAAAATTCATATTCTGGAAGAAGTTCAGAGACTAAGCAATTTTTCTCGGATCATGACCTGCGGGTGTACTGTCTGGATTCGCTCTACAAATGAAATAGGTGATCTTCGCCCTTAATTGTTTCAAAGACAATGTCGAACCTGAGCTTTCTCCCCTAAAAAGCTGTCCTCCCCTAAAGTCTGAAGTTCTACGAAGATAGACCTTTAGGCACTCTACTGGACATAGAGACGCATCTTCCTTCAGAGGGCAGATTCTCCAGGGACCCCACCTTTTAGTGGGTAACTCATTCATAGCGAGAAACGTTGGGTCAGGAGGGAGATTCAGTTCTCCACACTCCGTGAACTGAATATGGCCCTCATCCCTCGAAAGGGCCTCTATTTCGCTAACTCTGGCTTCTGAGGCCAGTGCAAATAAGAATATAACTTTTTGGGTCAAATCCTTTAGAGAGCAGTTTTCATTGTTCAGGGTTGAGGCTAAATGAAGAACCTTATCTAAGGACCATGAAATGGGCCTCGGGGTGCTGCGGGCCGAAGCCTAGCGCAGGCGTTAGGGATCTTATTGAAGATTTGTTAGAGAAGTCCACCTGGAAGGCATATAGCAAGGGTCTAGTCAAGGCAGATTTATGCATAGAAATCGTGTTGGCTGCTAAACATTGTTCATGAAGATGAATATAGAATGATAAACAGAAATCTGTCGAGATTTTTTTTGGTTTCTTTGCCTTGACAAAAGCAACCCATTTCTTCTAGGATGACTCGTATTGTCTTCTAGTAGATTTCAACTTATATTCTTCTAAAAAGTTTATACTGTCCTTCGAAATCCTGAACCTTTTCTTGACTGTTAAGGCGAGAAAATCATGAGGTGAAGGTTTCGGGTTTTCTGTGATGAAGCGGAGACAGTCGACTTCTGCACTTGTTGACTCAGAGCTGGATCCGGCAACGGGACCAGCTTCAGTCGCAGTTCCGTTATTAGAGGGAACCAGATGCTGTTGGGTCACTTGTGAGCCACTATCGCTGCTGTTCCCCGAAAGGCTCTCAGTTTGTTGAGGACCTTTAACAGGAGGTTGGTTGGAGGGAACAGGTAAATCCTGGACCATCTGTTCCAATCTAGGGACATCGCGTCCACTGCTTCCGCTAGAGGATCCTCGTATGGGGCTACATATCGAGATAGCTTCTTGTTGACGCTCGTCGTGAAGAGGTCTATCTGCAGTCCTGGGACTTTGTGTAAGATGAAGGAGAATGATCTTGCGTCTAGGGACCATTCTGACTCTATCAGGGTGAGCCTTGATAGAGCATCCACCTTCACGTTGCGGAACCCTTGGAGGTGAACTGCTGATAAGTGCCATCTCATCTTTTACGCCAGACGGAAGATGGCCAACATCACTTGGTTGATTTGGGGAGATCATGAATCTTGTCGGTTTAGACATCTTATTATCACTTCGCTGTCCAGGACCAGTCCGATGTGGATCGAGCAGAGAAGCTTCAGTTTCTTCAAAGATAGAAAAACTGCCATGGCTTCTAGAATGTTTATGTGGAAGGTCTTGAAGAGGGAGGACCAGGTTCCTTGGACTTTCCGTTGGTGAGAGTGGCCTCCCCATCCTTCCTTTGAGGCATCCGTGTGAACGATGACTGAGGGTGGAGGTGGTTGTAAGGGCACCTTTTTCTTTAGGTGCTTGGCCTCCAACAATGGCTTGAGAAGTGATCGCAGACGAGTTGGTATTGGTTTTGTCGGATCTCTTTGAGCGTTTGATGCGTATCTTCTCCAGACTCCTGATGCATCTTTTAATTGTGCCCTCAGCACTGGGTCTGTCACTGAAGCGAACTGGAGGGAGCCCAGTACTCTCTCTTGTTGCCGTCTTGATATCCAATCGGATTTTAGAAGTCTCTTGACAGATCCCGCTATCTCTCTCCTCTTCTTTGATGGAAGGGAGAGGCGGTGTGACTGTAAGTTCCAATGAACACCGAGCCATTGAAACTTTTGAGCTGGAGATAGTCGAGACTTTTTCATGTTGATCTTGAATCCTAGATGTTCCAGGAACTGGATCACTTCCTTGGAGGCTTGCATGCATTCTGCTTCAGATGCTGCCCACACCAGCCAATCGTCCAGGTAGGCTATTACCTGAACTCCCTTTAGGTGTAGTTGATGAATGACTGTGTTTGCAAGCTTTGTGAATACCCTTGGGGCTATGTTTAGTCCGAAGGGCATGGCTCTGAAGACATATTGTCTCTTTTGTAGCTTAAATCCTAGGTAGGAGGAAACTTGTCGATTGATTGGAACATACCAATATGCGTCCGCCATGTCTATGGAGACTGTGTATGCCTGTTTGGGCAGCAGGGTCCTTATGTGTTGAAGGGTGAGCATCCTGAACTTGTGGTTCACTATGAACTTGTTGAGTGGTGACAAGTCCAGAATGACTCTGAGTTTTTCCGAGTCCTTCTTTGGAACACAAAACTGCCTTCCTTGGAACTTGATGGACTTTGCTCTCCTTATTACTCTCTTGTCTAAGAGTTCCTGGACATATTGTTCCAGAATGGGGGTTGAGTGTTGGAAGAATTGAGGGAAAGTTGGTGGAGTTGTGTTCCAGCTCCAACCTAGTCCATTCTTGATCAGGCTGTGGGCCCAGGGATCGAAGGTCCAACGATCCCGGAAAGAGAAGAGTCTCTCTCCTACCGGAAGCATCTCACTTGGAGTCCACGTCCACCCGTGTTGCCCTTGCCTCTTGAGGGGCGTCTAGAGGAGCCTCGAAAGGAGCCTCTAGATTTTGGCCGAAAGGTCGTGGATTGCCTTTCAAAGGCCCGGGGAAAGACAGGTGACTGTGTCGCCAGCTGCTGGGGTACCAATTGGTACATGGTGGGTGGTTGTGCCACCGTCTGGGACACCGTGGCCGCGGGAAGGTGTTGCTGTTTAGGTGGGCGAGAGGGTGCTCTTGGCCTCTTAGTCTTTCTTTTGGGTTGGGGACCGTCATCCTGGGAAGACTTCCTCTTCATTGACAAGCCCCACTTTTGGAGAAGATTTCTATTTTCCGTGGCAGCTTTGTCGACGACCTCTTTAACCACTTCACTTGGAAAGAGGTCCTTACCCCAGATGTTTGATGATATCAGCTTCCTCGGTTCGTGCCTCACCGCAGCCGAGGCGAACACGAACTCTCTACAAGCCCTTCCGGCTTTGATAAAGTTGTACAGGTCCTTTGTAACTGTTGCCAGGTGAGCCTTGACAAAGACCATGTACATGTCTAGGGATGGGGAGACGCTTGCCATCCTCTCAAATCCAGTCTGAAGAGACATTGAGGCGGCAAGTCTTTCTTTCGTTTCTTGCTCCCGACCTGGTGAAAGTCTGACAGCTTAGGGAGGTCTTCACCAAACTGACGTCCGGCAATGTCGGCCTCCAACTTCCAGACTGAGAAGGTATGATGAACATCTTTTCAATCAGCTTCGTCCAATGGTAAGGCGAGGACGGCCTATATTTTTCAAGTGTGGGACATGGTTTCCCTGCCTCGATTGCCTTCAAGGCTGCCTTATACCCTTTTTCCATAAAGGGGAAGGCACAGGAAGAAGAAGCAACGAAGGACGGGTGCTTCTTGCTCAGAGCCGGCCATTTAGAGTTAGTGAAGGCCCTCTCCTTCAGTGTGCTGGAAAACAAGGCCTGGACTTTAGGTAGGTCAAGGATTATGACCTCTTTCAGCTCTGTTTCCTCTTTCGAGGGTGGTTCCGTCCTCAGACGAACGTAGCAGTCTGGGTAGGCCCCTTGACTGGGCCAGAATTCCACATCTTTGATTGGAACTGTGCCCAGCTTGTCGGAGATAAAGATATTTCCCCCTGACATGAGCATGTGCTCAGCATGCCTCCATGGGTTGATGGCCGAGAAAGGGGGGAGATCTTTTACATTTAGCTTCTTTGGAGCTACACGAGAAGCTGCGAGTTGTTGCATCTCCAACTGTAGCGCAACTTCTTTCTCAGTCAACTGCTTCTTTAGGTCTTGGACCATAGTGAGAATTGAAGTCAAGGTTTGACTCATGTCGGCCAATTGGGGACAGAGGAGGTCGAGGGGACGGGCTCTGCCATCGGTGCTGATGAAACCGAAACTATTTCGGTTCCTTCGTCGTCAGTCTCGGAAGCCATTACAGACTCCTCCTGCTGATCTTCAGCAAGAAAACTCCATTCAGTGCCTTCTGACACATCTGACATCTTGTCTTCTAGTTGGATGTCCTTCATGGCATCCGATACATCAGATTCTATCGGAATCTGGATGAGGGGGATCTCTGCTTGAGGTTGGTGGATTACTGCATCCGAAGATGCCCTAGGGAAAAGACAGGCCCTCATCTTTTCATTAGGAAGGTAGGGCCTGGTGGTATTCTTCTGGAAACCCCTGACCCATTTACGCAACTTCTCTCTTGCTGCATCACTTGATTCAGTAGTCTTTTGGTCATCAAAAGCCTCAGTAACCAGATTGGAACAAACATCACATACCTGGGGGTCCCAATACTTCAGAGTACCCTTCGTCGCTGCGCAGCGTGTGTGCGTCCTGCACAGTCCATGGCCGCAAAAGTTCTTACTGCGGACGTTGCAGAAATAGTTCCTGCACTTGGGATGGTCCTCCTGTAAAGAGAGGAAAATAAAATGAGTATTCGGTGAATTATCTCACAATATTCAGTATACAATATTATGTATATACAGTATAGCTTAGGATAGGTAAGCTAGAAAAGAAGAAGGCAAGACATATACGTGTGTTTCCTGTCCAGCCAATTGCTATGACCTCCCTCAAAATCAAATTCTAGGGTATTTCTAATGATAGAAAAACCATTGGAAGATCTCTATTCGGAAGGATATAGAGAGGTGTAACTTAACACCGTCTTATGGAATTTAATGTTGGGGATTGAATTTAGTGATCACTGAGAATTAAAGAAAGAACTCACTTTCTTTATATTAAGTGGTCTCACAATAGGCTGCCCATGAAAATACAGAGTATGTTAGAAAATTATGGGCTACCATATAAACTATACTGTGGTTTTCAGATTGCAGTATGATCTATATTGCAATTATACTGTTTACTGTATGGTCATATACTGTAGTTTCCGCCGGTATACGCCGGCAGGATAGTACCTGGGTACAAGTTAGAAGGTGTACTGCCTTCTGGGGGCAATGGGCGGTAGACTGCCGGCTGTTGTAAGTCGCCGGTCGCCGGGAGGCCGCCGACAGTGGGCGTTCCCCGTCAGCCGGCGGTGGGAAATATGTCGGCAGAAAGCCGTTCATCCGCCTGCCGGCAGTCAGCATAGCTGCCGGCAGATAGCCGAAGGGTCGCCGACTTTCAGCAACCCACGCCAGCCAGCGATTAGTTACATTATATGTCAGCGATCTGCAGTCCAGTTTTGACCCAGGGTACTATTTCTAAGAGAGAGAAAAAGCATGGATGAGAGGTCATGAAAAGGCTCAGCCTTGCTGTCCTCAATCCAGAATGAGGGTTCAAATGTAAGGGGGAAATGTAACATTCAGGCTTCCATCCACCCACAACCTCGCCGTCCTCTGCCGGCAGGGTTATGGAAGGCAGACCATGAGAAGACTGAAGAACACTCGACCCCCCCCCCCCCCCGGTCTCTGCCGGCAGCCGCACAGCCGAGCAAACCGACAGAAAACCCGAGCCAGTCACACAACCTACCGGTACTAGGGTCGATTGTATGATGATGGCCAGGTATGTGATGGCTAGGCCATCACTAAAGGACAGAGAGGGGAGGGGTGAGGGTTCTGTAGAGTGTGGGAGGAGCCGGCAGTATAGCCTGTCCTACCTCACCTAACGAGATTCTGTTCCAGTATTAGAGCTATCCCAAGTGGCCAGAGAATTCTATTCCTTAGCCTAGGGTTAGCCCAATACAGAAAGAGATTTGCAGCACCCTCGCTGCTATCTCAGACAGAAGGAAACAGAGTCTAGTGTTGGAGTCCCCCAAGCAGTAGAAAAATTCTATTCTTAAGCTTAGGATCTGCCGGCACAGGACTGTCTGCTAGGCCACAAGAGAGAAGGTATCATATTATATAATGCCTTCAGGTGTGGGCTAGGGAGGTCTAGCCTCATGCATCGGTAGCCTAACCTAACCAGGGAATTCCTCGAGCATGACAAGGCCCAAGCCATCCTTACCAAGACCCTCACCCAAAAATAGATTTTTCACTTTGCTCAAAATCCAGGTGTGTTTTTTTTTTTTTAAACAATTAACAGCTTACAAAAACTTTTTCATAAGTTCCTGGATGTTGTTCTACAACAGCCATTTTTTCCTACCTTCGCCTTCAGTTTTAAGTTAACCATCATCTCATAAAAACGTCTCCTAGAGTGAACTTATGTGAAGCACATCAAACTATTTCGAAATTTAGTGTAATTACGTTTATGTCAGCAATTGATTATGATGGAAATGCTCTCCATTCAGTGTAAAGCTATTGTTACTCATGTGAAATTAAAAAATAACCGAAATAAGGCCTCAAAGGTCCGATTCTGACTTAATTTTCGGGGAAGGCCAGCACATTTTCTACTGCAAAGCTTTTGTAAAGATTGCCAAGAAATAAAAAAAGGTAACGATGTCAGTCATAAGGTAAGGAATTAGTTGTCATTTACTTTATCATGATGAAAGGATTTATTTGTGATTTACTTTTAGTTTGTGACCTGGGAAGGCGGGGTCCGGCTAGCGGTTGTGACCTGGGAAGGTTTGTGACCTGGGAAGGGGGTCCGGGGGGCTTTCACCCCGACTAGGGGCTGTGACCTGGGAACTACTAGGTTAGGTAGGTGGGTTTGTTAGGTTCTGTACCCTTTTAAAAATCTCCGAAGTAAATAATCACATTTTGGCCTATTTTCAGCCATTTATGTTAACCATATATCTTTCCAACTGGTTATCTTGGGCTTATTTTACATTTCTGACCCTTATGATTGCTGCAAATCACTCACTTATGACATTTCCCCACCAGAATAACACCGGTTCTCCACTGGGGTCCCGAATATTTGTGTTTATATAAGGGGGTCTAAAAACTCATGAACACGTGGTTTGCCTCAATAATCATGGTCATAAATGCATAAAACACAAGATAGTGAGAGGGAGAAATATGTGGTTCATATATTTGGCTGGAAATTAAAGTATCATATATTTACCGTACTTTGTTACCAGTAGGCATTAGGTGGTAAAATTTCACCATAAGCCAATTGTAGTTTACATAAAATAAAAAGTGTAAACTACCTTTAGTTGATTGTATAAACACACAAAAGGTGCAATAAACATAGAAATTAGGTTAGAATTAACTTTTTGTTAATTTTGTAGATTTTATTTGCCTAACCTAATTCAGGTAAGAAGTCAAAATGCCACTGGACATTGAGCACCCAGACAAGTTTAGCATTGTTGCTGAACTCAATTCTGTTGCAACATGATGGCAACAGTGGTGTGAGGAATCTAAGATTTACATTTAAGCTTTAGGAAGTATGAAAGATGCACAGAAGGAGGCGTTATTACTGCACACAGCCGGTAGAAAGGTTTGCGTAGTATTTTTGGGCTCAGGCCATGTCGTCCTGATGGAAGTTCCTTTAAAGTAGCTTCCTAGGGTATATTTGACATAAACATAATTACACTAAATTTCGAAATAGTTTGATGTGCTTCACATAAGTTCACTCTAGGAGACGTTTTTATGAGATGATGGTTAACTTAAGACTGAAGGCGAAGGTGGGAAAAAATGGCTGTTGTAGAACAACATCTAGGAACTTATGAAAAAGTTTTTGTAAGCTGTTAATTGTTTTAAAAAAAAAAACCCACCTGACAAAATGGATTTTGAGCAAAGTGAAAAATCTATTTTTGGGTGAGGGTCTTGGCAAGGATGGCTTGGGCCTTGTCATGTTCGAGGAAAATGACTTCCTTCGTTATAGTCTCTTCTTGGGATGTAGGTTCATCTCGTAGTCTCACGAAGCAAACTGGGTACGTTGAAGCTGGGACAGAATTGAAGCTCTTCAAGGGGATCGGGCCGCAACTTCTCGGAGATATAAAGCTTCTTATTCAATCTGGGCATGTGTTCCGTCTACCCCAAGGGGTTGGTTTGAACAGTGAGGGAGATCAGATATTTTAAGGGGCTTAGCAGAGCCCCCTGGAAGCGCCATGGCGTTTCCTTCCCTGTACCTCTCTTTTCCTCTCTTGAGATCTTGCTTATTCTCCTCTCATTCCCTGCGGAACAGTGTCAGCATCTGCTGGATCGACTCCAGGAGCATTTCGCTCCTGCCGAACTGTCTAGCCAGTTGGGGAGTTGGGGTTTAAGAGGTTGACGGCATAAGTTAACATGCCGGCACAGTGAGATGAGGTACCTCAGTTATCGTCGAAACGGATCCTTCTTCCTCCATGAGTGGTTGAACCACTCCTTATACAGGGCCTTCTTGCAGTAGGTCCTGTCTGGTGTCAATGGACTCCTCTGGCATCCGATCTTGGTGGATGTCCAAGCCTTGTAATGCCTATTGATTGTCCACCGTCCGTTGGATAGAGGGGGGCTGGACCTGTGCCTGAGGTGCAAACATATTCGATTGAGCCTTAGGGAACAGTAGGCACTTAAAAATTTGTTAGACAGGTAAGGTCCCTGAAAGTTCTTCTGGAAACCTCATACTCACCTTTGTTGGGTTTACCTTGCTGTATCCCTTGACTCTATAGTGTCAGGGATGTCTTTTATAAAGCCATCAGTCAGCAAGGTCAAGTGATTGGAGTGACCTTTCGGGTCCCAG
The DNA here is from genome assembly GCF_036898095.1 of Palaemon carinicauda. NCBI lineage: Eukaryota > Metazoa > Arthropoda > Malacostraca > Decapoda > Palaemonidae > Palaemon > Palaemon carinicauda. Next base: position 42,293,470 of record NC_090755.1, on the reverse strand, counting down.
AACCTCAGGGATCCAGATACGATGCAGCAGGGGCATAAGACCCGTACATCGTATGCCCACAAAAGTTCTTACTCTTGTGGTTGCAGAACACCCCTGTACACTTCGCCATCAGCTCCTCCTGTAAGGGAGAGAAGGGTGAATGAGTATTAGGTTGTTTATATTATCGAAATAATATATGCTAAAAATACGGGTTCCAGTACCTCAGGGATCCAAATATGATACAGCGTGGAACATGTGGAAATTCTTTCCACGCTTTATTTTAGCCACCCCCGTTATTCCATTTTTTATTTTTTGTTTGTTATTTTCTGGGTTTTACACATCTCGTTTTTTCTTTTGTTTCCTTTGTAACCTTCATTATTATACCCTTAAATATTCATTGCTGCTAACATGTCCATCATTCCCCTGTAATGCTTTACCTTTCATCACCTCATTCCTCTGTAGATGATTTTATCGCATTTCCTGAGCTCACAGTACATTGCTTGACGATGCAACCGACCGTCGACAATTTTCAAATAACAGCACTTGGTTGTGTTCCGTTCCAAATGCTCTTGAAGCTTTGTATGTTTAACCACAATTGGTTTGTATTTAAGTAACTCTTTAATTTACGTAACTCATTGATCTTAGCTTATTGCTATTTACATCTCAGTACCTATATATAAGTCTGTTTAGCTAGGAGTGTTTTCTGTGTTATTGAACATCACTAAATGCCACTTAATTTTTTTGTATGTATATTAATTTTTATAAGCCAGACAGTAGGATTTCTTTATAATTACTTTCCCCTGGATTTTCAAGAATGATCCTTGTATATATAAAAAACACCCTTCAGCAAACCACATACTCATGGAAATTTGAAGAAGAAGCACCCTTCAACAAACCACGTACTCATGGAAATTTGAAGAAGAAGACTCAACCGGCTCGAACCAACTCAGCGGCGGGAGGCAGAAGCGTGTGAGCGGCCCACTAAAAAACCAGGAAGCGTGGAAGGCGGACATAGGCATAGCCTCTTCATCTGAGACGTCGTTTTAACATAGGCGTCGGTTCAACTACCTGTTGGTCAACCATTTACTAACCAACAGTATGCCTTACTTTGTACCATTATTTAGAAGATAAACTAACGAAGGCAAAACACGTCAGTGCAGAACTGAAGATGCACCGTGTTCTTAACAGTTTACAAGATGCCTCTACTACGTCTACAATCAACCCTCAAGAGCGTGAGTACTAATAAACGGTGCTCAACCTTGGCCAAGGAACTGTCCCCCCCCTTTTTTTTAGCCTTTATTTGACGATGTGCACATTTAGCTAGGAAGTCATGTTCAAACTGTCTGGTTTAATCATTCGTGGCGTGTCCATTAACATAAGTTGTGTTCCCGTTCTACTCTATCAAGTTTGAAATTTTATTGCCCGAGAGGAATGTGTTCAAAGTAGTGAGTAGAACTTTTGGTATTATTTCAGTCACCATTTTTACTTTCATTGGTTGATTAGTCATTTGATTATTGATTTACGATTTAATTGATTTGACCATTTTCTTGGCATTTTTCATTTTTCATATGCCATGCGGTCTTTATTCAAATTTCAATTAGGTAGTTTTGCTGTTTTTTCCTGTGTCAGTTAGGTGAAAATTCCTGTTGTACTTTATGGAAATAAACACCATTTTTAGGTTAAAATTATTAACTGTTTTTAACTTGACCTTTACATTTTGAAATGACTGACTGAGTTATCACATGAGGTGAGATATGACTTAAGGGTGAGTTTATATTTACGTCAATCTAAAGCTATCGGTGTAAATCCTTTATTGTAATGTTCTACGGTATTACCTCCCGGTGGTCCTTAGGACGTTTTGACTTTTACAGTACTGCTCCCCCTAATTCTTTGTGAAACTGTCGTTAACGTAACTGAATCAGTCCAACCACATTTGATTGGGATTTACTATTCTGCGCCCTGGAGTAGCGTATGAACTTCAAGGTGATATCGGTGCCGACAGTCCCAGTATAGAATAATCTTTGGACTTAAACATGTGTAGGGAAAGCAAACCGACTTCGTTGCAGTTCTCTAGTTTGGCAAGTGTGAGAGTGTTGGCGCTCTATCCTTCAGGCTTGGGTCCGGAAATCAGAAACGGGGAGGCCTTTCCCGGAATTATTTCCCACACTTAAATAAATAACAGAGCATGAGACCTGCAAATCTTGTGGCCATAAAGGTCCTACTTTTGTGGTTGCAGGACAGGGCTGCACACTTCACCTTGCCCTCCTCATGTAAGGAAGGGAAGAGTGAAATGAGTATGGGCTAATTATCATACTGATAATTATACACACGTAGTAAATAGTAATCATTACTATTATAATTATAGCTTAGGATAGTAAGCTAGAAAGGAAATAGGAAAGACACATATCTGTGTTTCCTGTCCAGGCCATTGCTGTGACCTCCCTCAATATTGATATTTTAAAATTTCCTTATCAGGAAAATATAGGGTGGAATAGCTCTCGTGTGTAGAGCTTGAGTCAGTGTATAATAGCGCTAACTCTCCCACAAGTGAATATTAATACTGTAGGGTAAAGATTTTATGTTCTGATGATCTAGGATACATCAGAATGTTGAAGGAATACTTCACTTCAACATTTGCTTAGCGGTCTCAACAATGGACTGTGAAAGGACACACAGAATGTGTTTGAAAATCATACTACTGTATATTATATAGTGTAGTTTTCTAACTGCTGTATTTCTATACTGCAGGAATACTGGCTACTGTAGAGTCTTATACTGTAGTTCTGCCAGCATACTACTGGCTAGGCTAGTACCTGGTGGCACTAGCCGAAAGAGAAAGAATGGATAAAAGGGCTACCGTATTATTATAGTCTAGTACAATAATGAGGGTTGTAGGGACTACTGTCTCTACTGCCTTCTTCCCAGAATGAGGATTCAAATGGAAGGGGAAAGAATGTATTCATTCTAGCTTACATCCAGCCACAAAATCTGTTGCCGGCTGCACTGCCGGTTACAGGGTTTGTGGATGGCAGTACAAGAGAGAACTGAAGAATACTTAAAGTTGTAATGGGTCTCCCACAGGCAGCCGTCATGGCTGGCACAACCTTTCCCGGAGCCTTGCTTCCATTAGGGGAAAGGTCAAAACGACAATCTAGCCGCTTTTGTAGGAGCCCGGCCGGCATCGTAATCAGCCCGGCAAGTGGGGAGATTGTAGAATACCGGCCACAGATTTTCGCATAGAAAGAAGGCGGCACATCTGCCTCCCACTGTCAGCCGTAAAACAAGGAAACATAGTTTCCTATGCCGGCGTCGTCTTGGGCGGCAGAAGAATAACGATTCCTCAGCCTAAGACATTGCCGGATATAAGACATGTCTTCTAGACTACAAGGGAGAAGGTGGCGGCAACTGTGCTACCACTTTCGGTTGTGGACTAAGGAAGCCGGGCTTCCTATGCCAGGAACTGTGAAACCGGCAGGGGAATTACTAATCCCCCATCGGTAGAGTTGCCGGCAACAAGACTGAATACTCTGAGTTTCTGTCGTAATTCAAAGCCGGGATACTCACTGGCAAAGAGGAAAGACAGAAACACTATCCCAGTCAAGCCGGAGTACATTACTCTATGGCAAGACGAAAGATAGGGTTACTGCCTAATGTCGGCACTCAGAGGGAAGGAAGGGTTTATCCTTAAATCTCTAAAAGAGACGAGTATCGAATTATGTTAGTAATTTTAAATGTGCTATCTCCGATTGAATTAATAAAACGATACAAGAGGATAAACGGGGATAACGTTACTAACGTATACTAAAACGCATTAGGCTAGCCTAACTCGAGTCTGGATCTCGGTTACGTTACGTCACCGAGACCCTATCGTATACGATCGAAACGTTTAACAGAAGAGGAAATATTACATGTGCAATCTTATCTTCACCAGTATAATTTGCCTAAATAGCTATAATTTGTTAAAGCTAAATACCGGGGACATCGTACTACTAACTAAATAAAGCATTTATGGCGTACGACAGCGGTCCTAAAATGGCCGCCTCCGGTGCTGGCTCTGCTCCGCTTAACAAACCTAAATTATGTTAATTTCATTGTGAGAAGGGAGCCAAAAATTATACACAGGAAAGATTAAATACTCAACTTTCCAGAGGGTGAAGATGCTGGAGATTGCATTGTAATATTCCTTAAAAACAGTTGCAACACCAAGAGCAACGTGGGAGAACACCGTGCTTAATTGCTACGTTAAAAGGAATGGTTCGCCAGGGTGGTACCGGGAGGAGATCCACCGGGTAACCTTGATAACGGCTCCCCTTCAAATTAGCCACTCTTCCCCCTCAGAGCGAAAACTCTATCCGGGGTGAAGATTGCCATGTGCCGTATCAAGAAATACGTCCTCTGATACTATGCTATATCATGAGATGTAGGTTGTTGGTTCTCGAGGATGAAGCGTAAACAGTCGACTTCTGAACTAGTTGGGATAAAACTGGGTTCAGCAGAGGAAACAGCTCCAGTTTCAATTCTAGAACTAGAGGGAACCAATTGCTTTTCGGCCATTTGGGGGCCACTACTGGAGCTGTTCCTCTGAATGATCTTAGCTTGTCGAGGACTTTTAGCAGGAGATTGGTTGGTGGAAACAGGTAAATCCAATTCTATCTGTTCCAGTTGAGAGACATGGAGTCTATCGCTTCTGCTTGAGGGTCCTCGTAAGAGGCTACATAACGAGGTAGTTTCTTGTTGTCGCTCGTTGCGAAGAGGTCGATTTGCAGTTCCGGGACTTTTTCCGAAATAAAGGAGAATGAATCTGCGTCTAGGGACCATTCTGTCTCTATCGGTTTTCGCCTGGATAGAGCATCCGCCGTCACATCACGGAACCCTTGAAGGTGAACTGCTGATAAATGCCATCTTCTCTTCCTTGCCAGGCGGAAGATGGCTAACATCATGCGATTGATGTGAGATGATCTCGAGCCTTGTCGATTTAGACATTTTACTATCACCTCGTTGTCCAGGACCAGTCTGATGTGTACTGCTCTGCGAGGGGTTAGTCTCTTCAACGTCAGGAAGACTGCCATAGCCTCCAAGATGTTGATGTGAAAAGTTTGAACTGGTGTGACCAATTTCCTTGCACTTTCATTTCTTGCGAATGGCCTCCCCATCCTTCCAGGAAGGCGTCCGTGTGTATCACCACTGACGTTTGTGGTGGATGCAAGAGGATTGTCCGTGCTAGGCTCTTATTTGTTGACCACGGCCTTAATAGCATGCGCAATCAGGTCGGGGTCAACCTTTGTTGATCTCTTCGAGCATTTGATGCGTATCTTCTCCAGACTCTCGACTCATCCTTTAGCTGTGCTTTTAGCACTGGTTCTGTCACTCCTGCGAACTGGAGAGAGTCCAATACTTTTTCCTGTTGGTGTCTTGAAATCCTCTTGTGTTGGATTAGTCTCTTGACAGATACCGCTATTTCTATTTTCTTCTTCAATGGAATGGAGAGGTGGTGTGACTGCAAGTTCCAATGGATTCCTAACCATTGAAATTTCTGAGCTAGAGAAAGACAAGACTTCTTGCGATTGATCTTGAAGCCCAGGTGTTCCAGGAACTGGATCACCTTTCCGGCCGCTTGCAGACAAGCAGTCTTGGATGCAGCCCGCACCAGGCAATCGTCCAGGTATGCTACAACTACTTGTACTCCTTCAGAGCGTAGTTGCTGGATGATTGTGTTCGCTGGCTTTGTGAATACCCTCGGGGCTATATTTATTCCAAAGGGCATGGCTTGAAGACATATTTTGACTTCTATAGCCTGAATCCTAGGTAGGAGGAGAGGGGGTGACTGACTAGTAGGTGCCAGTAAGCATCTGCCAGTTCTATTTTGGTAGAAGCGTCCTGATGTGTTGCAACGTAAGCATCCGGAACTTGTTGCTCTCAATGAACTTGTTGAGTGGAGAAGAGTCTAGAATGACTCTGGGTTTGTCCGAGTCTTTCTTGGAGACGCAAAACAGCCTTCCCTGGAATTTGATGGACTTCACTTTTCCTATTACATTCTTGTTCAAGAGTTCTGAGGTACATTCTTCCAACCAGGGAGTGGAGTGTTGGAAGAATTCCGTAAAAGTGGAGTGGATTTTTTTTCCATTTCCAACCAAGTCCATTTGTGGTTTGTCTGTGGACCCAGGGATCGAAGGTCCAACGATCCCGAAAGTGGAGAAGTCTTCCTCCTACCTGGAACCTCTCATTGTTTAGAGGTTCCTGAGGACTTGTTTCCATGACCGTATCCTCCTCCACCCTTTGGGGGGTTTCCGGAGGATCCTCTTTTTGGGCCCTTATCTTTGTAGGGCCGAAAGGTGGTCGAGTGCCTTTCAATGCCTGGATTAAACCCCAGTGACTGGGCTACCAGCTGTTGAGGGACCATCTGGAAGGTGGTTTGAGGCACCGTGGTCATGGTCACGGTCGGAAGTTGTGCAGGTCTAATGAAGATTGCCTCTTTGAGGACATGCCCCACTTTTGGAGAAGGTTCCTATTCTCCCTGGTGGCTTTAGCAACGACTTCTTGGACAACTTTCTGTAGGGAAAAGTCTTTGCCCAAGATATATGAAGAAATCAGTTTTCTGGGTTCGTGTTTCACCGTTGCTGCAGAAAACACATGCTCTCTACAGGTCCATTTTGACCTGACAAAAGCATACAAGTCCATTACAAGGGTGGGGCGTTATTTAAGGCATGCACATATTTCCAAGCAGTTCAGATGAGACAGGGAGGCGGAAAGTCTTTCTTTTGTCTCCTGTTCCCTTCTCAAAAGATGGTATGGCAACTTTGGAAGATTCTCATTAAACTGCTGGCCTGCTATCTCCAGATCCAACTTCGAGACGGAGAAGGTTAGATGTACCTGTTTCCACTTCTCCTCACAGATGGGCATAGCTAGAGATAATGGTTTGCATTCCTCTAGAATTGGGCAGGGTTTGCCCTCTCATGACACAGTCTAGGGCTTTCCCCGAAAGGGGAAAGGCTCTGGAGGAAGGAGCAATGAAGGTTGAGTGCTTCTTGCTCAGCGCTGAGACTTTGGAGTTGGCATATCCGGCTCCTTTCAGGGTCTTGGTAAGGATGGCTTGTGCCTTGTCCTGTTCGAAGACAATGACTTCTTTTGGTATAGTCTCCTCGCTGGATGCAGGTTCATCTCGCAATCTCCATAGCAATCTGGCCCCCAAATTCTCGGAGATATAAAGCTTTCCATTCATCATGGGCATGTGCTCCGTATACTTCCAGGGGTTGGTTTCAGAGCAGTGAGGAAGGTCAGATACTCTAAGGGGCTTAGCAGAGACCCTGGAAGCGCCAGGGCGTTTCCCTTCCTGTACCTCTCCCTTCATCTCTTTGAGATCTTGCTTATTCTCCTCTTGTTCCTTCCGGAATAGTGTCAATATCTGCTGGATCGACTCTAGGAGCTCTTCGCTCCTGCCAACCTGTATAGCCAGTTGGGGAGTTGGGGCTGAAGAGGTTGGCGGCATAGGTTGATATGCCGACACAGTGAACTGAGGGCCTTCAGTCACCGTCGAAACGGATCCTTCTTCCTTCGTGGGTGGTTGAACCACTTCTTCTTCAGGGCCTTCTTGCAGTGGTCCTGTTCGGTGTCAGTGGACACCTCCGACATCCGTTCTTGTTGAATGTCCAAGCCTTGCATTGCCTGTTGATATCCGCGTCCACTGTCTCTTGGATAAAGGGAGACTGGACCTGTACCTGAGGCACAACCGTACTAGATATAGCCTTAGGAAACAGAAGGCACTTTAGAGATTCGTTAGAGATTCGTTAGGTAGGTAAGGTCCCGGAGAGATCTTCTGGAAGCCTCTTACTCACCTTCGAAGGGTTTCCCTTGCTGTATCCCTTGACTCCAGGGTGTCAGGGATATCTTCTCCAAATCCGTCGGTCAACAAGGTCGAGCAGTTGGACCAACACTACGGGTCCCAGTACCTCAGGGATCCAGATACGATGTGGCAGGGGGCATGAGACCTGCACATCATATGCCCACAAAAGTCATTACTCTTGTGGTTGCAGAATACAACTGTACACTTCACCATTGGCTCCTCCTGTAAGGGAGAAAAAGGGTGAAATGAGTCCTCAGTTGTTTATATCATTGATATAATGCATACTTAAAAATAGTAATACTTACTATTATATTTATTAGCTTAGGATAGTAAGCTGGAAAGGAAATAGGAAAGATACATGTCTGTGTTTCCTCTCACAGGCAATCGCTGAGACGTCCGTCAATATTAATATTTAAACTCCTTATACGGAAAAATACAGAGTGGAATAACTCTCGTACGTAGAGCCGGAGCTAGTGATTATTTATAATAACTCCTCCACCTGTAAAATACTACACTGAACGGTGTTTCATGAGTGTCCCGATAATTAAAGGATTTATCAGGGTGTTGAGGGAATACTTCAACCTCAGCATCTTATGCGGTCCCAACAATAGACTGCGAAAGGATACACAGAGTATGTTAGAAATACTTGTACTACTGTATTGTTGTATACTGTAGTTTTACCAACTACTGTATTTTTATATTCTGTAATTTTCCAACTACTGTATTGTTATATACTGTAGTTTTACTGGCTACTGTATTGTTGTATACTGTAGTTTTACTGGTACACTACCGGGATTAGGCTAGTGTCTGGCGGCACTAAGTGATAGAGAGAGAGAAAGAATGGATGGGAGGGTTTCCTATTATTATGGTTTAGCACAATAATTGGAAGTGTAGGAGGGCTACTGCCGTCTACTGTCTCCTTGCCAGAATGAAAATTCTAATGGAAGGGGAGGAATGCATCTGATTCTAGCTTCCATCCAGCCACAACTTTTGCCGCTGGCTGTACTGCCGGTTGTGAGGTCTGTGGATGGCAGTCCAAGAGAGGATTGAAGAGTTCTCAATAGTATATTGGGTTTCCCACCGGCACCCAACAGGGCTGGCTCAATCTTTCCACACGGGGTATTCACTTCCGGTGAAGGAAGGACATATGGGGGAGCTGGCCGAGGCGGCAACCTAACCGCCTCTGGTAGGGTTCCGGCTGGCAATTTAGTTAACCTGGCAAGCCGGGATGATTGTGAAATACCAGTCAAAAGAATGTTGTGATGGCTAGGACGACACTAAAGGACAGAGGGGGGAAGGAAAAGGGTCTTATAGTTTACAGGGGAGAAAGACAGCGGCAGGCATGCTGTCTACTTTCGGCTGTAAACCAATGAAGCATGGCTTTCTGTGCCGACGCCGTCGTGGTTGGCAGAGGAATAAGAATTCCCCTGTTGGCGACATTGTCGGCTATAAGACATGTCTCATAGTCTACAAGGGAGAAAGGCGGCGGCCGGTATGCTGCCTACTTTTGGTTGTAAACTAAGGAAGCATAGCTTCCCTTGCCGACAACGTCGTGGGCGGCAGAGGAATCATGATTCCCCTTTCGGCGACATTGTCGGCTGCAAGACAATACACCCTGAGTTACTGTCATACTTCGAAGCCGGGATACTCGGCGGCAAAGAAGATCGACGGTAAAACTATCTAATTCAAGCCAGAGTTAACTACTCAGTGGCGATGACGAAAGATAAGGTTGCCGCTTGGGATGGCGGCACAAAAGGGGGGAGAAAGGGTTTATCCTCTTTTCTCTAAAAGAGAAACGTATCGAATTATATCAATAAATTCTAGGGGCTATATATCCCCAACCAAATTAATAGGAAACGATATAAGAGGTTAAACAATGGGATTTACATTATTAACGTATACAGAACGGGTTAGGCTAGCCTAGCTCGGGTTGTGACCGCGGCTACGATTGATACCACCGGGGTCCTCGTCGTATACGAAAGTAACGTTACATATCAGAAGAGGAAATATTATATGTATGCAATCTTCACTAGTATAATTTGCCTAACTAGCTAAAAGCTTCTTTATAGGTAAATTCCCGGAACGTCACACTACTAACTAAATGATTTGCATTTATGGTGTGCGACAGCGGTCTCAAAATGGTCGCCTCCGGAGTTGGCTGCGCTCCACTTAACACACTTAAATTACACACATTCAACTGTGAGAAGGGAGCTATAGATTATACACAGGAAAGATCAAATACTCAACTTTCCAGAGGATGAAGATGCTGGAGATTACATTATAATAATTCAATAAACCGTAACAACACCGAGAGAAACGTGGGAGCGCACTTAGCTTAAATGCTACAGTTGAAAGGAATGATGGGCCATAGTAGTACGGGGAGAGGGTCCACCGGGTACCTTGATAACGGCTCCCCTTTCGTTTGCCACTCTTCCCCCTCAAAGAGTTAAATCTATTTGTGGTGAAGATTGCTATGTGTCGTATAAAAAAATACGTCCCCAGATTTTATGCGATATCTTTAAAGATATATTAAGGATAATAGTGCCTGGAGTTAGAATTCTGGACACCTATGGTTAATTATCTGGGAGTATCACTGTAGCAAATATCCCTTAGAAAGCTACCTAAAGGAACCTTCCATCAGGACGACATGGTCGAGCCCAAAAATACATCATTGTAAATACACAGAAAGCTCCCTAAACCATAGGAAAAATGCATGCGCAATAACTCCTCTTCAGTCTCTCAGATGTGAACAATGAACTTGGTGGAAAACATACTTCACATTTTACTAGACCGATATGTAAGTTATTATGCCTTAGCCCCTATTAAACATATAGAGAAAAATACCAAACTAGCCAGCACTCGTCCATTTCTTATAGTGAATTCCAGTTTCGCTAGAAATTAGAGTATCATATATTAAATCAAATTTCAATCCTACCTTACTTGGTACTACCAAATAATATTATATAGGATGTTTGTTTCTTTCTTGACATTGAAGTTGAATGTAGAAATGTGCTGCATTGGGTTACATCTAGTTGTCTTCCTGCTGCTGCTTTTCTCTGCATGGGTTTTTTTCTTAACTGTAGTCGCCAGTATTAAATATGGTGTTGATTATCAAAGTTAAATACTGTCCTCAAACATACCTGGAATAATAATAGTTACTTGCAGAAAATTTTCCTATCCTAGCATCTCGCCAATATTGGATATGATGTTGGTTATCAAAGTTAAATACTGCCCTCAAACATACCTGGGATAATAAAAGTTAATTGTAGAGAATGTTCCCATCCCACTATCTTTGCCGACTTGTCTTCTGGTTGGATGGGATATGATCAAAGACTTCTTATCAAAATACGTTTAATCTTGCTCAGGTCTACATTTCTGCTCTACAGTAACAACTTGCGGCCCTCGAGTGAGGATATGTAAAATAAAACTCGTACACAACAATGCAAAAATAACAAATGAGCATCGCTCTCAAAAAGACTGGATCCTACTGCAATACAAAAGTAAGAAGAATCACATCCTAACTTTAGGGCTATTAATTAATGATTAAATCCTTCATAGCATACGCTACTACACTTATAAACAATGTTGAAACATGTTCTATCAATGCAATACTGTGCAACATTACTTTTATTACCCATAGACCATATAGTATTATAGTAAAAAAAAAAACGTAACATAAAGGAAGGTTGATTTATGTAGTGCAACGAGAAACTTTCCTCAGTGAAATACAAGCTTTGTCTAATCAAAGGTTGATTCCTAAAAATTCTGGTTAAGAAAACTGGATCCATTTATTGATGATGAAGGTCTTGTGAGGATAAAGGGTAGAATTCAGATTTGTGACTTGAGTTATGAGTGAAAACACTCCGTCATTCTTCCTAATGGCCCTGTCACACCTTGACGATTCAGCCAGCATATGCCGACGTATCAGAATTTCCCTAAAACGCTGGCATACGCTGAATTATCGAATTTTTTTTCAATTTTGGGCGTATACATAGCGTATTCATAACGAGTTGGACGTATTCATAACGTATCAGTAAATTATATAGAACGTTTCGATAACTTATAGATAACTTATTCCAACGAATGCCTAGCGTGTTGCCCGCGTACACAACTTATGCCCACCGATAGTCTAACTTATGCATAGCATGCAGCAGCGTATTGCCGACGATCACGTGTCGTAGTCTATAAAAAGGCTGCCGCTCGACGTTTCCTCCATCTCTCGGATGATATGAACATCTGCTCACCATGAAATCTAGAGGAGTACTGACGGGTTCCTCCTGTGAACCCCATTTTTATATCCCAATTCCCCTAAACGCTACCAATACGCCATTATACGGCAGCTGTACGTTAGAAACACGTTCAGTAAGTTCTGTGGTCGTCCGGAACATGTTAAATACGTCTATATACGTCAATATGCGTAGGAGATAAGTTTGATATAAGTTATACATACGTTCAAAGCACGTTACTCATAAGTTTTGGGTACGCTAGACATTATCTCGACGTATTTGGACTTATGAGCAACCTACACTTAACGTGTTTGAACGTGTGTCAACGATCGCATAACTTACCTATTACTTATGGCCTGCGTATACGGGACGTATAGCCATACGCTGACATACGTTGAGAAATTTTGAGCATGCACAAAATTTTTCGACGACCTCGACGTACTTCGACGTATACCAACGTGCTTCAGCGTGCTGTTAACGTATAAAAAACTTACCCATAACTTATTCGACGTTCGCCAGCGTATTTGCCAAATTTTTCGGCATACGCTGGCTAAATCGTCAAGGTGTGACAGGGCCTTAAAGGACATTTCTTCAAGCACTTAGTAGAGTTTCAACATAAGTTTCTAAAAAATTCTGGCGTAAACAGCATTGTTTCATCATTAAGATCTAGTTTTTGTGTAACTGGTTCAAGAAAATATGGCTAAGACTATCATACAGGAGTGTTTAGATTATTTCCGGCACGATAGCCATCCTTGTAGCAACCTACAACTCCATTGCCTGATTTGAGGGTTACTCCAGCACCCCCCTTATCAGTTACAGGTATAGATTTTGCAGGGCCAGTATTTAGTGCTGATTATCCAGGGAAGAAATTATTTTTGTTGCTTTTTACTTGTGCTATAGTTAGAGCAGTGCATTTGGAATTCACATTGTCTATGTCATTGATTGATTGTATGAAGGCTTTATGGAGATTTGCTGGTCGTCGAGGTATTCCGAGTGTAATTTATTCCGATAATGCCAAAACCTTTGTTGCAGCCTCCTCGGAAGTGCAGAAGGTATATGGACACTTATCACCTAAATGGAAGTTTACTGTACCAAGATCACCATGGTGGGGAGGATGGCTTGAGAGACTTGTGGAGTCAGTTAGAATAACCTTTAAAAATAAAACGTTGGGAATTAGATATGTAAGTAAGAATGAATTAGAGACTACTCTTGTCGAAATTGAGTCATTGATAAACTCTCGACCTCTGACCATTGTAAGTGATGAGCTAGACTTTGAACATTATCTCACACCTTCTCATTTTATTCTTGCTAGGAATATAACTTCTAACCCCCCTGTTGACATTGAACTATATGTCGTAACTCCAGATGACCTACGTGATAGAGAAGAAATTGGAAATAACAGGTTGGAACAGTTTTGGAATGTTTGGAGGAAAGATTGCATAGCAAATCTACCTCCTGTAGTTAAAGGGTTTAACCAACAATGTAAATTGAAGGTTGGTAGCACTGTGCTTGTTAAGAAAGGTAATATGCCCAGATTATATTGGCCTATTGGAGTGCCCAGATTACATTGGCCTATTGGAGTGCCCAGATTATATTGGCCTATTGGAGTGCCCAGATTACAGTGGCCTATTGGAGTGGTTGTAAATGTAAATCCTAGAAGGCATGGGTTGATTCGTAGTGTTAATGTTAAAACTTAGGAAGGGTATCATTAATATATCAACACAAAGACTTCATGATTTGGAGATTAATACTCCCTTGAACCCTGGTTTAAAGAATCATTCTGTGCAAGTCCCTGAACATGTAAATGATAATTCTGAAATGAATAATGATGTAATAATGAAAACGCCGTTGTTGATGGTAACTTGTATTCTAAGAAGGGTCCTTAAATTAAAAGACCTCACATATTAGATTAGGTATGTAAATATCTTATTTGAATGATTTGTGTTGTATTCTGTGGCTTCAGTTGATGGTAGGCTACAGTATGCTATAACATATAGGCTTGTTATTGTTCCTATGTTAGGATGGGTTTTTCTAATAAATATAGAGACACGGAATCATCTACTTATTGTGAAACTTCTTAAGATAAGTGCCTTCGCCCCTATGGTGGGGAGAATATCAAATATTAGTATTATGTTATACAAAATCAGTCATTTATTTTAGTCATGCCTTTGGTAATTTGCTGATAAGCGTTTTCTTTCAGTAGCTTATAAGATGACGTTCCAGAATGATTACACTCACTCTCTCGTATTTATTTCTATATAATTTGATTAATAATTCCTTAATTAATTGCTGATGGTTTACAAAAACTATAAAACATAATTCTTGGCTTATTTGAGATCAGTGAAAGTTATTATCTCTGATTGTTTTAAATGATATTTTTTTTTTTTATAAAATATATATATTTTTTTTTGGAGGAAAATAGAGGGAAGAAAAGGCCGCGTGTAAAATGTAAATTCATACCCATAAAAGTTATTGTTCAACATTACATTATTTAGTGATTCATAGTAATATCACCTTACACACCAGGCACAAAGCAACTAGTCGGTCGTGCCTGCATGTGTTTAATTATGCAGCTTGGAATTAAGAAATAAAAGACGAAAAAAAACTCCATGTGTTCGGTCCTGGTTGAAACGACGCGAAGAGGAAAGAACATACAATAGGTTAATCACTAACCATTAGTGAGGGAGGTCACCTTGGAGGACGAGGTGACAATGAAGAACTTTATCAGACTGTCCAAAGAACAGTTCAATTATTTACTGACCCTGATGACACCTCATATTGAAAAGCAAATGAAAAAATTCCGATAGCTGTGTCTGCTGCAGACCGATTGACCATCACTCATCGTTATTTAACAACAGGTAGGCTAATCTATTCTAGATCCGGTGTATTAATTTGGTAATTTATGAAAGATGCTGATCTTATTGAATTTGTACACAGTTCTTGTAGAAGAAACGTAGCTCAGGCTTGGCTATTGTACACCATTTCCAAAAAACAAAAAAAAAACAAAACCTATAAATCTTATGGCTTTACTATAAAATAGTACAATATTACCAAGGATATTGGAACCCCCATAATTGAATAGATCTCGGCAAATACAGTATTTTAAATTGTATTTACTACTGTCGGAAACCATTGCCAAATAAGCAGCAGTAAAATTTGTCGAGACATAAATCCAAGGTTTGTAGTTGGGCTAATGGCTGGGTGTAATCTAAACATCTGCAGTGTATATATATATATATATATATATATATATATATATATATATATATATATATATATATATATATATATATATATATATATATATATATATATATATATATATATATATATATATATATATATATGTAAATTTTTAGCTTCAGCCAAATTTGGAAAAATGCAATAAAAATATATTTGTTGCATCAGAAATAGTGTGGTTTCAATGAATTTAACGTTTATTTTGACTGCAAACCAACCGATTCAGAGATTTACTATGTATACCCTAGTTCATCCCACCAATTATGGGGGACACCCTTTGGGAACCGGGGTTTTGGGTGGGGGAAGGGGGGGGAGGGTGTTGGGGCATTGAATGATATTTGCAATAAATGAATAATTAATGTTCCAGCACCCCTCCCCCATACCCCTAACTAGGCCTACCGGGGGGAGGGGGGTAGGGCCCCCCAGCGACCCCCCTTAAAGCCACAGTAATTTTCAGGGCACCATAGAACCTAACAAACCCACCTAACCTAATCTAGGGGCCCTGTACCCCTACCGGGGGGGCTTGCCCCCCCCTGCGACCCCCCCTTATGGCCACAGTAATTTTCAAGGCACCACAGAACCTAACAAACCCACCTAACCTAACCTAGGGGCCCTGTACCCCTACCGGGGGGGGGGCTACGCCCCCCCTGCGACCCCCCCTTAAGGCCACAGTAATTTTCAGGGCACCACAGAACCTAACAAACCCACCTAACCTAACCTAGGGGCCCTGTACCCCTACCGGGGGGGGCTTCGCCCCCCCTGCGACCCCCCCTTATGGCCACAGTAATTTTCAAGGCACCACAGAACCTAACAAACCCACCTAACCTAACCTAGGGGCCCTGTACCCCTACCGGGGGGGGCTTCGCCCCCCCTGCGACCCCCCCTTAAGGCCACAGTAATTTTCAGGGCACCACAGAACCTAACAAACCCACCTAACCTAACCTAGGGGCCCTGTACCCCTACCAGGGGGGGCTTCGCCCCCCCTGCGACCCCCCCCTTTAACCAGGGGTAAATTTGAATATATATATTTTGTTAAATCACTTCTTACCTTTAACGGAAGATGACGATGAAGATGTGGAAGGTTGTGGTTGACCCTCTTCTGAATCATCAAGTACTGGAATACGTTCAGATTTGGTACAATACCACACATGTCTATCCTCACGAAAATGTAAAGGCGAATCACATTTACCACACTGGACACTTAAAGGTAATACGGAATGCTCCCTTAGAAAACGATTCACTACTTCAGGAGTTCCATTATAATTCCCATGAAATCTGCCGATCACATCAAAATAGGAATAACGACATATTTCACACAACCGTACCGGAGGATCCATGACAGTCAAGTGACGTGTGATGAAAATATAGAAACCGGAACTTTTGAAAACCGAAAACAAACGACAATC
Source organism: Palaemon carinicauda (assembly GCF_036898095.1). Taxonomy (NCBI): domain Eukaryota; kingdom Metazoa; phylum Arthropoda; class Malacostraca; order Decapoda; family Palaemonidae; genus Palaemon; species Palaemon carinicauda. Next base: position 42,276,779 of record NC_090755.1, on the reverse strand, counting down.
ACGGGTTTCTCCCATAATGAAATAGGGAAAAAAACAAAATACTATCGTTTACAATGTTATATTGCACGAAAAACAGATCCTTGAAACAAGACTGAGAGACCAATGAATCGTCCAATAATAACCCTTGAAAAGAACCCAGTAGTATTTAGATTGGAGGAGCGACATTAGTGGGAGGAGCAAATGCGCATTCAAGCAAATATTGTCACATTGCGCAATGGGGAGGAGCCAAGTAAGATGAAAACAGATATACAAACTAACAAGAGCTACCTTGCGTGCCCATGGAAAGATATACACTAAACTTAGAAAAAGTCAAGACCTTCAATTCCTGAAATATTTTTTTTCTCTGTAAGTATGCATTAGCGACAATAATGTATTGAGAAGAAGTGTTTTGTTATCACGTGCTTTACTAGGAAAATATATTAATATAATACATTTCCCAATTTGGTTGAATCCAAAACTTTACCATATATATATATATATATATATATATATATATATATATATATATATATATATATATATATATATATATATATGTATATATATATATATATATATATATATATATATATATATATATATATATATATATATATATATATATATATATATATATATATATATATATATATATATATATATATATTTGGGCTCAAGCCATGTCGTTCTGATGTGAGGTTCCTTCAGTAGCTTCCTTAGGGTATATATGACTACAATAGATTTTCCCAGAGAATTAAACCAAAGGTTTCACAGAATTCTAACTTCTGGCGTGAGTACCCATAAGGTTTCCCTTTAGGATATCGTATGATAACGGGACGTATGCTTGACACATAGTGTTTACGCTTCGAGGGGGAAGTGTGGCAAGTTACTAAGGTCTCCTCCTTCGTTACTTTTACAGTACTCTGTGACGTCACAACTGCCGCCATGTTGGCCGCCATCTTGGTTGACGTCACCGTTGCGCGCCTTCCTCATTCCTTCTTACGTAGTGTTTATGACCGGGTGATTTTTCCCAGTTGTTCGCTTGTAATATCATCATGTCGCAATCTTCTGCCTCGCCTTCTTCTTGAAAGTTGAGTACCATATTCTTGTATAAATCAGCTCTCGCCGTAAAGTAACGCCTTTTTATTTCAAAATGCCGTGTTTTGTGGCCGAGCTGTGCTTTGACCGGAGCCGTCATGGCGCTGACGCTGTTGTTCGCTTCGCATGCTTTATTTAGTTAGCCCGAACAACCTTCCCGGTCTTATAACTAATTATCAGCATTAGTTATTTAGTGTTCATTGCTAGGAATTAATTATATCATGCCGTTAGTATTCTTTATCGGCGAGTGTAGGTAGACGAATTCGTAGGCTCGATTGCTAGCCTAGCCCTTAGGCTCGATAGGGTAGACGTTATTGTTTACTTTCATGCATGATATAATAAGTGTTCCTGGTGTTGAATTATGAAATGAAGATGTTAGGCATTTATACATATAAGATTCAGTGATTGCACATGTTTTTCTCCTTCTAGGAAGTATACAAGGTGTTTTGATGATCTTGGTAGTCAACTCCCTTGCCCCTAACCTAATTGTTAGGGGTTTTGTATACTTTCTCACCTCCCCAGTTACCTTATCCAAGGTAATCTCCTCCCTCTGAGGTAGCCTAGGCTATATCCTAGCCCTTCTTCCTTGAATCGTTTTCAAGTGAGGTTAGGCTAGGATTTTCTTTCCCCACTCATAGCCATAGTACATGAGCTTTGAGTTTGGGACAGAACCTCAGTACCAGTCGTTTGCCCCCCAGCTACCCCATTAGGTGAATGAACTCTCCTTTTGGTCCCTGCTGGTCGGCAAAGATGGGGGGCTTTGCCGTTCCCCCTAGACCACACCTGGTAGGGTTACGACCCTTCCTCTCTGTGGCCTAGCGACTTGTCCTACACCTGCCTTCCCTGGACTGGGGACATTTTCCCCTAGCCTAGGTTAGGCAGGCCATGGGATTCTGTTTCTTTATAGTTTAGGAAGGTACATTAGTGCTGTTCCTTCACTGTACTAACCTACCCTAGGCTGGTGAACGAATTCTTCCTACACCTGGGATAGTGCCGCTACTGAAACAGAACCCCCCCTGGAGTGTCAATGAGGGCTCAGGCCTTCCCCTACACTCCACATGACCCTCTCCCCTCCCACTTCTGTCCTTTAGTGATGGCCTAGCCATCACACCTCTGTCCACCGTCCTACAACTCGACCGTGTGCCAGCGGGTTGTGGGGTCGGCCCGGTCCTTTCGTTGGTTAATCCGAACTGCTAGGCTTCCCGCATATAGTTGAACTATGGGATAGCATAAGACAGGTCGGTCTGCCGGCGAAAGCCCTCACTATCTTAAAGTGTTCTTCGGTCCTCCCTTGGGCCGCCACCCACAACTCTAGCTGACTGCCGGCTCTGTTGCGGCTGGATGAAAGGTTGCCATTCTCTCCCTTCCATTTGAACACTCCTTCCGGAAGGAGATGAGGTTTGGGTCGTGAGCTACCGCCTTTCCCCCCTTCTTCTTTTATTCTTTCTCTCTATCATCAGTGCCGGTCCACTGCCACACTACTCTGCCGACAACAGCCATCAGCTTAGTCCCGGTATCCTCTCTGTCTCATTGATTGACATCAGGGTTGGAGTGCCTAAGCCGGTTGTTTGCCGACTGGCAGGGGCCTCCGACTTGCCGGAGATCTGCCATCATCTTGAGGTTTCGCCCTCTCTCTGCCACATAGACCTAATCATTCTACTTCAGTGGACTGTCACCTCTACCCTGCTGGCTCTGCGCCGGCAGTGTCTATTGTATAGCTATATACGATAGCCAGTACATCTATGGTATAGTACATACCCTAGTCAGAAGACTATGGTGTATAGTTATGCAGTAAATTCTTTTAGCATACTCTGTACATCCATTCGTAGTCTCTTGCCGGGACCTACCTGAATCGGGGAGAATCATTCCCTCCCTTTCTCTCTATGCTGAATGAACTCGGCTCCCCCTCTCACCATTACTAATACCCCGGAGGAAGTCTTAAGCCGTGCTTTATCCCTTGTGGATATTCCTTCCCCCTCTTAGGGCGCTCTTAAGGAGCCCCTAGAATTAGTTATGGTGTGAGGTCACAGCAATTGGCTGGGCAGGATGCGCAAGTATGTGTCTTTTCTGCTTCATTTCCAGCTTACCTATCCTAAGCTTACACTTGGAAAGGAATCTTGTATTGTAAGTAATATTACTTTAAGACTAATCTAAGATTACTTTAAGTCAATGATATAGACTTCTGTAGACTCATGTACCCCTTTCTTCTTTACAGGAGGAGTACATCCGGTGTGAAAGCGCCTTCTGCAGCGTTCGGCGCCCGGACTTTTATGGCCACCTGGCATGCCGAACCCATGCCAGCTGCGCCATGAGGCATTCGAGGACCCCCCATCTGCGGAGGCCAGGGTCATCGCTCGGGAGAAACTACTTCTGGTTTCCAGAAGAACGCCACGGGGCCCTATCTCCCTAGTGAGAAGATGAGAGCTCTGCTCTTTCCCAAGGCATCTGTGGATGCTGTTATCCCCAAGCCAGAGATACCCTGCGTCCAGCTGACGGTCGAACCGGACATATCGGACGCACTTCAAGACTTCCATCTAGATGAGGTGGAACGGATGTCGGAAGTGTCGAACACCACCAAAAGCACCCTGATGGCCGAGGGTCGAGAAGAAAAGGAGCATACGGAGGTTCCTGACTCCAACGGTGATGGCGCCCACGCCCCCTCTGTTACTTCCGTTGCTATTTCGTAACCCGTCCCCTCTACCTCTTCCACTCCTATGCCTGTGAGAGTGGACATCCAGGATAACCTCCAAGCCTTGGTGGCACTCCTGGACGAAAGGCTTCGCCAGAGGGACGAAGACTTTAAGAGGGAGATCCTACTTCTGTCAAAACAGACGCCGAGGAAGATCGCCATTAAGGATCTTCCCCCTTGCTCAGTGACCAACCTATGGAGGCATGCAGAACACATGTCGATCACGCGTGGACGTATCTTCGTCAACGACAAGTTAGGCGCCATTCCCCTTGAAGAGGTGGAGTTTTCGCCTAGCTTTGAAGCCTATCCGGACTGTTACATCCGTCTCAAGTCCGAGCCAGTTTCCAAGGAGGAAACTGAGCCTAAGGAGGTCATCGTCTTCGACCACGCAAAGGTTCAATCTTTTCTGGCTGGCTGCCTGAAGAGTAAGGGCTACACCAACTCCAGGGTGCTGGCCCTAAGCAAGAAACACCCGTCTTTTCTTGCTCCTGCCACCATGGTCTTCCCTTTTGCCGAGAAATCCCTGTTGGCAGTGTTGAAGGCGGTGGAGGAAGGGAAACCCTGCCCTACATTGGAGGAATGTAGGCCCCTCTCCCTCGCCCTCCCTCCCGACGACAAAAACTGGAAAGACATCAAGTTAACTTTCTCTGTGGGAAAGTTGGAGGCTGACATCGCTGGATGGCAGTTCAACGAGAACCTCCCCAAGCTCTCCGAATACCTTCTGTGTTGGGAGCTGGACACGAAAGAGAGGCTGGCTGCCTCCCTCTCCCTTCAAGTCCAAATGGAGACGATGGCCGGGGACACACGGACCCCAATCTTTTACATGGTCTTGGCTAAGACCCATCTCGCCACCATGACGAAGGACTTTTATAGCTTCATCAGGGCCTGGAGAGCCTGTAGAAAATTCGTGTTCGCGGATGCCACCGTTAAACACGAACCCCGGAAACTGATTTCCTCCAACATTTGGGGAAAAGATCTCTTCCCCAACGACCTTGTGAAAGAGATCGTCGACAGCCGCCACGGAGAACCGGAACCTTCTCCATAAGTGGGGCATGTCAAAGAAGAGGAAATCTTCTTAGGATGAGGGCCCCCAACCTAAGAAGAAAACAAACAAGCCCAGACCCGAGCAGCGGCAGGCTAAGCGCCAGTTGTTCCGTAACTGAAATACAAACCACGCTATTTACATGGGGTAATTACTTCGGCGTAGCTGAATGACGAGCCATAAAAGTTTTAACGAGGGTTTCCTACCCCACCTCTAGTTAGGGGGGGGGGGGTAGGGAGCTTACCCCCCCCCCCCTCACACACACCGGTGAAAGGCTCACTTTACTTTTGGCTCTGAGAGACGTCAGATTTGTCTGCGCTCTCCTCGTTTTTTACTGCCATAATTTTGTTTGCTTTCTCTTTTCAGTGTGTGTGAAATTGGCCTCTATTTCTCATCATGCGTACGTGCCCTGGACTTTCTGGCCGCCCTTGTGGTACCTTTATGTCGGCCTTGGACACGGATCCTCACTCCTTATGCCCTTAGTGTAGGGGCCAACGGTGTGATAGGTCTAACGTATGTATTGAGTGTAGGGAGTGGTCTACCTCCCAGTGGGAGAGGTTTTCCCCGGCGACGCAAGAAGGCAAAAAGGGATTTGTTCCGTAACCGAAATACAAACCACGCTATTTACATTGGGTTTACCTTTTAGCGCAGCTGAAATGGCGAGCCATTAGAATTTAACGAGGGTGTATTACCCCCGCGCTAGTTAGTGGGGGGATAGGGGAGTGGTAGCTAGCTACCCCTCCCCCCCTCACACACAGGTAAATGCTCACTTTCACTTTTGGCTCGGACTCGGACAGACGTCTCTGTCTTGGTCCTCTCTTGGCAGCCATTGTTTGTTTTGTCTTTACTTAATCGCTTACTTTTCTTTTTCTCAATATATATGTAAACATGTTTTCATGTTTGTGTATATATTTGAGTATAGAAATCAGTAAGTTTCCTTTTCAGAGTTGTGTGTGTACTGTACGATATCTCCGTGGAGTCCTCGGCAGTTAGGCCACCACGGCGTAATTTTATGGGTTGCGATCGAGTTTGACTTCGGTCTTTCTCACTCTCTTGAGGTCGTTCACCCTTTTTACTACGTTTTACTACGCCCCTCGTAGCCTCCTTTCCGTGTGGGGGGGTTGCTACGCCGTACGTTTTGTCTCAATTAGTTTATGAATCTAATTGTAGTTGTTAATTTTTCAGCTTGTAGAACGATTCCTTTCGGGGTTTTCGTTCCTTCTTTAGTGTTCATTCATTTTTTAATTACATAATTACATAGTTTCATAATTATAATTGTTATAATTCTGTTTTGGTTACAGCTCTCCTTCCGTGAGTGTAAGTGGTTGTGAGGGCACGTGCCTGTTGTGTAATTCTTGTTTCCTTTCCCTCGGGATTCCTCTTTGGAGCCTTCCCGGGGGAATGAATGTGTACTAATTATTTTTGTTTTATTTTTTTACAGTTACCGATCTAGTTCGTTTCCGTAATATGGCAACGGTGTGAGCTGTCTTGTGGAGGCCTGGGGATTCGGCTGTTGCTGCCTCCCCTTTGGATTTTCGTCAGGGGCGTGTCTCCTTCTACTGGAAGTACTCCCGTGACGATTGACATCTCTCCAGTTCATTTTAGAACTCTCAGGAGGCTTGCCTCCTTGGGTGGGTAACTTTCCTTCTGAGGGAAGTTTTTCCTGTCCAGGCTTGAGGTTTTCCCCTTTTGGGGGGTTCTCCTCTTGCCTTTCTTTCGTGCGACTATGCTCTTGGTGCTGAGCGGTCACAACTGCAGTTTCGCTCAAGGGGCTGGGCAACTGCAGGAACCCCTCTTCGGAGGATTGCTCCTTTTAGGTCACTGGCTGACCAGTCTCTTCTACGAAGTGTTTCTCTTTCGTTCGCGAGAGAGTACACTCATAGAGACTCCTCTTCGGAGGTTTCTTCTGCTGCTGTTGCTGTTGGCCTCCTTCGCCGTAAGGCTCACCGTCCGCCTCGTCGTAGGGGCCTCTCATCTCCCTATAAGGGCGCCTCGCCTTTTTAAATCTTCGTTTGCAGCCTACAACTCCTTCTTCTTGATCTTCCGCCCTGGTGCAGATGGACAGCAGTCTGATCTCGTCTTCCAATGGGCAACGGTCTTCCCGACGGACAACGGTCTTCCAACGGACATCAGTCTCCTGGCGGACAGGCAACGGTCTTTTGATGGACATCTGTCTCCCGACGGACAACGATCCCTTCGGGGCAAAGGGTTGCCTCCCACGGGGGTTCTTCCCTTGCGTGTCAGGGTTCCCCTGCGCGCCCTTCTGCTGTGTTCGCTCCAGCTCCTGCTCCTGCTCAGTGTTAGCGCACAGGCGCTCTCCTGCTCATCAGCGCTTCCTGTTCGCCAGCGCTCTCCTGTTCGCCAGCGCTCTCATGATGATCATCTCTGCTGTTCCTGTTGGTTCCTGTTACGCGCCCTGTGCGCCCATGTTCGCCCTCGCGATCTAGAACTTCGGTTCAGGTCTGGGTCAAGGACTCTTCTTCTATGCGCAGGCTTCCATGCGTTGCCTTCTGCTCGTCAGCGATCATCAGCTCGCCAGCGACCTTAGACGCGTCAACGTTCACCTGCTCGCCAGCGATCTCCTACGCGTCAACGATCGCCACGCGTGTCAGTTCCCCTGACCACCATCAGTAGCGATCTAGCGCTCGCCTGCTTTGGACCACGATCTCCGGTAGCTGAGTCTTGCCATAGATCTTCCTCCTGCTCGCCAGCGCTCACCTTTTCTTCTGTCCTTCTGTGAGCCATCTTTCTTCATTTGCCAGCGCACATCTGCGCGCCCTTCTTTGCCACGCACCAATGGGCGCCAACGGTTTTCCGACCGTCTAGGATCGCCTGATTAACAGCTGGCTTCAGCGCTCACCTTCCTGATGTACCTGCGCGCCTTCTGTTAGCGCGATGCGCGCTAACCATCACTACTCTCTCTCGCGTTGGCAACCGCCTACGCACCCGCGCGATTCTTCATCTGCTCGCTAGCGTTTTGTTAACGCACCACTGCTCGCCAACGCGCTATCGCTTGCCGACGCGCCATTGCCCACCTGCGCGTCAGCGCTCACCAGCTCACCACCGATCGCCTGTTGATCCACATCGCCAGCGGTCTTCCTCACCCACGCGGCAGCGCGTTTCCTCGCCATCGCGCCAGCGCTTGCGTTCGCCGCCTCGGACACGCTCTCATTCACCTGCCCACCCTCGCGCCCATTCGCCTGCGTGACCGCTCGCCTGCGCGACCTCTCGCCTGCGCGCCCGCGCGACCGCTCGCCTGCGCGTCCGCGCACATGCTTTCCAATGTTCACCCACACGCGAACCAACGGTTTTCCATCGCGCGAACGGATGGTTTCCGTCGCGCGAACCGACGGTGTTCTGTCGCGCGAACCGACGGTGTTCTGTCGCGCGAACCTACAGTGTTCCGTCGCGCGAACCTACTGTGTTTCTTCGCACTAACGTCGGCTTAATTCTTGCAGTGTCCATTGCTCGTCTATGGGTTATCGCTCACCGACCACCAGCTCTCGCCCTTCCTACCACGCTCGCCCTCCTTCTGCGCCCCTTCGCTCACCTTCGTTTGCGTTCCTGCGTGACCGCGCATGGGCGCTTCCACGTTCGCCCACGCGCAAATCATTGATTTACCATCGCGCGAGCTCCAAGGCGATTGCGACTACGATTTCCATTGGGGTTTTCGCAGAATGGCCAGCCCTGGCGAGTTCTTCTGGAGCGTATTTCCAGAACACGGCCTCACCCCGTAAACGCAGAGCATGGCACTTGCAAGAATAGGAAGAATCTTCAGGGAGGTCTGAGCAACACTCCTCTTTCCAGAACCTGGGTTAGCCCTTCCCCGTCATTCCCTGGAAGGATTTTTGGCGGGGGGCTTTCCGTTCGAGATTTCTCCATCGGCCAAGGGGTGACTGCTTACCCCTTCCTCTTCTCCATCTCGTTTAGGGGGCTTACCAGGTCCTTTCCCTCCTCGGTTACGGCCCGAGGTTTGGTTCAAGGAAGCTACAGGAAGATCATGGATACTTTCCTCCTCTCGGGCTCAGGCACCTTGGCGTTTCATCGTTAAGTATCTAACTTGCGGGCAAGCTCGATATTGGACCATCTGGACGCGCTGACCGAGGGCTTCCTTTTGGGTGTCTCATCCGTGGATGTCGACAACCTCAGACACCCTTCCATCCTTGAGAAGAGTTTGTTTGTGCCCAAGGACAGAGACTTAGACAGCGGCTGTGCGGAGGAAATCGACTTCCGTTTTCACTCCTCGAAGGAGCTTTCTTCCAGACTCTGCAGGGCTCCAGCGCCTTTTTCTTTCAACCACGTTGGCCTAAGTTATCGGCTACGACAACTGAGACAAGGTGTCCAATTGCAGTTTCCTCCTGTCAGGAACAGATGGCACGGGAGGCTCCCCCGGGGGGTCATAGTCCTAAAGGGAGCGGCAGAGTTCACGAACTCTAGGATTGGCACCCCCCCTGGCAGGTTTCTCGCTGGGAGGATGCATAAGGTTTCTCATCCGGATGACAGCTTCCCGATGCCCATTCCCGCACGATCTCTGTGATCAGCCAAGGATATCGCGCCTGCCGTCTCTGTCAGCGAATTCAGTGTCTCTGATCCTCTATGCCATAGGGTCGGCAAGAGTTGCCCATTTGGGCAGAATGATCCATACCTTAGGAGAAGGTCCTCCATGGGATCATCGACGGCTTCACCCCCGGCTTCTTCAGTCGATCCTTTCTTGTAAGGAAGTATCTGAGTCGGGAGTTCCATAGTCGACCTCTCAGCCCTGATCAAGTTTGTCGAACAAACTTCGTCCAGCGTAGAACAGCAGAATTGATCAGACTGGTAACGAGGCGACAGGACTCCTTAAACCCTGGATCGGAAGGACGGGTACTTTCAGTTCCCATTCCATCCATCATCCAGGGAGCTCGTGGGATTCAGCCTAGACTGCAGGTACTCCTGCTTATGATGCAGTGTGGCGATCCCGCCGTGGCATCGCAGGTTTTTTTCCCCAGAGAACTCTCCCTGCTTTCCTCATGGCCGCTCAGGTGCAGGCTTCCGCCTCCTTCGCTTTTTGGAGGGCTGGTCAACTCCGGTAGGCTCGGGTTCGACCTTCTTCAGCGCCGGGACAAGCTTCCGGATGCTTACCACGAGTGTGGGTTCATGGTATTTTGCTAGGAGCCTTCTCTCTTCTGCCTCAACATCTGGAGTATCTGGCCATGATATTGAGTCAACGGCCTTACCACGTTGGAAACCCCGCTTCTCGTCCGTCCAGCGAGGTTAGGCAAAGTCGGTTCTGGTCGGTACTTGGATGGGTGACCACCTGGGGACGCCAGATTCTGTTGCCACCTCCTCCGAGCCTTCCCTTCAGTTGACTGTGGCAAGGCTGAGGAGAGTCGCAGTACCTGTTCTCGGTCAAGCAGAGCTTTCAGCCCTACCTTGGAACGTTTCCTAGTTCTCCTTTCCTCATTGACCCGTCTATAGTTCCGAACGGTCGCCTCAGGATAAGTTCCATGTGGGCCAGTCCAAGTTCCGGTGGTTTCAGGCAATAATTAACCGGACTTCCTGGCCCCTATGGGACCAGCGGAACTATTAGACCTGCAATGGGTGTTGACCTATGGAACCTCTTGATGGGAGTGGATATTCTCGTCCTTTCCCCACATTCTTGATGCTGTTCCCGGACTCGTCAAAAAAAAAGGGGGGGGGGGGCATGTTCCGGTCCAGGCCTATGGTCAGGATCTGAAGGATACGGATACCTCTCCATCATTCAGGCAGGCTTAGGGGCCGTAGTCTGGCCCCCCTACAGATCCTACAGCTCCTGCCGAGTCGCTCCGTGCGCGTCGACTTCATGATTCTGGCGTGTTCCAACCAGCAGGGGACGCATTTTCCCACCTCCACATCTTGCAGTAGAGATACCGAGATGATTAAGATACTCTCAATACCACCATCGGCTCTCTCATTCCAGGCAGAGGAATGTTCTCTCCGACTATCCGAGCAGAGCCTCGTAGAGAGAGTGTACCTGGGGGTCTTTGGCCTTGAGTAACCAGCAAGTCCTGGTCTGGGGGACCTGATCGCGACAGCTTGGAACCTCAAGCTTCCGCTGTTCTTCCCCCAAGTCTCTGGCAAGATGCATTCCGGTGATGGTGGGACAACTTCGACGCCTGCGTCTTCCCTCCTTTTTGTCTGGGGACGGAGGTCGCGTCATCTACGATAGTCATCCGCAGGGGTCTTCCAGGAGAAGTGAAGAGTCTTCGGTGGTTGGTGCCGTGGGAGATATACCTCTTCCCTTGAGGCCACTTCTCCAGCAATAACGGTCTTATTGCCTTTCGACGAGAGGAAACTCCTTTCCGCTCTCGGCAATGAAGCCTGTCGCTCAGCCTTTCCCTAAACTTCAGGCTTAAAGGAATAACTTTTTCCTGCCCGCTGGATCTTTCCTCGCTCATGCGAAGCTACGATCGTCCCTGCCCTAGTCGGAGTGAGACCTCCAACTTGGAGCATGGCTCGGACTTTTTAGTCCCTTAAGAGATCTTCTCATCACCCTTTACGACAGGCCTCGGATTGTATTCCGTCTTGGGTCTCCTGCTCACTCTGGCCGCGGCCAGTGTGTAAGCAATCATCTTGGTCTCGTACGACTCCGCCCTTTCTAAGGAAGAGGGGGAGGCAACATTCAGGTTCGCTCCTGAGTTGTTGGCTAGACTCAGAACCTTGGGGTCCCGGCCCTTCGGTCTAATTCCTTCAAGATTTCGAGTCTCCATTCTGTATCTGATATCCCAAAACCTTCTCTTTCTTGCCAGTAAAGGAATCGAGAGGTTAGCTTTGGGAACAGCTGCAGTTTGTCCTCAGTTGCAGCCAATTTGGGAGCACAAGGAGGACACGGGGGAGAGTCATCAGTATACCTCTTTAGCTCGGACTCAAGGACATTCATCTCGACCTGTCTCCAGACCCTCCCCCGTCACGTCGCCCTACAGCACGATGTTGGATACGTCCCTCGCCTTCGAGTAATACTACTCTGTGACGCAGGTGCTACAAGCTGGAGTCTGGAAGCGTCTAATGACCTTCGCAGCCCGCTTCCTGCAGGGCGTGACCCACAGGAGTTTCGATACGTTTTCTATCGCTCTGTGGTGGCTACACAACAGCTGGTCTAACCTCAGGCTCCTTTTTGGACAGGTAGCAGAAGGTTGAGGGCATTGTTATCAGGTTTTATTTCTTTTATTTCTTTCTTCATCATCCCCTCTACGGGGAAGCAGCATCCTGGTCTCTGCATAGCTGACCTCGAACCTCTGCAGGTAAACCATGCTTCCTTGTGTTCCGAGTATTGAGTCTATACTGTCGCGTCCCCCATACCCTGACGAGGTGGTATTGGGAACGTCCTAACCCAGAGTTCCTTCTGGAACTCCAGGTCAACTGCCTAGGACGGGTCACACTTCTTCCTTCACACACAAGCTTATGTAGGCCACACGGTTTCTTGCGGAGCAAGGAACTTGTGAGGTGCAGGGACTCCTTTTCTCGAGTGCGACTCACTCGGATTCTGAGTCCCCGGGTAAAGCCAAAGCCAGTATGGCTGGGGACTTTCCACCCTACCTAATGGGTAAATCACCCAATGTAAATAGCGTGGTTTGTATTTCGGTTACGGAACAAATGACAAATTCGAAGATAATTTGTATTTTTCCTAACCATACAAACCTTAGCTATTTACACATATTTGCCCGCCAGCCCTGTCCCCCAAGACAAGTCCTACCTCTAAGTGAAAGTGAGCATTCACCTGTGTGTGAGGGGGGGGAGGGGTAGCTAGCTACCACTCCCCTACCCCCCCCTCCCCGCTAACTAGCGCTGGGGTAATACACCCTCGTTAAATTCTAATGGCTCGCCATTTCAGCTGCGCTAAAAGGTAAACCCAATGTAAATAGCTAAGGTTTGTATGGTTAGGAAAAATACAAATTATCTTCGAATTTGTCATCTTTCTCCTTCGGAGGTTTCTCGGAAGAGAGAAAATCCCAAGACTTCTTCTTCCGTCGCCCTTTCCTCCTCCGAAGCTCCCATTCGAGCGGCCTCTCCCGAGAGGCCGGCGAGTGGTAGCGTAGACCGCAGTACTGTTAACCGATCCCGGGGTGAGGGAGAGGTAGTTGCCTACCATAGCGAGGCAGCTGCCCCTCCTCCCCCGGAGGAGGAATTTATGTCTAATAATGATCTTTTGCAGCTTTGGGCTTCCTTGGGGCTACAGGGTTCGCCCTTCAAGGAAGCTCTGTTTGATATGATCAAACTGGGTGCGGCCGTCAAACAATCGCCAACTTCAGCGGAGATAGATCCTCTGTCTGTGGTTGACGTTGTGGTGACGGAAACATCCCGTGGGTCTAGCCAAATGCCCGTTCCTGTGGCTGAGGTAGCTGAAGGCTTAGACTCCCCCTCCGAACATCCTTCGAGGGAGGAGCTAAGTCCCACGGTCTCTCCTGCCGGTGTTTCTCCCTCTCGGGGGAGTTCACTAACAGAGACTCCTCTTCGGAGGCCCATCGATGGTCAGCTTGCTGATCCCATGGCCCCTCGTGGGCGTATAAGGCGGAAGGCTCGTCCTCCCCTTCACCGTAGAGGACTTCCTTCCCCCTTCAACCCTCTTAATGAGAGAATGCCTTGATGAAGTCATTGAGCTTCATCATGGCATTTCATTCCTGTGCTGAAACTTGGTGACGGGCAAGAGGGCTCTTGAACTTGGGGAAATTGCTCCCCCAGTTCGAATCTAAATTTCTCTCTTTCACCTTTTTCCTTTTCTCAATATTACTTCGACCTTATCCTAATTTCATGAACTTTCTTTCGTCTTGCTTTCCAAACTCTATGAGAAAAATTTCCCTCATTATATATGTGTATATATTATGTACATATATATATATATATATATATATATATATATATATATATATATATATTTTTTTTTTTTTTTCCCTATGGCTTGGATGTTTCTACATCTATTGTAGCCCCGGCGGGGATGTTCATACATCCTTTATTGCTGCCTGTTTTGATGAGTGGGAGGAGGTGTCACGGTTGGGAGGTGTTTGCACTCAAAGCTATATGTGAGAGTATTGGATGATTTCAGCCATCCCGAAGATGGTTTGGACCTTTTTGGCAGAACTATTCTCAAGTGTTGGGTCTTCGGAATCCAGGGGGATCCGATGCTTGGGGTAGGACTCTTGGCTTTTGGCCGGAAGCCCGTCATTACAGATATGGGGAGGATGATTCCATAATTTCTTGGTCTCAGTCCTCACAGGTGGGTTCAGCTTACACCTGTGCCTCTATATCTGTTTTGATGCTATCCTTCGGGTAGGGTATGGAGTGGACCATCTGGGAAGTATACTTTCATTGTGCCGATAGTGGAGAGTGCAAATTTCCTTTCTGATGTGTGATGGCCTAACATTCTCGAGCAGGTACATCAAACTAACCCTTTTCTCTCTCTCTCTCGTCTAATGGATTCTTTAAGTAACGAACCCCCATCCCCTGGATACGCTGACTCTCCCCCGGCACTGTTGACGACCTCTGCTAATTCCATTTAGGAAAATTCTGTTGACGACCTAGGAACAAAAAAGGACCCCTCTACTCATGTTTTAAACCCAATTAAGTCGGGTAACAAACGGAAACTCCGAATCCTTCATGTTACCCAAATTCCAATAAATACTGATTATGATATGATATATAAAGCATTTAGATGCTATGGAGTGATAAAAGAAATTAGAATGAAACTTGAAAATGAAAAATGGCATTCATGGATAACTTATAACAATCATGAAGAAGCATTCAACGCAATATGTAACATCAATGATATCAAAATTAATAACTTGAATGTCATGGGTGCCTTATGTGATAAGATACCAAACAGTTTGGATGTATATAGACCTGCTGACTGGTTTGAGAAAGATATCGATTTAACTATGCTCCCCCAAAGAAAGCCAAAACCACCAATGTGGCTTGTTGCTGAGCCTAAAGGGAGTAATGGGAATTATTTTAAAATTAGCAAACTAATTCAGAAAAAGGTAGGAACCATTGCACCAGGTGATATATCTCGCTTTGGGAAAAATAGCTTCCTAATCCATGCAAAATCATACACGCAATCAGTAATACTGTCTAACCTTATGACAAGCAGTGATGAGGATATGTTAGATGTCAAACCCCACCTAAACTTTAGTTACGGAAGGGGAGTAGTCTTCAATAAAGATCTGTATGAATTTACAGAAGAGGAAATACTAGCCATGTGCCCATTAACAGTGTGGAAAGTGCATAAGATTCCTGGGACGTCAATGATTATCCTTACTTTCCAGGATGCTGATGTGCCTTTCCACATTGATATTGAAAATGAAAGAATAAAAGTTCGACCTTTTAAACAAAAGCCCTTACAATGCTTCAAATGTTTCAAATTTGGACATCCTTCTAAAGTTTGTAAAAATGAAAAAATGTGTAGCATCTGTGCCAGTCCTTATCATGGAGAGTGTACACTTGAGCCCAGCAGTTTGAATTGCAATTCAAGCCATAAGTCAACTGACAGGAGCTGTGAGATTTATAAGTTTGAAGAAGCAGCCCTCAACAAATCCAGTGTAGAACACATAAGTGTAGGACATACCAAAAGACTACTGAAAAAACCAAACAGCTATGCAAAGGCACTGAAATCAAGAGAAAATATACCACAGGAGTCATCGAACCCACATAGTGCTGCCAGTAATTCCAAGAAAAGAAATACATCATCTAATGATAGTAAAGTTTTACGTGACAAGGTAAGCATATTGCCTTCCAAGGCTTTGCCACTGTGTATTAAAACTGCGACACTGCCCACTTCTATACAAACTTCATCCCCCATTACCAGCAATAGTACTAACCTCTCTCAGGCCATGTCCTTGCCTGATTTGATGGAGGTTCCACCCGAAACAAAGTTACCAGGTGCACCTGTGGTAGGGAAGGTGCAAAAACCTGGTAGATCCTCACCACCTACAAATAGGAAAAGAGAGAGACCTCCATCTCTCTCACCCCCTTCCATAAGAAATATTAGAGTTATGACATCAAATAAATATGATGTTTTGTCTGTTGATGTTTCTGATCACCCAGAAGACAATTTAAATAAATCAGAAATTCAAGTTGAGGTCCACCATCCCCCACAACAATTGGATCAGAAGGACAACAAGAAAAGCACAAACAAAAAACCATATTTATCAAGACCCTCTCTAATAAAACCACCGGGAAATAGCATTAGATCAAAAATTGCTAATGGGAAGACTTCATCTAAAAGCTCTTCCAAAAAATAAACCATAGTTTTTTCCTCCATTTTGCAATGGAACTGTCAGGGTTTGAGGGCGAAATATGAAGAACTTAAGCTCCTAATTCACGAGCAATCCCCCATAATTGTATGTCTACAGGAAAGTATGCTTGATTCTAACACTCCTAGTCCTCGAGAGTATGTTAGCTATAGAACACCATATAATCAACAAGCAGGGAGCCATGGCGGAAGTCTCATGTACATTCGTCGAGATGTTCCCCAAATACCCATGTCTATACGTACAACCCTGCAGGCAGTTGTTGTACAAATTGATATGGGGAGAAAATATACAATATGCTCTCTGTACTTACCTCCAAATGATAATATTTTATATGATGATTTAGCAGAGGTCATTCAACAACTCCCTCAACCTTTTCTCTTACTGGGAGATATGAATGGTAGACATCCTTTATGGGGTGATGTTTTGGCCAACACAAGGGACAATATTATCTCATCAATTGTGGAGAATGAGGATGTGGGACTCCTTAATACAGGAGAGCCCACACACTTCCATGTTCAGACAGGTACTTTGTCATGCATTGACCTTTCAATTGCAAGCTCTAACTGCCTTCTTGATTTTGATTGGAGGACATTAGATGATTGGCATACTAGTGATCATGCACAAATCATTATAAACACCAACAAGGGTCCGCCTTTGCAAAGATCGCCACGTTGGAATCTAGACAAGGCAGACTGGGTTAAATTTTCCGAGCTAAGCGAAATCGAAGGGAGAGCAGAACAGTTTGAAAGTGTTGATGATGCCATAGACCTACTGAATGGAACTCTTCATACAGCAGGAGTCAATTCAATTCCCAAAACAACAGGGTTATTCAAACGACGACCAGTCCCGTGGTGGTCTTCAGAACTAACTGCACTCCACAGAGCCACAAGAAGATCTCTAACACGATTGCGTAGACGCAGAACTGATGAGAATTTAACTATGTACAAGAAATGTAGAGCACAGTCCCGTCGTGCCATGAAAGAAGCAAGGCGCCAGTCATGGATGTCTTTTGTTTCCTCCATTACAGTAGAACACCACCATCTTTTGTGTGGAGGAAAGTAAAAAAGATAGCTGGCAAATTCACCCCCAACCCACCACCAGTGTTGAAGGTGAATGGCCAGTATGTAACTGAAGCAAATGAAGTTAGCAATGCCCTGGCTAATCATTTTTCAAATGTATCCAGCAAGTGTGAAGGAGCCCCTGGTCACCAGTATAGGAGCACTGAAGAAAAGAAAATTTTAAATTTTGCAACAAGAAGGGAAGAGTCGTATAATTCTCCTTTCACTGAAAGAGAATTTGATTCCGCACTTGCTCATTGCAACGATACAGCCCCTGGACCCGATGGAATTCCATATGCAATGATTAAACATGTCCATTTTAATACAAAGCTATTTATTTTAAGCATTATTAATAGAATATGGCATGATCATAGTTACCCAAGTGTTTGGGAACTAGCCATTATTTTAGCCTTTTTAAAACCCGGTAAAGACAAGTTTTTAGCAGCAAACTATCGTCCTATTGCATTGACATCTTGTTTATGTAAAATCATGGAGAAGATGGTCAATGCAAGACTGATATGGTACCTTGAAAAGAAAGGTATTTTATCACCGATTCAATGTGGATTCCGAAAAATGCACTCAACGACTGATGTGTTGATACGACTTGAGTCTTCTATTTGTGAAGCCTTTGCTTCCAAACAGCACCATGTTACAGTATTTTTTGACCTTGAAAAGGCATATGATACCACATGGAGATATGGTATTCTTAAAACCATTCATGAATTGGGATTGAGAGGAGAGCTGCCACTATTTATTCAGGCATTTCTTTCACGTAGAGTTTTTCAAGTGAGAGTGGGGGAAACTCTATCAGAGAGTAAGTGCCAGGAAGAAGGAGTTCCTCAGGGTAGTGTGCTGAGTGTAACCCTTTTTGCACTAGCAATTAATGGGATATCCTCAGCCATTCCCCAGGATGTTCTCTCAACATTATTTGTGGATGATCTCTCAATATCATTTGCTGGCACTAGAATGGCAATGGTTGAGAGAAAAATCCAACTCTCTATTGATAAAATTATCCAGTGGGCTGACATGAATGGATTTAAGTTCTCGACAAGTAAAACTACCATTGTCCATTTTTGTCGTATCCGGGGAGTACATCCAGACCCGGATATATACATTAAAGGTCAACGGATACCATGTGTATCGGAAACCAAATTTTTAGGTTTGATATTTGACTGTAGACTTACATGGGTTTCTCACCTAAAAGCGCTAAAAGCTAAATGTGTTGAAGCTCTGAATATCTTAATAGTATTGTCCCATACATCATGGGGGGCAGACCGCAATACTATTTTAAAATTATACAAGGCCTTGATTTTTTCCAAAATTAGTTATGGTTGTGAGGTATATTCTTCAGCCACCCCAAGCCGGTCAAAAATATTAGATTCGATACATCATGCAGGTATTAGATTGTCTACTGGAGCTTTTAAAACCTCGCCTATCCCAAGTCTCCTTGTTGATGCTGGAGAGTTACCTCTAGACCTTTACCGAATGTCTTCCATTCTTCGGTATTGGTTTAGATTGCAAAGACTCCCTAACTCTCTAGCCTTTCAGACTGCAAGCCTTGTAAGACAAGCATCATACTTTGAGTTGCACCCAAAATCTCCTCAACCTTATGGCTTTCGGGTGAAACGATTATTAAATAGTCTGGATATAATTAGAAATAAGGTACTTCCATTCAAGGTATCATCAACGCCTCCATGGAAGTTACCAGAGATATCTTTTTGTAAATATTTTATTGGAGATAAGAAGAATATGTCAGACATAGAAGCCAGGTCTCTTTTTAATGAACATGTTAAAGAACATAGAGGATCAACTTTTATCTATACTGATGGCTCCAAATCTGATGCTGGCGTTGGATTTGGAGTACATAGTAATGGTTTTAATTGTAGAGGTGCACTTCCTCTGACCGCTTCCATATTTACTGCCGAACTGTATGGCATATTAACCGCTATTGAGAAAATAGCGTTGGAGAAGGAGGGTAATTTTACAATTTTTAGTGATGCAAGGAGTGTCCTTCAAGCTATGGAAGTTTTTAATTCTAATAACCCTCTAGTTTTAAAGATTTTAGAATGGCTTTTCCTTATTGGACGGAGAGGTATAACAGTTCAATTTTGTTGGGTTCCAGCACATGTAGGTGTGTCCGGGAATGAGAAGGCAGATTCACTGGCTAAGGAGGCTGCATCCGAGTTGCTGCCAAGAAGGTATCCCATTCCCTGTAATGATTTCTTACCTGACATCAAGAAATTGGTTTGCAATAAATGGCAACAGCAATGGGATAGTCAAGATGGCAATAAAATGAGGGAAATAACAAATGACATATCTCCTTGGAGGTATAATATGATGCCCCGAAAATGGGAGACGTCTCTTTGTCGTCTCCGTATTGGTCACACTCGGTTGACACATGAGTTTCTGCTGAAGGGCCAACACCAACCGTATTGTGACAACTGTTTAGTACCTCTAACAGTAAGGCATTTGTTGACCGAATGCCCCAATTATAACATCTTGCGGAATAGATATTTGTTTGAGGCTCGAGGTGAGGGTGGCAGGTTCATCCTTGCCAAGATTCTTGGAAATGATGTGTCCTACCATGCAAGTGGCATTTTTAGATTTCTTTCAGAAGCAGGTCTTCTGAAAAATATTTAACTTTTATGACATTCAATTTTTATGATTTTAATTGAATACTCTTTAAATTTTTATTTTATTTCATTTTTTACTTTTGTATACATAAATTAAATGTTACCGGCGTCAATGACCTTAGATGTCAGGATGCCTGAAAACTTTAAATCATTCATTCATTCATTCATTCCCCCTTCAAAGGGGTTAAGAGGCGCCTCTTCGGCTCGTCGTCGCCACAGTCCTCTGCGGAGGAGACGACTCGCCGTTCTCCTGTTCTGCCAGCTACCAACCTAGACTTCTCCAGGGATCGTTCGCGATCCCCTTCGGAGGATGGTCGTCCTTTGGGACATTGTGACCTGTCGCCCAGACCATCCACTTCCAGAGTTCCTGATGCGTGTGATGCGCCACCTGATACTGCCACTGCGCAGTCTCTAAGCCCTTCGGGGCTGAAGGGGCTTGAGCGCAAAACTGCGCCTCTTGCCCTCAAGCGCCAGGCACCGCCTGAGCGCTCGCCTGCCGATGTTGCTGATGTTCCTGACTTAGCGCCTCGGCGCTCACCCTCAGACGTTCGCGCCTCTGTTCATGTTACGCGCCAGGGTCCCCCTGCGCGCCCATGCCCTTCAGCGCCCCAGTGCCCTCGCGCAGTTCCTGAGGTAGCGCGTCAGTGTTCATCTGCGGATACGCGCCCACCGGTGCCCCAGAGGCCACCTGCACCATCGCGCCCATCAGCAGTTCCTGAGGTAGCGCGTCAGTGCTCACCTGCGCATACTCGTCCACCGGTGCCCCAGCGGCCACCTGCGCTCATGCGCCCTCCATCGCCTCGGCGCCCTCCAGTTCCTGCTTCGTCGCGCGCGGTCCAGGAGGCACCTAAGCTGGCGCACAGGCGCCCACAGGTTCCTATGGACTCGTCGCGCCCGTCTGGGGAGACGCGCCCATGCACGGTTCCAGCTTCAGCGCCCACGCGCTCACCAGTGAGCCCTCGTGTTGCTACATCTCAGCGCGTCGCCCAGGAGGCTAACAAGTTAGCGCACGGGCGCTCACAGCCGCCTCTGGGCTCTCCCTCTAGATCGTGCGAGCTTGCTTCTGAAGCAACCGCGCACACCACTCCAATAACGTGCCCTGTTCCCGCTACACGCCCCGTTCCTCTATTCAAGGCGACTAAGGTTGCCCTTCAAGGAACGCCAGAGCGTTATCATCCAATGGCGCGCCCTGCTAGGCCCCCGCAACAATGCACTCCGGTGCGACCGCATCCTGATACGCGCCATGCGCGCCCACGATCGCCGGCTCAACCAACGCGCCCACAGGTGAGTATGCCGGACTTATCCGACCAGCGCCAACCGCCGCGCCAACCGCCGCGCCAACCGCCGTGCCAACCGCCGCGCCAACCGCCGCGCCAACCGCCGCGCCAACGCTCCATCCAGGTCACTCGCGACCCTGCTCCAGCGCTAACGCGCCCTCGGCCGGTTCTTCCGGACACGCGCTCAGGCGCCCCCATTATCTCGTGCCCTTCGGGTCCGCACCAGGTCGCTGCGCGCCCCCGTTATCTCGTGCCCTTCGGGGCCGCACCAGGTTGCTGCGCGCCCGCGCGTTCGGCCGCCTCCTGCTCCAGCTCCTGCTCGCGATACGCCCTCGCCTTAGCCTACGCGCTCTAGCGACCACGCTCCCGCTCCATCTGCTGAGCGCTCACGTGCCCATGCTTTCGCCAGCGCGCCATCGCTCCTGAATCCCCGCCTGCGCGCCATCGCGCCCGCCCGCGCGAGTTTCCAGTATCGCGCCAACCATTCACGCGCGACCCTGACCAGGGCCCGGCTTACGAGCCCCAGCGCGAGGGCCGCCAGGCGGACGCCTCGTTGTCGCGTTCCCCTCCCCGCAAGCACAGACCAGCGCGCTCGCCGGAGGAGGGACGCTTCCCGGACAGGTCTAGGGACTCTTCTCTTTCAGCCCTGCAGGCGAACCCTCGTTTCTCGACTCCTCCAAGGGATCCCTCGATCCCTTTCCCTCCAGAGGGGGTGTCTGACAGCGCGACTGCCAGGCAACAGCCCTGGTTCGGCACCCTAGTCAGAGCCCTTATGAAGGCTATTAAGCCCGCCCTCTCTGATTCGGGGCACGAACCAGCGGCAGCATCCTCCCCCCTGAAGAGGAAGAGAGGAGTCTCTCCCGTGGCTCCCCAGAAGCTGAAGCCTTGATGAGGATGGGGGGCTTAGGGATCAGCAGCTGGGGTCTAATGAACAGTGGGAACTACTTCCCACTGGACCTCGGTGCCCAGCTGTTGATCCAACTAAATCAGTCAGCACTTTCTCTTTTACTTTTGGTTATTTCTTTTTTCTCCCATCTCTTCCTTTTGGGCTCGATATTGTTGACGACTTTGGCATGTTCGATTATACTTTGGATGCTGCTTTGGATTTGGCACAGTGTGGGATGGACGGCATTCCATCTCAACCTGTGCCGATTTAGACGCCATCACCCTCTGGCAGACCCCATTGGGTGCAGACCAAATCTGTTAAGAGTCGGGCTCCAGTGATCCAGTTTTAAGTCACCCATATTTGCGGGTAATGGGTGACGCCAGGCATTGGAGTCGACGGTGGGAGGGGCTAACTACCCCCACTGACCAGTGTACACCCACCTAAAGAGAGGCAGCCCCTCTCTAATAGAGGACTGGTTCCCACTGAAGCCTCTTGTCGTGTTGGGCCACATGGGATAGGAGGACTGACATCCTCCGATAAGAGGTGGATAACCCGGCTTGCTCATATAAAAAAAACCCACCCCTCTGTTGACGACCTGGAAAATACAAACATGGACCTCGGCACAGACAGCTCCAACTCGGGTTCTAACATAGTAACGTTGGAACCTTATATTTGTTATGGAAATAATGATAAGAAAACACTAGAGAAGAAGAGAGAGAGTGTGAGAAATGATGATAGTACCCAAAGATATAGAAAAATAGAAGTATTACCTGGTCACTATGAAATAGTGAATTATGAAAATATTTTTATCTTAGAATTTGAAAACGGAAGAAATGAGCGTTTAAATGTTTTCAAAGCTAACAGAGAAATAGTCTATTTATGTGGAGGGCAGCCAAAAATTTTACCCCATGGAAATGGAAGTCTCTTGATAGAGACACTATCCCCATTACAATGTGAAAGGCTAAAAACACTGACAACATTGGATGGTCATTGTGTAAGATGCATTTCGCACCCTACTTTCAACCAGAGTAGAGGTGTGATATATGCTCCAGAATTGCTAGATATAGACGAAAAAGAAATTGAGGATGAACTGAAAAGTCAATGAGTATTTAAAGTAGTCAGAATGAGAAAGAGAGTTGGAGAACAACGTATTCCCCTTTGTTACTTTGATTATAAAATTTGATCAATGTAGATTACCAAATGTTATTAAGGCTGGTTGGCTATCGTTGAAGGTGAAACCTTATATCCCTTCACCATTGTGATGTTATCATTGCCAAATGTATGGCCATTTAAGCCAGAAATGCAAAGAAAAAGTAAATAATAAGCCAGCTGTTTGTGCCAACTGTGGAAAAAGTAGTCATGGAGTATGCAAAGAAAACACTAATTGCATACATTGTGGGGACGCACACCCAGCTACATCTAAAAGTTGCATTAAGTTT
Source organism: Palaemon carinicauda (assembly GCF_036898095.1). Classification (NCBI taxonomy): domain Eukaryota; kingdom Metazoa; phylum Arthropoda; class Malacostraca; order Decapoda; family Palaemonidae; genus Palaemon; species Palaemon carinicauda. Next base: position 42,253,417 of record NC_090755.1, on the reverse strand, counting down.
ATTTTTGAAAAAGAAATTCAGGCCATTAGGACCATGGAAAGGGTTACTTTTAAAGAGGCTCGTAAAAGAGCTCTTGAAAGGCAGATAAGACCAGGGCAACTTGCCAAACCACACTGACGAAAATTATATCTCTACTTCTAATATGAAGAAACAAATGAAAGTAGTTAAAGAGGTTGAAAGTCCCATCGAAAATCTATGTCCAGAAATTGTAGAAAAATCAAAACAGATACTTGAAGATCTGAAAGTTATTCAAAAGCCAACTACTTAGATTCTAAACAATAGTAGAAACCTCTCTCAGGCCGTGTCCTTGCCTGATCTGATGGAGGTTCCACTTGAAACTAATTTACCTGGTGAACTTGTAGTGGAGAAGGTGCAAAAACCTGACAGATCACAACCTTTTAATCGAAAAAGAGAGAGACCTCCATCTCTCTCGCCTCCTATCATAAGAAACATTAAAGTCACGACTTCAAATAAATATGATATCTTGTCTGCTGAGGTTTCTGATCAACTAGAAGGGAAATTGAACCAATCAGAAATTCAAGTTGAGGTCCACCATCCTCCTCAACAATTAGATCAAAAGGACACAAAGAAAAAGAAGAAAACAAAACCCACTATATCAAGATCCTCTCTAGAGATACCACCGGGAAATATTGTTAGATCAAATATTGCCAATGGGAAGACTTCATCTAAGGTGTCTTCCAAAAAATAAATTATAGTTTTTTCCTCCATTCTGCAATGGAATTGCCAGGGTTTAAGGGCGAAACATGAAGAACTCAAGCTCCTCATACGTGAGCACTCCCCTATAACTTTATGTCTACAAGAAAGCAAGCTCGATGCTAATACTCCTTGTCCCCGAGAGTATGTTAGCTACAGAACACCATATTATCAACGTGTAGGGAGCCATGGGGGAAGTCTTATACAGTATACGTTCGTCGAGATGTTCCCCATATATCTTTGTCCATCTGTACCCCTCTGCAGGCAGTGGTTGTACAGATTGATATAGGGAGAAAATACACAATCTGTTCTCTTTACTTGCCTCCAAATGATAACATCTCGTATGATAATATAGTAGAGGTGATTAAACAACTCCCACAACCTTTTCTCTTACTAGGAAATTTTAATAGTAGACATCCTTTATGGGGTGATGTTTTGGCAAACGCAAGAGGTAATATTATATCATCAATTTTGGAGATTGAAGATGTCGGGCTCCTTAATATAGGAGACCCCACACATTTTCATGTACAGACAGGTACCTTGTCCTGCGTTGACCTATCAGTTGCAAGCTCTAACTGTCTTCTCGATTTTAATTGGAGAACATTAGATGATTGGCATACTAGTGATCATGCACCAATCATTATAAACACCAACAATGGTCCACCTTCACAAAGATCGTCTCGATGGAATCTTGATAAGGCGGACTGGAATAGATTTCGGGAGTTAAGTGAAATTGAAGGAAA
>NC_090755.1:42236541-42243960 GCF_036898095.1 Palaemon carinicauda | reverse complement strand
TCGTCTTTTGAAAGCTACATTAATTCATTTATTATATATGGTCCTGAAGAATTAATATACTACATAAGCAACGATATTCACGTTATATCCTTGGATTCTATTTGTTTTAAATGCAATTTATCATTACTCCTGATGAATGATATATGTTAAAAGGTGTGAAAACGTAATGGGGCGAAAATTAAGTTCTATCATAGAAAGATGAAGAAAAAAAAAAATATGAACTGCCGTATGCACTGCCATAAGGCAAATAAATAGATATACAAGAATTATAATAAAACAAAGAGGGCAGTTAGGCATTATGTTTTCAGATAACACTATACCTGCTTTTCCTTTAAATATCCTTATAGATATAATTTCTGTATTTAATCCGAGAAATTCGTTTGTTGTTTACGAAGAAGATATGTGAAACCAATTATTTTTCCAAGAACTTCAAGTTCTAGAATTCTTTTCAAACAACTTTGCCATGATTTTTTCAACCTATTTATGCTAATCATAACTTGGAAAAAAATCTATCTAATTTCCTAATTTAATTCATTCTTCCGAAACTTAATAAAAAACGAATTAATGTAATAGCTACAAGTAAACACTAGATCAAAGAAGCTGAAGGGAGCTTTTATTTATCATTATCAATAACAAGAGAATCCTTTTACGACTGGGAGCAAAACAACCTCTGCAACAGATACGCCAAACGAAAATATTTACGTTCTGTGGTGAAGGTCACTTACCACCGAAAGAGACAGAGGAAAATTAACGTCCTTGCAATAAAAAAGGATTGAATTTAGATCATAACATACTGGAGTAATTGAGAGTAAAATATGTGTATTAGCAATAATAATAATAATAATAATAATAATAATAATAATAATAATAATAATAATAATAATAATTAAATGGAACTTCTTGAGATAGAAAGGAATCGTCGGTCAGTCAGTTATATATATCAACGACAGTGGAGGAAGGTCAGGTACTTGGTGGTTGTCATAAAAACTGACATAAATTGAGATCAAGAAATATCCTGACCGGTGACTACAATGAAAGTACAACGAAAAAGAAAAATAAGAGGTATCTAGATGCTACATTCGGAGGCATCGGACAGAGAGAAGTTTTCACAAAAGAAAGCATAACGAAGAAAAACTAGCTATCCGATACTGAAATGGAGATGCCACCCAGAAAAGAACCACATGATCTCCACGAAATGATAGAAAAAGTGGTAAATAGAGATGGAGACAACAACGTCTATAACTCATTATACAATTGCCAGCTATAAACCGAAATAAAAGTGACTGATGAGATAGCAGAACATCTGAGCTAAGTAAAACACTGCGGGATAGATGACCGAGAAACGATAAGGATACTAGCACTACAACCAAAAGAAATTGAAGGAAAAAAAAAAAAAAAAAACGAGGGAGGTACCAAAATACTGGGTATAGTCCAAATCAGTATCATCACAGAAACTAGTAACCTCGCTTTACAGAGGCAAGACTCGTGAAATTCTTGAAGATAAAGATGCCAACAGAAAAATCCAATAAATAAAGTCAAAGACAGGCCCCATGTATAAGTAGATTGGAAAACAGAATAACACACACAAGAAGCAACTTAAGTAAGCATCAAGAGAAGACAGAAAACAGAATTAAATATGTTATGATACCGAATGAGCAGAATGAGAAATACAGATCCTGTCACGGTCACCATATTCGGAAAAGGTTGTAAAAAATGGTTAGAAAACAAACATCAAAGTGAACATTGAATTTATTATTGAACATACAATAAATTTAAAGCGTAATATTATGCAGAATATAAATTAATATTAAGGACACTTGATGCTGCCCCGATATCTAGGTAACTCTGGCACTAGTTACCTAACCTCCACACTCCGAATCGCTTATAACCAGTGAAAAGTTTATAAGATTCGTCGAGCAATACCATTACCATGATGCCACTGTGCATAGCCTATAAAAGATATGATACGTCTATCAGAAAATTGTACATGAAATTATTGCCTATGCAAACGACTTAAAAGTTCAGAGTAAGATTCAATAAAAAGATCTCAAAAGATATGATAAATGGCAAAGCAAATTATTAACAAGAGTAAATTTTTTTCTGGTTACAAGTTTTATTTTTTACGGGATTAATGACTCGGCGCTAAAATTATTCATTCAATAACTTTAAATCTCGTAAAGTGTGCCAACATTTACCGAGACCAACCTCAAAGTTATCAAGCGCCTGCTTGCTCGATATAAATCCACGGAGTTGAATCCCTCTGAAGTAATCCAGCAGTATGTGGTGGATGCCAAAGACTATGGTAAGGAAATAGAATCCTCGTCTTGGCCTCTCTTCCATGCTGCTACACAATTCATTATATGGTTCCTCTGAAAACTCACTCCCTTGGAGAATCATGCCCTCGTCTCTCCATTGCACTTTGGTGAAACTGGTGGTACTTAGCACTTCATTATTTCACAGCAATAAAAGTCCTTCAAGTGAAAAGAGTTCATTAGTAATGATCACACATTAGTTGACAAGTTTCTAACGAAGGTCGAGTTAATCCATTTTCCTTTAGTCAAGAGAACTGCTTCCTTGGAGGGTTAGGCAGATACTGCTTGGTAAAAATTCTTACCACTACTCGTTAACTTCGTTAACTAATTCAAGAAGGGCTAAATACTATGAAATGGTCTCAAATGCCAGCACACAAAGTATTTACAGCTATTAAATATAATAAGTTATTTAAAGTTACATTTGAGATCTTTTTATTTTCCAAGAGAGTTGAAAACCAAGGATTATGAAAAAAGTCAAGTACTTTTTTCGTACTAAAAATAAACAAGATAAAGAAAACGAGAATACAAGGATTCTGAAGTTGGAAAGAAAAGATAAAAACAATATATTTAACATGATAAAGAAAACGAGAATACAAGGATTCTGAAGTTGGAAAGAAAAGATAAAAATATATTTAACACAACTGGTCTTTATAAACTGGGATTAACAAAACAGGATAATAATAATAATAATAATAATAATAATAATTTAAAAAAAAAATTGCATAGAGTGGGTAAATGATTGTAAAGGAAGCGATAAAGTCAACACAAAAGATGCACGGTTAAGTTCTAAATAATTTCAAGAAAGCGACTTTACCAGAACTTTTAAGAAGGATGGACGGATCAGGTATTGCCCATTAACTGCTAGAATATGAAGAGGAGATGTGCCAAACTATGGCTACAGATTTATTGTGTCCTTTGACTGACAAGACAGTACCACATTGTATTCCTATCTCTGGCTACAGCTCATATTTCCTTTGTCTGCACATATACTGAATAGTGTTGCCTATTCTTTACATATTCATCTTTGTCTTCATACATCTAAATACAACAAAGAGGTTACCAAACAATTCTTCATTCAAGGGGTTGACTACTGCACTGTAATTCTTAGGTGGTTGTTTTACTCTTGGTAATGGTAGAAGAGGCTTTTTAGCTATGGTAAACAGCTCTTCTATAACGACACTCCAAAATCAAATCATTATTCTCTAGTCTGAAATAATGTCATAGCCTCTGTATACATGGTCTTGCTTGAGGGTACACTCATGAACACAATTCCATCTTATTACTTTTGCTCTTGTTCCCTTTTTTATGGGTTGGGCAAGCTTAATAGAAGGACATTGGATGTCTGTTGGTTTATAAGAGGTTTTCGTTTTTTAATCAATTTCATTATATTCAAAACCATTCTTACTGCCCTTCCTTCATTAGAACTGGTTATCCGAGTATATATTATAGAAGGGCAAGAGTTTTGAATTGTCATGCATGAACACTTGGTTTCAGAAGATGGATAAGCATCTAATAATCTATGAATGCAGAGAAGTGAAAGCTCAAACAAATTACATGTGGGTTAGAAAAAAGCCCCCCCCAAAAAAAAAGAATATGATAAACTCTAAAGTGAATTTGGGGAGTGCATATGTTAAAGAACATTGACTGGTAGTGATGGATTTTAAAATGAGAAGTAGAGAACCCGAGTAGAGAAAGTAGGGCTCTAAAATTGAGGTTTATTGCTCAAAACAAGAAAAAATATAAGCAACTTAAGAGGATTGTAAGAGAGAGACGATTGGAAAGGTTGAATTTAGAGATCAGGCAGGTTAACACAGTGGAAAATACTTGGAAGGATATGAAAGAAATATTTAGAGGAGAAACGGAGGAAATAGTAAAAGAAAAAAAAATCAAAGGCATTTAAGGATTGGAAAGTAAGACAAGTAGAGGCAGCTGAGGAACGGTACAGAGATGAAAAAATTCTAGGAGGAAAGTATATATAGCTATTGGAAGAGAGGTAGCATAATTAAATGAAAAGCTGGGAACCAAGAAAGGAGAAAATGATATGAAAAGCTGGGAACCAAGAAAGGAGAAAATGATATCTATAAGTTTTAAAACGTGATCAAAAGGCGAAAACAGGATTTGGTGCAATTGGTAGTCATCAGGGATAGATATGTGAATAAAGGGGATATGGGGGATGACATTGAGTGGAGATGAAGAGAATATTTTGAGCAACTAAAAAGAAAATGAAAATGAGAGAGAGGAGCTGGGAAAATCACAAAGAGTAGAGGGGACAGTGATGAAGTTACAGAATACAGAAGTAAAGCTACTATGGAATAAAAAGTTTCATTAAGTATCAAACACACACACACACACACACACACACATATATATATATATATATATATATATATATATATATATATATACATATACATATATGTATATATATACACATATATATATATATATATATATATATATATATATATATATATATATATATATATATATATATATACATATATATATATATATATATATATATATATATATATATATATATATATATGTATATATATATATATATATATGTATATATATATATATATATGTATATATATATATATGTATACATATATATATATATATATATATATATATACATATATATATATATATATATATATATATATATATATATGTATATATATATATATATATATATATATATATATATGTATATATATATACATATATATATATATATATATATATATATATATATATATATATATATATATATATATATATATATATATATATATATATGAAAAACTGCAGAGTGCAATAGATGAGATCCCAGAAAGATATAAAAATTGGGATTGGAGACTTCAGTGCTAAAGATGGAAGGAATGATCAAAGTATAGAGAATACGATGGTTGTAGAGGGTCTTGGCAAAGTAGCAAATGATAATAGGATACATTTTTCAAGTTTGAGTTCAGCAAACAATATTGTTATTGGCGGTACTCTTCTTTTGAACAAGAACATCCATAAATATACATGGACATACCATGTGGCAATTACATTAATAAAGAGAGAAGGAGATCTCTGAGAAATGTAAGAAGCTGTAGATTTGCAGATATTGGTACTGATCACCGGTTCCTCATTTCTACAACTAAATTAAAACGGAAAGCACCCAGCAGAAATGTAGATAGAATCTTTAAGATTGATACAACAAAGCATCTGGAACAAGAGCAAAGAGAAACCTTTGCAATTAAATGGGGGAATTAACTTGCAGTCCTAGAGACTCTGAGAGCCGAAGAGCAATCAATTAATGGAGAAAGGTTTGAGAGTAAGAACATATATCAGTCAGTTAGTAGTGAAGTTTTGTGACATGTAGTTACAAGGAGAAAGCCATGGACATCAAATGATACTTGGGATACTATAAAAAGGAGAAAAAGACAGAAATTGATTGTTAAGATTTGTGGAGGAAGTAATGAAAGTTACAAGGTAGCGCATGCTAAGTATTCCAGTATTGATGGTGAGGTCAAAAGAACATTCAGGAACGACTGGGGAGAGCATTTAGACAGAAAAGCAGATGAAGCTGACAAAGCTGTGAATTCAGGGAGTGGATGTAGTGTAAGTATCGCCCATAGAATTATTAATGAAATCTCTACTGGAGGAAAGAAGAAGAAACATATACCCATCAAAAAGAGAGATGTATCTATTATAACAACAGATGTTAAAGAAAGGCAATGTTAGAGGGAACACTTTAGTGAGGACATGAATAGGAGATACGATGATGATAATTTAATTGATAAACTTGAAGCTTGATGCGCCCATGACTGAATGCCCATGTATGAATTCAGTGTGTTTGGCGTCGAAGCTATTATAAAAAAACTGAAGAGATGGAAAGCCTCTGGTTATGATAGAATAACTGCTGAGATGATATTGGCTGAAAATGAAGTGACTCCCAGAATACTCACAAGATCATTTTGCAGGATTTAGCATGAAGAGGTTAAACCTGAGGAATGGGAGCTAGGAGTATTGGTTGAAATGGTAAAAGAAGGAGACCTGACTGATTGTACTAGTTACAGAGGCATTACACTTACATCAGTTTTCATGAATATATATAGCCTGCTTATTCTGAAAAAAAAAGACGGGAGAGAAAGATTGATGAAAAGCTGAGAATGAGCAAGCAAGAATTAGAACAGATAGAGGCTCTAATGTCCAAATTTTCATTTTGAAATACTTCAAACAGCAATGTGTAGAATATAGAAATCCACTTCTGATGGCATTTGTGGACTATGAAAAAGCCTTTGATAGTGTGCACCGGCCAGTTTCGTGGAGTCCTGAATTATTATGGAGTTCCTATTGAATATGTAAATTTAATTAAGTATGTTCATGAGCATAGCAAGTACAAAGTAATGTTAGTGGAGTCCTATCAAATGAATTTCAGGTGAATACCGGAGTACTCACAGGGAATGTGTTTTCACCTTTGTTTTTTATACTTCTCATGGATGTTGTAATGCATAGAGCAGTTGGAGAGGGTAGAGAAGGATTGGATTGATTTTGTAATAGGAAATTAGTTGACCCTGAGTATGCTGATGATGCTGTAATTATTAGCAAAACACCACAGGATTTGCAATGACTGCTTACCAGAATGGATGAAACATCACATGAGGTTGGGCTCAAGATCAATAGAAGAAAGACATAGATGATAAGAACGGAATATGCAATGGAAGAGGAAATATCAGTGGAAGGAGAAAGGATTGATGGGGTAGAATAATTTAAGTATTGAGGAACTATGATCCCTAATACAGGGTCATTAGAATTGGTGTTTAGTGAAAGATTGAAAAAGCAAATCAGACAATGGTTAGGTTAAATAAAATTTGGAAATCACTCCGCCTGAAATTACATATAAAAATCAGACTATATATCCATTCAGTGAGATCTGTTTTAAGTTAAAAACGAGTTGTTGTATGACAATGTAACAATCTTAAACACATTTATCATATTTGAGAACAAAATCCCTCAGAAGAATATCGGGAATTAAATTGCAGGACAGGATTAGAAATGAAACTATAAGAGTGATTATTCCAGTGCTATATGTTAATGAGATCATGGT
>NC_090755.1:42219041-42234041 GCF_036898095.1 Palaemon carinicauda | reverse complement strand
ATGAAAATATGATTATACAATCAAAATGTTGTAATTATCAAGATTTACAGTCACTGGAATAATCTATTATTATCAAGGCATAGTTAAGTAGATTTCAGTGGATTATTTGTGGTATACTATTTGAAAAATAGATATAGTACTATGACTTGGTGAATATGTTTAGAAATTTACATTAGCCTTCATGATGGCGAATAGTTGAATTTTACGATGATCTTATCAACTGGATATCACCAGAATTAATTAACCATCTATCAGCATGAAATAGCAGATATGAAAACTCACTCACTTCAAATCGGTCCAACAAGATCCTGCACCCCAATTTCCTGAGGCAGCGGAGGATCTGAATACTACACTCACATACTACACTCATATACAGTATCAGGTTGATCTATCAACAACGTGTGAAGAGGAGAAGGCAAGTAGTCTTATGGCTCGACCAGTGGTCAGGCCTCGTGACTGCCAGGATAACAGCACTTTCAGTCCCAGAATTTTCAGAGAGGTCTTATGCTGTCTGGTGAAAAAAGTGAGGTTTTTTCTCCTCAAGACAGCTAGCCAGTGAGGCACTTGGGTTTTGAAGAATAAAAGAGCATGAGTGTTTCAATGCTCAAAACAAGTTAGTCCAGCAGAAGCAAGGATGTTACAGAATTTGTCATCAAGATGGTCCAAGTAACTCTTGCCAAGAAGTCACGTGCAGTTGGTAGTAGAGAAGTTCAGGCGAGCATCACAGGATTCAGTGACCCACATCACCGTTTCCTTCAAGGACTCCAGCTCTTTAAGAGCATCAGCAACCAAACATTCAGGTGCTGCACTGCCTGCAGTATTATGTTAGAGAGAGAGGTTGTCCTGATTTAATCTAGACTTTGATTATAACCACCTGCAACTTCTTCCATTGGAAAAAGCTTGTGTATGTACATTGCTTTTGAGGCCCACCCCATAGTCAGTTCTGGAGGAAAAGCAAGAGGATGCGATAAGATAGAAAGAGAAGCAGAAGTTGGTGTTCCCCTTCTCCTTTCACGAGTGGAGTGATACACTTGACAGAGACAAAGACCCAAGCCTTTAATAGTTATTTTCCTTTTGAACAGGTACTCCCTACCTTTTTGGGATCACTGATATCCCCCTCTATCTTCCAGAGAAAGAAGATTTGTAAACTATCCAACAACATCACGGGAAGCCCTAGCTTTTCTTGCAGAGGTGGGTGGGATATTTGGGAATGATGCAATCAAAGTTGACACCAATCTCCAGGCTTTTAGAGTCAACTCTTCCTGGTAGAAAAGTCAATTCAGTCTAGAAACTGAAGATTCACCTCTCTTTTCTGGATTAATGAGTAGAGCAGACAAGATTCAGTATAGAAACAATACAACCCGTACTGATTGTAACACTTCCTGCTTTATCTGTATATGAAGGATGCTGATATAAATGGATTCAAGTTTTGGACCAGTAAAACTGTTTTTCTCCATTTCTGTTGTATTCAGGGAGTACATCCAGACCCGGATATGTACATCAAAGATCAATGTATCCCATGTGTAAGTGAAGCTAAATTTATAGATTTAATCTTTGATTGCAGACTTACATGGTTTCCTCACCTGAAAGCCTTAAAAGTAAAATGTCTTGAGGCTCGGAATCTTTTAAAAGTTTTGTCACATACATAATGGGGTGAAGACCATAAAACTCTTTTAAAAGGATACATGGCCCTAATTTTATCAAACATTAGTTGATGGTGTGATATATACTCCTCAGTCCCCCAAAACCAATTAAAAGTTTTAGATTTTATACACCAGGCTGGTATCAGATTGTCCAAGGTAGCGTTTGGAACTTCGCCTATCCCAAGCCTTCTTGTTGTCGTTGGAGAATTGCCTATAGACCTTTACCGGATGTCTTCTATTGTTCTATAGGTTGCAACAATTTCCTAATTCTCCAGCGTGTCAGACTGAAAACCTTGTTAGGCATTCTAGATATTTTGAGTTGCACCTAAAATCTCTTTAACCATATGGTTTCCAATTTAGATATAGATATAAATAAAGTGGTCTCATGTAGGATATAAACCCGTCCATGGAAATTACCAGATATACATTTCTGTAAATATTTTATTAGTATAAAAAAAGAACATGACTAACTATGAAGCTAGGTAGCTCTTTATGGAACATGTAGAGGAACATAGGGTATCGACTTTATATATACTGATGGCTTCAAATCTGATGCTGGCGTTGGATTTGGAGTATATAGTAGTGCTTTTAATTGTAGAGGTACACTTCCTCTAGCATCCTCTGTATTTGCTGCCGAACTATATGGCATACTAACCTCTAATGAGAAAATAGTTCTATAAGACGAGGGCAATTTTATCATTTTTAGTGAAGCAAGTAGTGTCCTACAAATTTTAGAAGTCTTTAATTCCAATAACCCTTTAAGTTTAAAGTTTTTTGAGTGGCTTTTGAATATTGATATGAAAGGTATAACAGTTCGATTTTGCTGGGTTCCAGCACACATAGATGTGTCTGGAAGTGAGAAGGCAGATTTACTGGCCAAGAATACTGCATCTAAGTTGCTACCAAGAAGGTATTTCATTCCCAGGATTGATTTTTTACTTACAATTAAGAATTTTATTCATAATAATTGGCCACAGCATTGGGATAGTGTTCTTAAAAATAAGTTGAGAGAAATAAGTAATGTTATATCCCCTTGGAGGCATAAGGGGATGCCCCAAAGGTGGTAGACTACTCATTGTCATCTCCGCATTGGTCACACCTGGAAGACACATGAGTTTTTGCTGGCTGGCCAACATCAACCATATTGAAACGACTGTTTGGTACTATTGACAGTGAGGCATTTGTTGACAGAAAGCTCCATATATAGTAGTGAAAGAAATAGATATCTGTTTGAGACTCGAGGTAAAGATGGCAGGTTCATCCTCGCCAAGATTCTTGGACATGATGTATCCTACCATGCAAGGAATATTTTTAGCTTTATCTCAGAAGCAGTTCTTCTGAAAGATATTTAACTTTTAAAATGATATTTTTGCTTTTATGGTTTTAATTGAATATTCTTTTATTTATTTGTTTACAATAAACGATATCGGCATCAATGACCTTAGATGTCAGGATGTCAGAAAACCTCCAATCAATCAATCAATCAATCAATATATATATATATATATATATATATATATATATATATATATATATATATATATATATATATATGTATATCTATATATCTATGTATATATATATATACATATATATATATATATATATATATATATATATATATATATATATATATATATATATATATTTATATATATATATATATATAAATTTATATATATATATATATATATATATATATATATATATATATATATGTATATATATATATATATATATAAATATGTATATATATATATATATATATATATATATATATATATATATATATATATATATATATATATATATATATATATATATAATACCGTGCTAGGTGGTATCTCTTGGCAATCCAAGTTTGCCAACAGTTATACTCGTATAAGCGGATGAGCAACTTGGTGTAGTAATGAAACATTTGAGTGTGGAGGTAATGGCCCCTTAAATCTCGTCTCGATGAAGTTACTGGCAACAGGTGATGGATGGTGTTTAAAGTGATGGACAAACTAGCACTATTTTTGGGCTCAAGCCATGTTGTCCTGAAGGAAGGTTCCTTCAGTAGCTTCCTAAGGGTATATATGTCTACAGTAGATATTCCCAGAGAATTAAACTAAAGGTTTCACAGAATTCTAACTTCTGTTGCGAGTACCCATCAGGTTTCCCTTTAGGATATCGTATAATAACAGGGGACATATGCTTGACACGCCACATAGCTCTATGCACCCAACAGAGCGTTTACGCTTCGAGGGGGAAGTGTGGCAAGTTATGGGAGGAGCCGTTACTAAGTTCTCATCCTTTGTTACTGTTATGGTACTCTGTGACGTAATAACCGCCGCCATGTTTGGCCGCCATCTTGGTTGACGTCACTGTTGCGCGCCTTCCTCATTCCTTCTTACGTAGCGTTTATGACCAGGGGCTTTTTCCCAGTTATTCGCCCGTAAATTCATCATGTCGCAATCTTTTGCCTCGCCTTGTTCTGGAAAGTTGAGTACCATATACTTGTATTGTATAAATCAGCTCTGGCCGTAAAGTAACGCCTTTTTATCTTGAAATACTGTGTTTTGTGGCGGAGCTGTGCCTTGACCGGAGGTGTCATGACGCCGACGCTGTTGTTTGCTTTGCATGATTTATTTAGTTAGCTAGAATAACCTTCCCTTATAACTAATTATCAGCATTAGTTATTTAGTATTCATTGCTAGGAATTAGTTATATTATGCCGACAGTATTCAATTTCGGCGAGTGTAGGTAGCCAAATTCGTATGCTAGATTGCTACCCTAGCCCCTAGGCTCGATAGCCTAGGCTTTTTTGTTCACTTTCATGCATGATATAATAAGTGTTCCTAGAGTTAATTTACGAAATGAAGATGTTAGGCATTTATACATATAAGATTCTGTGATTGCACATGTTTTTCTCCTAGGAAGTATACAAAGGGTTTCAATGATCTTGGTAGTCGTCTCCCTTGCCCCTAACCTAACGCTAGGGCTCTTGTATACTTTCTCACCTCCCCAGTTACCTTATCCAAAGTAATCTCCTCCCTCTGAAGTAGCTTAGCCCTCCTTACCTTGAATCGTATTCAAGTCATGTTAGGCTAGGATTTTCTTTCCCCACTCTTAGCCATAGTACATGAGCTTTGAGTTTGGGACAGAACCTCAGAGTACCAGTCATTTGCACCCCCAGCTACCCCATTAGGTGAATGAACTCTCCTTTTAGTCTCTGGTGGCCGGCAAAGGTGGGGGGGCTCTCCCCTTCCCCCTAGTCCACACCTAGTAAGGTTACAACCCTTCCTCCCTGTGTCCTACACCTACCTTCCCTGGTCTGGGGACTTGTTCCCCTGGCCTAGGTTAGGCAGGCTATGGGATTCTGTTTCTTTATAGTTCAGGACGGGACTTTAATGCTGTGCCTTCACTGTACTAACCTACCCTAGGCTGGAGAACGAATTCTTCCTACACCTGGGATAGTGCTGGTACGGAAACAGAACCCTCCCCCCTGGAGTGTCGGTGAGGGCTCACGCCTTCCCCTACACTCCCCCTCAGGACCCTTGCCCCTCCCCCCTCTGTCCTTTAGTGAGGGCCTAGCCATCACACCTCTGTCCACCGTCCTACAACTCGACCGTGTGCCGGTGGGTTGTGGGGTCGGCCCGGTCCTTTCTTTGGTTAGTCCCAACTGCTAGGCTTCCCTCATATAGTTGAACAATGGGCTAGTATATGACAGGTCGGTCTGCTGGCGAAAGCCCTCACTATCTTAAAGTGTTCTTCGGTCCTCCCTTGGGCCGCCACCCGCAACTCTAGCCAACTGCCGGCTCTGTTGCGGCTGGATGAAAGGTTGCCAACCTCTCCCTTTCATTTGAACACTCCTTCCGGAAGAAGACGAGGTTTGGGTAGTAAGCTACCGCCCTTCCCTCCTTCTTCTATTCTTTCTCTCTATCTTATCAGTGCCGGTCCACTGCCACACTACCCTGCCGGCAACAGCCATAACCTTATCCCGGTATCCTCTCTGTCTCATTGATTGACGTCAGTGTTGCTTGCCAACTGCCGGGGGCCGCCGACGTCCCGGCGATCTGCCATCATTTTGAGGTTTCGCCCTCTCTCTGCCACATAGACTGATGGCTGGGAGGGGTTCCCCCTGGATGGAGATTTGCCGGCGCCTGGCTCGCTTCCGGCATGCCATCATGCTGCCGGCGCTACCTAATCATTCTACTTCAGTGGACTTTCACCTCTACCCTGCTGGCTCTGCGCCGGCAGTGTCTATTGTATAGCTATATACGATAGCCAGTACTTCTAGGGTATAGTACATACCCTAGTCAGAAAATTATGGTGTATAGTTGTGCAGTAAATTCTTCTAGCATATTCTGTGCATACATGCACAGTCCCTTGCCGGGACCTACCTGAATAAGGGAGAATCATTTCTCCCCCTTTCTCCCTATGCTGAATGAACTCAGCTCCCCCTCTCAACATTACTAATACCTTGGAGGAAGTCAAAGCTATGCTTTATCCAGTGTGGATATCCCTTCCCCCCCTTAGGGCGCCCTGAAGGAGTCCCCTAGAATTAGTTATGGTATGGAGTCACAGCAAATGACTGGGTGGGATGCACAAGTATGTCTTTTCTGCTTCATTTCCAGCTTACCTATCCTATGCTTACACTTGGAAAGGAATCTTATATTGTCAGTAAAATTACTTTAAGACTAATCTAAGATTACTTTAAGTTAATGATATAGACTTCTGTAGACTCATGTACCCCGTTCTTCTTTACAGGAGGAGTACATCCGGTGTGAGAGCGTCTTCTGCAGCGTTCGGCGCCCGAACTTCTATGGCCACCTGGCATGCCGAACCCATGCCAGCTGTTCCGTTGCCCAAGGGACTCTCCGGTATTGGGACTCGCAGGTCTGTACTGTCTGCAAAGACCTGCTCCATGAGGCATTCGAGGACTCCCCATCTGCAGAGGCCAGGGACATCGCTCGAGAGAAACTACGCAAATGGGTGCGTGGTTTCCAGAAAAAGGCCACGGGGCCCTATCTCCTTAGTGAGAAAATGAGAGCTCTACTCTTTCCTAAGGCATCTGCGGATGCTGTTATCCCCAAGCCAGAGATCCCCTGCATTCAGCTGACGGTTGAACCTGACATATTGGACGCACTCCAAGACTTCCATCTTGATGAGGTGGAACGAATGTTAGAAGTGTCGGACACCACCGAAACGACCCTGATGGCCGAGGGTCGAGAAGAGGAGGAGCATACGGAGGCTCCTGACTCAGAGGGTGATGGCGCCCGCGCCCTCTCTGTTATATCCGTTACAATTTCTGAACCTGTCCCCTCTACTTCTTCCACTCCTACACCTGTGAGAGTGGACACCCAGGATCACCTCCAGGCCTTGGTGGCACTCCTGGATGAAAAGCTTCGCTAGAGGGGCGAAGACTTCAAGAGGGAGATCCTTCGTCTGTCGAAACAG
The DNA here is from genome assembly GCF_036898095.1 of Palaemon carinicauda. Taxonomy (NCBI): domain Eukaryota; kingdom Metazoa; phylum Arthropoda; class Malacostraca; order Decapoda; family Palaemonidae; genus Palaemon; species Palaemon carinicauda. The sequence goes on along the minus strand of NC_090755.1, from coordinate 42,226,956 downwards.
ACCCCGAGGAAGATCACCGTTAAGGATCTTCCCCCTTGCTCAGTGACCAACCCATGGAGGCATGCAGAACACATGCCGATCACGAGTGGACTCATCTTCGTCAACGACAAGTTAGGCGCCATTCCCCTTGAAGAGGTGGAGCTTTCACCTAGCTTCGAAGCATACCCGGACTGTTACATTCTTCTCAAGTCCGAGCCAGTTTCAAAGGAGGAAACCGAGCCTAAGGAGGTTATCGTCTTTGACCATGCAAAGGTTCAATCTCTTCTGGCCGGCTGCTTCAAGAGTAAGGGTTACAACAACTCCAGTTCAACGAGAACCTCCCCAAGCTTTCCGAATACCTTCTGCGTCGGGAGCTTGACACGAAAGAGAGGGTGGCTGTCGCCCTCTCTCTTCAAGTCCAAATGGAAACGATGGCCGGGACCACACACCCCCAAGGCTTCTACATGGTCTTGGCTAAGACCTATCTCGCCACCCTGACGAAGGACTTCTACAACTTAATCATGGCCCGGATAGCCTGTAGAGAATTCGTGTTTGCGGATGCCACCGTCAAACACGAACCCCGGAAACTGATTTCCTCCAACATTTGGGGGAAAGATCTCTTCCCTAACGATCTCGTGAAAGAGATCATTGACAGAGCCACCACTGACAACCGGAACCTTCTCCAGAAGTGGGGCATGTCAAAGAAGAGGAAATCTTCTCAGGATGAGGACCCTCAACCTCAGAAGAAGACCAGCAAGCCCAGAACTCAGCAGCGTCAGGCTAAACGCCAGTTTCCTACACCCGCTGCTCCCCAGTTGGTGGCTCAGCCCCAACAGACCTTTCAGCTGGTCCCCCAGCCAGTGGTGGCTCAGTCACCAGTCTTCACGCCAGCATATGAAAGACAGTCTACTACCTTTCGTCCCAAAGGTAGAGGCTCCGGCAAAGACTCCTCTCGATGTCCATCCAGAGGGAGAGGAGGAAGGGGAGCAGGCGGCCGAGGTGGTAAACCCTCGGGAAACCAGAAGCAATGAAATGCTTCCGGTGGGAGGAAGACTCCGCCTCTTCCAGGATCGTTGGACCTTCGATCCTTGGGCTCACAGCATGAAGAACGGACTAGGGTACCATTCACTAATTCTTCCAACACTCCACCCCCGTCCTGGAATAATACGTCCAAGAACTCTTGAACAAGATGGTCATCAAGAGGGTAAAGTCCACCAGGTTCCAAGGAAGTCTATTCTGTGTTCCCAAGAAGGACTCCGACAAACTCAGAGTCATTCTGGACTTGTCCCCTCTCAACAAGTTCATAGTAAACGACAAATTCAAAATGCTGACTCTTCAGCACATAAGAGCCCTGCTGCCTCCAAAGGCTTACACAGTCTCAACAGACTTGGCGGATGCCTACTAGCACATTCCAATGAATCACCAGGCCTCCTCCTACCTAGGATTCAGGCTTCAAAGAAGGCAGTATGCCTTCAGAGCCATGCCCTTCGGACTCAACATAGCCCCAAGGATCTTCACGAAGCTCGCAGAAACGATCGTCCAACAGCTACGCTTACAAGGCGTCCAGGTGATGGCTTACCTGGACGATTGGCTGGTATGGGCGGCATCCTCAGAAATATGCTTGCAAGCTACCAGAAAGGTGACCCAATTCCTGAAACATCTGGGTTTCAAGATCAACACCAAAAAGTCTCGACTTTCTCCAGCTCAGATGTTCCAATGGCTAGGAATCCATTAGAACCTTCAGTCACACCGTCTTTCCATCCCTCTGAAGAAAAGGAAGGAAATAGCGGGATCTGTCAAGAGACTCCTAAAATCCAAACGGATTTCAAGACGACAAAAAGAACGGGTGCTCGGCTCCCTCCAATTCGCTTCAGTGACAGACCCAGTGCTACGAGCACAGCTAAAAGATTCAGCGGGAGTCTGGAGAAGATATGCATCCATCGCTCGAAGAGATCTCAAGAGACCTCTGCCAACCAGGCTTCGTTCCCTCCTAAAGCCATGGTCGGAGGCAAAGAGCCTGAAAAGATCAGTACCAGTTCAACTACCGCCTCTATCGGTCGTTATCCACGTGGATACATCGCTAGAAGGATGGGGACGGGGGGGGGGGGGGCGTCACTCCCATCAACGTCAAGTTCAAGGAACATGGTCTCCCCTATGCAAGACGTTTTACATCAACATCTTGGAGGCTATGGCGGTCCTTCTTACTCTGAAGAGGCTGTCTCCACGTCCCTCAGTCCATATCCGTCTGACTCTGGACAGCGACGTTGTAGTCAGATATCTCAATCGTCAGGGCTCAAGATCGCCCTAACTCAACCAAGTGTTGCTACCTATCTTCCGCTTGGCAGACAAGAAAAGATGGCACCTCTCGGCAGTTCACCTACAAGGATTCCGCAACGTGATGGCGGATGCTCTTTCCAGGACAACCCAGATAGAGTCAGAATGGTCCCTATATGCAGACTCATTCTCCTTCATCTCCCTACAAGTCCCGGAACTGCAGATCGACCTCTTCGCAACGAGCGACAACAAGCAACTTCCTCGTTACGTGGCCCCATACGATGACCTCCGAGCAGAAGCGGTGGACGCTATGTCCCTGGATTGGAACAGATGATCCAAGATTTACCTCTTCCCTCCACCCAACCTTCTGCTGAAAGTCCTCATCAAGCTGAGAATCTTCCAAGGAACAGCAACCCTAGTGGCACCCAAATGGCCCCGGAGCAACTGGTTCCCATTAATCCTGGAGTTACAACCCAAGCTAATTCCCCTTCCGGACCCAGTCCTCTCCCAGTAAGTTCAGAAGTCGACTGTCTTCGCTTCATCAATGAATACCCGAGACCTTCATCTCATGAATTTCTCTCCCTAGCCGTCAAGAAGAGGTTTAGGATCTCGATGAAATGCTTGGACTTCTTAGAGGAATACACAAAAAAATCTACCAGAAGGCAATACAAGTCATCCTGGAAGAAGTGGGTGTCCTTTGTCAAGGATAAAAATCCTACAGAAATCTCTATAGACTTTTGTCTGTCCTTCTTCATTCACCTTCATGGACAGGGGTTGGCAGCCAACACGATTTCCACCTGTAAATCGGCTTTAGACAAGACTATTACTATATGCCATCCAGATAGACCTGTCTGATGACATCTTTAACAAGCTGCCAAAGGCATGTGCCACACTCAGACCCCCACCCCCACCGAGACCCATCTCCTGGTCTCTTGACAAGGCGCTCCACTTTGCCTCAAGTTTGGATAATGAGTCTTGCCCTCTGAAAGATTTGACTCAAAAAGTGATTTTCCTATTTGCTCTCGCCTCAGGAGCCCGAATTATTGAAATTGTGGCATTATCAAGAGAAGAGGGCCAGATACAGTTCGCCGAAACAGGCGAGCTTACCCTCTTTCCTGACCTAACGTTTCTCGCCAAGAACGAGCTACCCACTAAAAGTTGGGGCCCCTGGAGAATCTGCCCTCTGAAGGAAGATGTCTCTCTATGTCCAGTGGAGAGTCTAAAGGTCTATCTTCGACGAACTTCAGACTTTGGCGGAGGACAGCTCTTTAAAGGGGAAACATCAGGGTCCGACTTGTCACTCAAACAACTAAGGGCGAAAATCACCTACTTTATTCGCAGAGCGGATCCTGACAGTACACACGCAGGTCATGATCCCAGGAAAGTCGTCTCTTCCCTGAATTTCTTCCAGTCGATGGACTTCAAAAGTCTTCGCTCTTTCACAGGCTGAAAGTCCTCCAGAGTGTTTTTCAAACACTACGCAAAGCAGGTGCACGAGCTCAAACGGTATGTGGTAGCTGCAGGTAGTGTGCTAAAACCTGCTGCTTAGTGCTGCGTAGAACAGTGAGTTATTCGGGACTCTAACTCCAAGGGTGCCTGTGTTGACCCTAGTGCGAAACATAGTGATTTTTAAGTGCCATCTTGTGACACTATGGACTGTTATACAAAAGGTGAAGTCACATAGACAGAAACACGTGTGCCACATGTTTTTAACATGATGTGTATATAAGACTTTCTAGGAAGACTTTATAGTTCCTCTGGATCTAATGTGTGTAATGGCAAGTTTTCCTTTTCAGATTCCACACCCATTTCTATTGATGTCCTAAGTCTATGTTGCTAATTGCATTCCATTATATATTTTTTTGCTTTTGTATGCCAATTCTTATTTAACTAAATAAAATAGAATTTGTTTACCTGTGTGTTTCATTTCGCCCTCACAATGGAAATAAAATCATTGTTAGAGAATTTTATTTACCTCCTTATTTGAATAATGGTATGAACAATGTTATAATATTGTTCCTTATTGATACAAAATCATCTAGACCAAGGTAATTTGTTCTAACATAATTATACTTACCTTCTTCTATCTGACCCTGGGACCAGCAGATATCTCCGATACTAGGTGAGTTCCTCTATCAAGTAACTTCAAGATGTTCCTTACCTTCCAAATAGGACTTCCCTGCCGGGGGGCAGGAAGCGGTGACATGGTATATGCTTAGCTGTAGTGACATGTAACGGAAATGTCACAGGTCTCTATGGTCATCAGACCAAAGGAATATTGTCTAGAAGTTGAAGGCAGTACAAAGGGAAAAATCCACGATACATTAATTCTCTGGTACACTTCCATCAGGACGACATGGCTTGAGCCCAAAAAACGGATTTTGAGAGAAGCCAAAAATCTATTTCTGGGTGAGATAGCCATGTCGTCCTGATGGACCCGCCCTTTTCTCTATTTCAGGCCTTGACAGGCCCCTCCCAATATTATTGTATCATGGAGGCTGGCTTGAACGCTGAAGGAATGAGGAAGGCGCGCAACGTTGACGTCAACCAAGATGGTGGCCAAACATGGCGGCGGTTATGACATCACAGAGTACCGTAACAGTAACGAAGGAGGAGAACTTAGTAACGGCGCCTCTCATAACTTGCCACACTTCGCCCTCGAAGCGTAAACGCTATGTGGGGTGCAGATAGCTATGTGGCGTGTCAAGCATATGTCCCCTGTTATTATATGATATCCTAAAGGGAAACCTTATGGGTACTCGCACCAAAAGTTAGAATTCTGTGAAACCTTTAGTTTAATTCTCTGGGAATATCTACTGTAGTTATATATACCCTTAGGAAGCTACTGAAGGAACCTTCCATCATGACGACATGGCTATCTCACCCAAAAATAGATTTTTCGCTTCGCTCAAAATCCGTTTTCTTTTACACCTGATGCCTGGTTGTTGATCTTACTAGAATTAGTATGGACTGGCATGGGTCACTTGCCATAGTTAGATAGGGTCTGCGCTTCACAAAGAACTGGCTATCCTTGAATGAATCTAGCCAGTGAATCCTTTATGAATTTAATCAATCATGGGAAGAGAAGATGAAAGAACGGCCCCTAGTCCCGGGCATAGCGGGGTGCTAAGAATCTCCCTGTTTATAAATACTTAAGAAAAATTTAAAAGCGGTAACGGGTATGTTGGAACCATGAGTCAGATTGGGAAGTTACAGCACATGGGGAGTGAATTTATGAAATATAGTTTGAATATCTTGGCACTAAGGGAAGCACACTGTAAGGGGATTGGTAAGGAAACTTTAAACCAAGATAATATATATATATATATATATATATATATATATATATATATATATATATATATATATATGTACATATATATATATATATATATATATATATATATATATATATATATATATATATATATATATATATATCCACATATACATATATATATATATATATATATATATATATATATATATATATATATATATATATATATATATATATATATATATATATATATATATATATATATAATTATATATATTTTCATATATATATATATATATATATATATATATATATATATATATGTATGTATGTGTGTGTGTATATATATATATACATATATATATGTATATGTATATATATATATATATATATATATATATATATATATATATATATATATATATATATATATATTTGTATATATACTCAGAAGATCAGATGGCGTTGGAAGTGGAAGAGAAGGAATGGTGATGACACAAATAGCAAAAAAGGCATCAACCAAGTAGAGAGCTGTAAAAAGTAGATTGTTACTAGCATAGTTCAAATCAAAGAAGTTCAATATTAGTGTTATAATTTGCTATACCCCGAAAAATAATACCCCTGAAGAAAGGAAAGATGAATACTATGAGGAACTGCAGAGTGTAATAGGTAAGGTCACACATAGAGATATGGAAACTCTGATTGGCGACTTCAATGCTAAAGTTGGAATGGATAATCAAGGGATAAAGAATATGATGGGAGTCATAAGTTTCTGTTCATGGAACAATCTTGTCATTGGAGGTACCTTTTTTCAACTCAGGAAGATCCTCAAGTATACATGGTCGTCACCGTGTGGCAATAAGAAAAATTAAATAGATCGCATTGCCATTAATAAAGAGAGAAAAAAGAATCTACGAAATGTAAGAAGGTATAAAGGTGAAGATATTGGTAGTGATTACCAGTTCCTCATTACCCCACTTAAATTAAAACTGAAATCACCCAACAGAAAGGTAAATAGAATATATAGGTTTGATACAACTCAACCTTTAGAAGAAGTACAAAAAGAAACCTTTGCAATTGAATGTAGGAATCAATTTGCAGTCTTAGAGACTTTAAGAGACGAATAGCAGACATTAATGAAGCCATGGGCATTGAATGATACTTAGGATACTATAAAAAAGAAGACAGAGACAGAAATTGATTGTTGAAAGTTTTAGAGGAAGAAATGAAAATTACAAGGTAGAGCATGCCAAGTATTCCCATATTGATAGTGACGTCAAAAGAAAACCTAGGAATGGCTGGAAAGAATATTTAAACAGTAAAGCAGATGAGGCTGACAAAGCTATGAATTCAGGAAGTTGCTAAGGTGTAAGAATTTCTCATAGAATTCTTAATGATATCTCTATGGGGGCAAAGAAGAAGAAGCATATACCCATAAAAAAGAGAGATGGATCTGATATAACAACAGAAGATGAAGAGAAACAACGTTACATGGATCACTTTAGTAGAGTTATGAATAGGAGATATGAAGGGAATAATATAATTAATATACCTGAAGCTGATGAAGACCTTGATGTACCTATGAATGAATTTAGTGTGCTTGAAGTCAAAACAATCCTTAAAACACTAAAGAGATTGGGAGCCCCGGGATAAAATGGAATAACTGCTGAGATTATGCTGGTCAAAAATCAAGTGACTACCAGAATACTTACAAGATTATTTTGTAGAATGTGGCATGAAGAGGCAAAACCTGATGAGTGGGAGTTAGAAGTTTTGGCAAAAATAGCAAAAAGGGGAGACCTGACTGATTTCAATAATTACAAAGGCATAACACCCACGTTATGAAAATGTATAGTATGCTTTTTCTGAAAAAAATGGAGAGAAAGTCAATGAAAAGCCGAGAGACGAACAAGCAGGATTTAGGAAATGTAGAATTGCAGTGACCAAATTTTCATTATGACACATGTTGCACAGCAATGCGTAGAATATATAAATCAACTTTTGATGGCATTAGTGAACTATGAAAAAGCCTTTGATAGAGTAAACTGGCCAGTTCCATGGAGAGTCCTTTCGTTATTATGCAATTCCTCTTAAATATGTAAATTTGATTAACTTTGTTCATGAACATGGCAATTGTAAAGTTAATGTTATTGGAATCTTATCAAAAGAATTTCCAGTGAACAGCGGAGTACTCCAAGGGAATGTGTTGTCACCTATGTTATTTATCCTCCTCATGGATTTTATAATGCATAATAAAACAGGCAGGGATGGTTTAGAAGGATTGGACTGGATTGGTGATAGGAATTTAGCAAACCTGCGCATCCCAAGGCATTAGAGGAGTTGTAAAACCCAGACCTACATAGCTGATGACTATGAAGCACG
>NC_090755.1:42206541-42214041 GCF_036898095.1 Palaemon carinicauda | reverse complement strand
TAGAAGCAGACATTCAACAATTGACCATATCCATAAAATTGACCAGCTCATGGAATTATGTCAAATCATTATGTATGGTATTTAAAGACTATGAAAAGGCAAAGGATTTTAGAAGATTTGAACAGAGTAAGCAGATACATAGGACTGTAGATATATATGAGAAAAACTATGACAATGTACAATGAAAATGAGGAGACAACGAATCAGGGTTAAGGACGAACCTCTAGATTTTGTTAATTAATTTTCGTCCTCTTGTTGTTGGAGTGGTTTCTGAGTTTCCTACTAATGGCGTTCAATTCTTGCTTGGTAATTACTTGGTAGATAGGAGTTGATATCTGACCAAAGATAGCTAATGAGCCAATTCTTGATCAGGAGCTGGAGGTTCTCAGTCCTGATTAGTTTACACCATTTTTTTCGAGTAATGAGACCCAGGAGAAGACTTGGAGTTCTACCTGCACGTCTGGAAATATGTCGGTTCGGGATGATGACTTCACTGTTCTTTTTTCTACCCACTTGTCTCGTGAAGGCATCTTAGTTTGGGTTGCTTCTCTTTTTGAGAATTCTAATATCCTGTCTTTTAAAGGTACATTTGCATGTGATGATGTCTTTTCCGAGTGATGATGTTAACTTGTCTGAGACGTTTTTGTTTGATCAGTTTAGTAATGATTTGTCTTCTTCCAGATACGTGTCAAGAACAACTAATAATTTGTCATTCAATGATTATTGTAATCCTAAGACTGTTTTAAAGTTGACTGTAGTTTGGAAGTTTGATCATGTTAATGGTAATGTTCCCAATCACACTCTTGGACAACCTATGACTGTTCATCTTATAATGAGTATCATTTTGAATTGTGATATAAGAAATTTGTATTTGCATGATATTTGGCAAGATGTGAATCAGTTTTACTATGCTTGACCTGCGCGTCAAGCTACTGTGATATCCAATCAGTCTTTTCTGAAATTCTCTCTATTGTACATACTTGACTTTTATGTATTATTTTGTCATGTCCTTAAAAATTATGTTAAAACGAGAACGAAAAGAGACATAGTTTAAGTATTGCTTGTAAACATTGTATCTGATAAGAGTAAACCTTTTATTGTTCTTTGTAATAGTTTTTATTGATAATTTATCATTATTTGTCAGCTCTATGAGTTTGGATTTTTCAAATGGTGTTTGTAATAAAAAAAAAATTATTGTATCTCCGTTGAAAGAATGTTTTTTTTTCTTTCTTTTTATTTGTAATCTTTTATGATAAAATTATTGTTTATATTTATGAAAATTTGTCAGTTAATTACCCCCAACTTTTCGCTACGCGGGGGGATTTGTTATATGTACACTAAATATATGTATATTGTATTGCAAAACCTTTGAAAATGGCTTATTTATTCATACATGTTAATGTGAAAATACAACAACTCATTTATATATATATATATATATATATATATATATATATATATATATATATATATATACGTATATATATATACATATATATATATATATATATATATATATATATATATATATATATATATATATATATATATATACATATATACATATATACATATATATATATATATATATATATATATATATATATATATATATATATATATATATATATATATATATATATATATATATATATATAGACTAAGTATTCCAGTATTGACAGTTAGGTCAAAAGAAATGCTACAAATGCCTGAAAAAAATATTTTTTAGACAGTAAAGCTGATGCGGCTTACAAAGCTATGAATTCAGGAAGAGGCTATGGTGTAAGAATTACTCATAGGATTATTAATGAAAACTCATCTGGGGCAAAGAAGAAGAAGCATGTACCTATAAAAGACAGAGATTGATCTATTATGACAACAGAAGATGAAGAAAGACAACGTTGGATGCAACTCTTTAGTGAGGTTATGAATAGGAGAAATGAAGTGAATAATTTGATTGATATACCTGAAGTTAATGAGGTCCTTAAAGTGCCTATGTTTGAATTAAGTGTGTTTGAAGTCAAAGCTATTTCCAAAAACACTAAAGAGATGGAATGCCACGGGATACAAAGGAATAGCTGCCGAGAAAAACCTGGCCGAAAATGAAGTCACTCAAAGACTACTTACAAGATTATTTTGTAGAATGTGGCATTATGAGGCAAAACTAAATGAATGGAAGTTAGGAGTGTTGGTGAAAATGACAAAAAAAAAAAAGAGACCTGAATTATTGCAATAATTACAGAGGCATCACACTTACGTCAGTACTTAAGAAAATAAATAGTATGCTTATTCTAAAGAGACTGGAGAGAAAGATTGATGAAAAGCTGAGAGATGAACTATCAGGATTTAGAAAAGGTAGAACTTGTACTGACCTAATTTTAATTTTGAGACATGTTGTACAGTAAGGCGTAGCATATAGAAATTCACTTAGGTGGCCTTTGTGGACTATGAAAAAACCTTTGATAACGTGCACCAACCAGTTTTGTGGAGAGTCCTACGTTATTATGGAATTCCTCTTAAAATTGTTAATTTGATTTAGTTTGTTCATGTGCATAGCAAGGGTAAAGTTAATGTTAATGGAGTCTCATCAAATGAATTTCCAGTGAACCGTGAACAACAGAATACTTCAAGGGAATGCGTTGTAACTTATGCTGTATATCTTCCTCCAATATTTTGTAATGAGTACAACAGTTGGAGAGGATGGAGAAGGATTGGACTGGAATGGTGATAGTTTAGCAGACCTAGAGAAGGCTGATGATTCTGTCCTTGTTAGCAGAACACCACAGGATTTGCAAGGCTTACTTACCAGAATGCATAAAATATCATACGAGGTCGGGCTAAAGATAAATAGAAGAAAGACAGAGATGGTAAGAATGGAGTATGCAATGGAAGATGAAATATCACTGGGAGGAGAAAGGATTAATGAGGTAGAGTCATTTAAGTACTTAGGAACTATGATCTCCAATACAGGGTCTTTAGAATTAGAGTTTATTGGAAGATTGAAAAAAGCAAATCAGACAATGGCTATTTTATATAAAATTCGGAATCCAATCGCTTGAAATTACATATAAAATCAGTTTAGTCAGATAGGTGGTACTCTATGGACATGAGTCATGGTGAGACAAAGAAACAATTTCCAAAAGAGTTAGTATATTTGAGAACAAAGCCCTGAGAAGGATATTGGGAGTTAAAAGGCAGGACAGTACTAGGAATGAAACTATAAGAGAGATTACTTGAGTGCCATATGTGGATGAGATCATAATGAGGGGTAGATGGAGATTGGTTTGGGCCTACTCTTCAACCCCACCCCCCAAGAGAGATTAGTTCGCCAAAGGTTTAGCTGGGCTCAACAAGGCACTAGATGAGATTGGAGGACCCAGGATGAGGACTATGAAGTACGAAATAGAAGATAATGAATGGAGAATTATTGAATTAAAAGCTCAAGATGGAGACGACTGGTGAAATTTTTCCGAGGCCCTTTGTTTCAAAGGGCGTAGGAGGAGATGATGATGATATATATGCAATTGTTAATAAAAAAAAATCGATGTGATCTACGAGAGTTTGAGATACTGGTTCGGCATCAGTCATCTTACGGTCAAGAGCTGTACAGTATGGGATGATGCAATAGTTGGTCCATCAGGTGGCCTCATGTTGCATATGCTAGTCTTGGCAATTCTAGTATATCACGAACATTCGGTAAGTTTGGTCCCGTGTATATAAAAGGACAGAGGAAACAAGAGAGAAGAAAGACCTGACTGAACACTGCTTGTGTTTGGAAACATTTTTCAGCTAGATCCTCTGTGACTCTGAAAGTTAGTGACTACATGGAACGATAGAGTATCTTGAAGAAGATAAAGAAGTTCAAGAAATTCATCTCTTTATCACCAGGAGCTCTGATCCTTTATGTTAACCTTTTATATCTGAAACTAAACAACGTTATCTGTCTTACGCTGCATGAAAGTCTGTGAAGTCAACTTGATCTACTTCTTCGTAAGAACATTGTTTATCATTGTTTAGTTTATGTGTGCACTGATAATTCAGTGGTTCTTTTTTGATGCTGTAAATTGTTATGTTGAATATCAAATATAGTTATATTTTCTGTTTACCTGCTAAAATTTTCATTTGCTGTTAATGTTTTGTCATTGTTTCGTAAACTTTTTGAGTGGATTTTGTGTATTCAACTTTGTGCGATATTTGAAATAAAAAGATATATATATACGAGTAAATATATTTCTATGAAGCTAGTCTAATGTACTGTAAATACAGTAAATTATTTATGATTTATTTATGTTTTCATCTGTGCAGTAAAGAGGTTAGCCAGCTCTTAAGATGAGTTCCTTTCGTGTAGATTCAAGATATGTATGTAAATTATATAAGACTTACGTTGCTAATTTCATTGTATTCTTTATTCAAGTCAGTATATGTACATTTATGCTACTTTTAAGAATAAACTTTTTATTTTCAAGTATTTGGTTACGAAATCTTACATATACTGTTTTACAGTGTTATATAACCATACGAGATAGGAACAAGGGCTTATGTAATGTTCTTGTATATTTTTACGAGGTATCGCGTCATGTTTCAGAGAAAATACGCAATTGCTTTATCTGCCATGTGCTTTGGAAGATTCCTAAATACCCTAGTGTTAGTATATTATCTTCTATTTTTTGTTTCGCGTGCAAAGGGTGAACAAAGCTAGCTGTCAGAGAGTCGTCTCGCTGTGCGCTGGTATGCATGAGAGTTGCCTGAAACTCCAGTTCGTCTCTTGAAATTTCTATCTAGTTGTTAACTCTGATGCACTTATGCTAACTCCCACGTATCCAGATCTCGGTCCTGGAATCTTCTGGATATAGCTAAGTTTCATATAAAGGCAACCCCAGGGATGCATGGATCGTATAGAGAATCCCAGCCTTAAATCATAGCCATCTGCCCCTTTATCTCTCATACGTACCCAGTGTATTGTTTTAAAAGTGTTCGGTGAAATTTCAAAGGTTTGGTGTGATGGGTTTTTGTAAACATAGTGACTATTTATAAAAGCTCTCTTAGAACATTTGTAATTGGCCCTGAAGTAACAAGAAAGGTATTTGTATCATTATCTGGTTAACTATATTCATGGAGTATTAAGACAATTTAAACAGTACGTAAAATTCCATTTCATGTGAAAAAAAGTCATTTCATAATTTTCATAAGTATTATTTCTTTTATCTTAGTCTAATGTTTATTAAGATATAATATTTCAAGTCAAGTGATTATATAATTTTGTAATCATAACCTTTTTGTCTCAATCTCAGTTTTGTTCAGTCTTAATATTTCGGGTGATATATCTACTTTCTGTAAATTATTTTCCAATCATTGTAATTTATGTAAAATATATTTATTTTTTTAAGGAGTATTATTGAAATTACCAGTGCTTAAATTAGTATTAGCTTGTATGCTGGAAAAATCGAAATAAGAAGTGGTTTTAGATAGATTGTAATAATAAATACCAAGTTTTGTTTGAGTGTGCTTATGAGACCTTTGGATATTCAGTGTTTTATATATTGTCACCTGGGAGTTATTTAGCTGTCTCAGAGTTCGGGTACTAATATTTCCAAGTGTAACATTTAATGTAAAAGCAAACAGATGAGTATGGAACTCAAGAGGTTGTATAGTATGCTAGTCGTAATATATATGATATATGTCTGGTTCCCAGATGCCATACTATCTTATAATATATATATATATATATATATATATATATATATATATATATATATATATATATATATATATGTATATACATATGTTTATATATAAATATATATATATATATATATATATATATATATATATATATATATATATATATATATATATATATATATATATATATATATATATATATATATATATATATGCATATATATATATATGTTTATATATAAATAAATATATATATATATATATATATATATATATATATATATATATATATATATATATGCATATATATACATATGTTTATATATAAATAAATATATATATATATATATATATATATATATATATATATATATATATATTTATATTTTTATATATATATATATATATATATATATATATATATATATATATTATATATATATATATATATATATATATATATATTGTTACCGGCGGGCCGACCTTCAAATACCAATTAGGCCTTGTTGCTTAATTTAAGGTGGCCGCAAGTAAACTGCCTTACGGCTTTATTTTTACCAGGTTACTGAAGTACACCCAAAACATCAGATTGGTAAACAAGAAAATAATCATGAACAATCATAAACAAAAGAGGGTAAAAAGAACCTTGGAGACGTCAATGATAATTTAATATACAGTATATATATATTTAAACAAACACTCGGCAAAGCTGCTCATGTAAACAAAATAGAAAATTACTTGGAAAACACTCTAATTTCATTTACTCAGTTATATAAATAATAAAGAGAACTTTCAGGACACAGACGGAAAACATACTACACTGAAAACATTTGGAAGAGAGAAGAGTACTAGTAAGAGGTATAGAGGCACAAAAGATTCATATACTATCACCCACTTTCGTCATCTCAAAATAACTTGTCAATATAGAAAAAGTAATAAGAAAGTTTAGAGCCTAGTTAAGTACATATATTCCCTACCTACCTAAACACCTTTCTTGACCGAGAAATACACACAAATATATAAAAAAAAAAACACATATTAACGAAATTTCGTCCTCCGATGGTACTCATGAAGTAATTTTAGAGTCGCCTTGATACATAAAAAGGCACAAGGAATGCTCTGACAAGCCTTAACAGTACCTGTCACGAGACCTCACAGGGTCCAGAACGCTATCGATCTATTGCCGATCCTTGGGGTTGCTCACCAGCACTAAACCGTCCTCCTAAACCAAGGGATACATAACTCCCAGCACAACACAACCCTCTTCACTAAGGGATAAGCAGTGGCACCAAACCATACCTGTTTTTCAGGCCTCCCCGGGCCAAACGCTAGCGAACTATGGTCGTCCAAATAGCACCAATTGCTGCTGCTGCTGCTGAAGTATTGATCCTGGATTACGGTTATCAGACCGCTGATAAGCACTAGCGTTCTTTAGCACAATATGTGGACTCCTCTTAATCAAAATTATTTACCCTCCACCTTGACTCCCATTCCAGTCACGTGGAAGTCCAACTCATCATTAACATAACATGGAAAACAGAAAAGGGGCAGGAATTAACAACTGAACCTAAATACCTTCTTTACCAGCCCACAGATGGCAGGCTGGTGCATACTAAATAAAAGCAACTTTTAATTTTGAAAATATGAGAGCAATATGTTACAATTATTACTCAAAAGCTAGAATTACGTTACAATATATATACAGTATATGTATGTATATATATATATATATATATATATATATATATATATATATATATATATATATATATATATATATATATGTATGTATATATACACATATATATATATATATAT
>NC_090755.1:42199041-42204041 GCF_036898095.1 Palaemon carinicauda | reverse complement strand
GTATTCTCGCCAGAGACGTCGCAATTGACAAATTGAAAGAAAAAGTAAATAACCATGTCGACTGCATAAATCTTTTCTGGACTAAACAATGGATTGAAGAACTTTATCATCAGAGCACAACATATGGAGAACAAAAATCGCTCTCTAAAGACCACATCACACCACAAAATGTGAAGATTTTTCTTTCTATTCGTATACTTTCTGGCTACAACAAACTTCCCTACCGAAGAATGTACTGGTCTGATACTCCTGATGTATTCAATTACTGGGTTTCTGAAAGCATTAGGAGAGATACATTTAATAAAATTCTTAGAAGTCTTCATTTTGCTGGCAATAGCAAAATGACCGACGACCGATTTTACAAGGTAAAAGTTATGTTTCTTTTTATACTATATTCTCAGATTATGGTTTTGATGATTTATCACATAAATAATGTTTGTCAATTTATTTCTCCTCTTTTGTATGATATACTGAAGAACTGAAATATATTGACCAATAAAACCTTATCTTTATTAGGCATTCTAAATTTTCAGGTAAGTCCACTTTTCCAGCACGTCAATAATGTCAGCAATCTTCAGCTTCAGCAATAATTCCATAGCATAGATGAAATTATGATCCCTTATTATGGAAAACACCGGGCTAAGCAGTTTATAATCTCAAAGTTTGGGCTGCATGTACTTCAGACGGATCTCTTCTTTATTGTGAGCCTTATTGCAAGTCTGACACTAAACTCCCTGATATAAGACTGAGCTAAGGTCCAAAGGTCGTATTAGAGATGTCTAATGAGATCAATTTACAGGCTGGCCAGCATGCAGTGTTTGAGAATCTCTTCACCTCATAACCATTGCTGGAAAATTTAGCAAATCGAGGAATAGGAGGTACTGGCACACTAAGAGAGGATCGTCTTCATGGTGCCCCACTAATGGAAAAGAAGGAAAAGGAGAAGAAACAAATATCGTGGGTACATGGAAGAGGCACTTACTGGTAGCACATCAGTAGTAAAATGGAAGGTAGCTGCTGTGGCTTCAAAGTAAGAATGCTTCAAGCACAAAAAACAGGGCGATGGAGCAAACTTGAGAAAAAGCATATTGAGGTTGATATGCCCATTCCATTCAGGTGTATAATCAACAGATGGGCGGTGTTGATATATTTGATCAACAAGTATCGCCCTATAGAACTCGAACTCGTTCAAGAAAATGGTGGTGACAAATATTTGCTTGGAGCATCAATGCTCAAGTTGTCAATTCATGGATGGTTTATCGCAAACTGGGAAATATAATCCCATTGATAGACTTCATCTGGCATTTTGTAATTGCCACAATGAAGCAACATGGTGCTCCTCGTACATCTCCTGGACCTAAGAGACTGTCTTCTGGAATGGCAAAGGATTCTGTGCTGTACAATGGTGAGCAGCACTGGACCAAGGAAGGAGACCAGCGTCACTCAGGATGCCGCGAATGTTCTCGACGCACAAAATACATTTGCAATATGTGTTCTGTACCTCTTCATTCAAAATGCATGTTGCCCTATCATAAAATACCTCAGTAGTTCATAATGAACAACAGACTGAAATCATTTGAAGCTATATAGGGATAACCTTCGTACAAGAAAAATAGAATAGTGTGGACATGCAACTCATGCAATATGTTCAAGTATTTTTTTTTCTTTTGTATTATGAATCAGTAAGAATTTGGAGTTTTTATTGTAACAGGCAAGATTAGTGATGATAATTATTAGAGATAATGAAGTTATGTTTGAAATACTTAGGTTTAATGTAAAATTATATTGTATGTCAAAAAACAAAGATTTTGTGCATTCAAAGTGGCTAGTGGCAGTAAGATATGCTATATGATTGAATTTTTTATATACTATAATTCAGATAGAATTTGCAGTTCTTTTCATAAAAGGCATGATTAGTAATGATAATTACTAAGTATGATAAAGGGATGCTTAAAATACTTAAGTTTGTTAAAAAAAACCATATGTTATGTCTAGAATAGAAAGATTTTGTTCATTCAAGTGCCTAGTGGCAGCAAAAGCTGCCATCAAATAAATCATACTTAAGAAAGGAATTTTTTTATGGTGATGATTTTATGTTGATAGTAGACCAAAATAAAGTATTTTCTGTAAATATGATGTTTTTAAAACCAATAGATAATTCTCGTCCTTAATGGGTTAATGACCTCGGGATCAGAGCCCCAGGTGAAATCAAACAAATACAAGAGCTTGTGACCGGCCGGAAATCAAACCCTGGTCCGGCAAGCTTGTATAGACAGTGACTAAACCATTTGGCAACGAAGAAAGATAAAAGTCAATGACAATTTTTCTGTACGTATAACTGTCAAATTCAGGCGATTTGTACTTAGAATTGAAATCAACCCATCTTCACCATCGTACCTAAATGGTAGTGCGTTACTTGGCATTCGATTAATGATAAATTTTGCACATTTAAACGTGTTTTTCATATCCAAAGAAGCCATATATATATTTTTGATACATTACTATCTGGATTCTCTTAACGACCTCGGGATCAGAGCCACAGGCGAAATCACACAAAGACAAGAGCTTGTGACTGGCCAGGAATCGAACCCTGGTCCGGCAAGTTTGTACAGACAGTGACTAAACCACTTGGCCACGAAGAAAGATAGAAGTCAATGACAATTCTTCTGTACTTATACCTGTCGAATTCACGTGTTTTGTACTTAGAATTCAAATCAACCCATCTTCACCATCGTAGCTAATTAGTACTTTGTTACTTGGCATTATTCGATTAATGATAATTTTGCACATTTAGACGTGTTTTTCATATTCAAATAAGCCATATATATTTTTGATTCATTAATGTATGGATTCTCTTAACGACCTCGGGATCAGAGCCCCAGGCGAAATCACACAAAGACAAGAGCTTGTGACTGGCCGGGAATCGAACCCTGGTCCAGCAAGTTTGTATAGACAGTGACTAAACCACTTGGCCACGAAGAAAGATAGAAGTCAATGACAATTCTTCTGTACTTATACCTGTCGAATTCAGGTGTTTTGTACTTAGAATTGAAATCAACCCATCTTCACCATCGTAGCTATTTGGTAGTTTGTTTCTTCGCATTCGATTAATGATAAATTTTGCACATTTAGACGTGTTTTTCATAATCAATTAAGCCATATATATATTTGATACATTAATGTCTGGATTCTCTTAACGACCTCGGGATTAGAGCCCCAGGCGAAATCACACAAAGACAAAAGTTTGTGACCGGCCGGGAATCGAACCCTGGTCCGGCAAGCTTGTATAGACAGTGACTAGACCACTTGGCCACGAAAAAAGATAGAAGTCAATAACAATTCTTCTGTACTTATACCTGTCGAATTCAGGTGTTTTGTACTTTGAATTGAAATCAACCCATCTTCACCATCGTAGCTAATTGGTAGTTTGTTACTTGGCATTATTCGATTAATGATAAATTTTGCACATTTAGACGTGTTTTTCATATTCAAATAAGCCATATATATTTTTGATAATGTCTGGATTATCTTAATGACCTCAGGATCAGAGCTCCAGGCGAAATCACACAAAGACAAGAGCTTGTGACTGGCCGGGAATCGAACCCAGGTCCGGCAAGTTTGTATAGATAGTGACTAGACCACTTGGCCACGAAAAAAGATAGAAGTCAATGAGAATTCTTCTGTACTTATACCTTCCGAATTCATGTGTTTTGTACTTAGAATTGAAATCAACCCATCTTCACTATCGTAGCTAATTGGTAGTTAATTACTTGGCATTCGATTAATGATAAATTTTGCACATTTAGACGTGCTTTTCATATTCAAATAAGCCATATATATTTTTGATTCATTAATGTTTTGATTCTCTTAACGACCTCGGGATCAGAGCCCCAGGCAAAATCACACAAAGATAAGAGCTTGTGATTGGCCGGGAATCGAACCCTTGTCCGGCAAGTTTGTATAGACAGTGACTAAACCACTTGGCCACGAAGAAAGATAGAGGTCAATGAAAATTCTTCTGTACTTATACCTGTCGAATTCAGGTGTTTTGTACTTAGAATTGAAATCAACCCATCTTCACCATCGTAGCTATTTGGTAGTTTGTTTCTTGGCATTCGATTAATGATAAATTTTGCACATTTAGACGTGTTTTTCATAATCAATTAAGCCATATATATTTGTGATACATTAATGTCTGGATTCTCTTAACGACCTTTGGATCAGAGCCCCAGGCGAAATCACACAAAGACAAAAGCTTGTGACCGGCCGGGAATCGAACCCTGGTCCGGCAAGCTTGTAAAGACAGTGACTAAACCACTTGGCCACAAAGAAAGATAAAAGTCAATGACAATTTTTCTACACTTATACCTGTCGAATTCAGGTGTTTTGTACTTAGAATTGAAATCAACCCATCTTCACCATCGTAGCTATTTGGTAGTTTGTTACTTGGAATTCGATTAATGATAAATTTTGCACATTTAGACGTGTTTTTCATATTCAAATAAGCCATATATATTTTTGATACATTAATGTCTTGAATCACTTAACGACCTCTTGATCAGACCTCAGGCGAAATCACACAAAGACAAGAGCTTGTGACTGGCCGGGAATCAAACTCTGGTCCGGCAAGCTTGTATAGACAGTGACTAAACCACTTGGCCATGAAGAAAGATAGAAGTCAATGACAATTCTTGTGTACTTATACCTGTCGAATTCAGGTGTTTTGTACTTAGAATTGAAATCAACCCATCTTCACCATCGTAGCTAATTAGTAGTTTATTACTTGGCATTCAATTAATGATAAATTTTGCACATTTAGACGTTTTTTTCATAATCAGATAAGCCATATATATTTTTGATACATTATTGTTTGGATTCTCTTAACGACCTCAGGATCAGAGCCCCAGGCGAAATCACAAAGACAAGAGCTTGTGACCGGCTGGGAATTGAACCCTGTTCCGGCAAGCTTGTATAGACAGTGACTAAACCACTTGGCCATG
>NC_090755.1:42181541-42194041 GCF_036898095.1 Palaemon carinicauda | reverse complement strand
TCCCCATTAAAATATTCAATTTCTTTTGCAATTCAATCCATGATCTAAATAAGAAGAAGAACAAGAACAAGAAAAATAACTGATTCAAGTTATCTGGCAATCTTCATATGTTAATGCATTCCTCATTAATGTAGATCCCTACATTTCCTCAATCTAGATTCATAAAAGGCTCTTCTAGGAAAGCTGTTAATTTATTAGGGATAGGGTCTCCTTATGAAACTCCTTTCCTCAAGTGGATTTTTGTTAATAAATGTTTATGTTTTTAGGATTACTCTACTATATGTATTGATATCTCGAAGGGTTCTAATGTAAAAATCATCTTGTGTCATACTAAGTTGATTTTTCCATTGACAGCTTAGTAATATGCATGTGATCAGTTGTTTAATATCTGTTTCTAAAACTTTCTTGCTATCTTGGCTGAATAAAGTCTATATTTAGTTCTATTTTGCCAAATATAATCTTTGTGAATATTTTATATATTACTGGGGGTAAACTTATGAGGTAGTAGTTTTTCAGGTCTTTTGTGTAATTTTTTTCATGAAATAATATGATGATACTTTTTTTCCAAATTCAAGGTATACAGTAGAGCAGTCTTGCAAACATTTGTGTAAAGTTCAGTGGTATTTACTGCCATGAAATCTCCTCCATCTATTATCAAATGACATATTAGGTCATGTTCTTCTGCTTCACCTTTTTCTTGCCTTGTAATGCTATATTTACTTTCACTGTTATTTTAGGTTCCGGCTCAGGTGTCTCATTATTTCTATTGGCAGAGTTATTTCTTAGATCATTATTTGTATATTATTGTATAAGAAAATTCTGCAATTCTTATCACTCCATATCTTTTTTTTCATATATCAATGTTCATCTGTTACAGCAAATATATGTTGGCATCTGTTTCAAGTCTTCTTTTCATTAACTTGATAGCTTGCATAGAAATCCCCTGCAAATTTTATCACTCAATCTTTCTTGTTAATATATCAATTTTCATCTCTTAAAGTAAAAATCTTTTAGCACCTTGTTCCAGGTCTTCTTTTCATTAACTTGATGCTTCTCCCTTTCGTTAGTGTTTTCTCAATTTTGGTCTTATTGTGTTTAAGAATGTCTTATGCTTTTAGTTTGTTAATTGTTTTGGATATTTCTGCTAATTTTAATTTATATCATATGTATTTTACCCTCATATCAAATCTTTCCTTAATCATATATTTATTTTTTTTTGTGCTGATTCAAATATGAATTTTGTTGGACTACTATTTACATCTTCTTTATATGATTCTATTGCTTCCTGTAGATAAGAGTACCTATTTATATTGGTAAACTAAACTCAAGATATTTTTATCCTATTGCAGGAATATTGATTTTCTTTAATAAAATCACTTATTTTTTTTACCTTGCATCTAAACAAATGTTACTTGTCATAATTCTATGGTCACTAGACTTTAACTAGATTAACACTGTTAAATCCTTAAGTAAATTAACTTTTTTTTTTTTCACTGGGAATGAAACCTATTTCGTTTCTATATTTGGTCTTTTCCATGTCCATTTTCTATGTTTGTTATTTTCTTCTCTTCTTATGACCTACTTTACAAAGAAAAAGATATGACCATCTTTTAACTTCTTTAATTTCACTCAGTCGTATTATATCCTAATTCGTTCTTCTCAGCTTTTCTATTATCATAAGATCTTCCTTAGACGTAGACCTGACATCGTACGTTGCTAGTATTAAGTCACCAAAGGTGAACACACAAACCCTCACCACACATACACACAAAAACATATATATCTATATCTATATATCTATATATATAAATGTATATTATATATATATATATATATATATATATATATATATATATATATATATTTATATATATATATTTATATATACATATACATATTATATATATATATATATATATATATATATATATATATATATATATATAAATATATATATATATATATATATATATATATATATATATATACATATATATAAATATATATATATATATATATATATATATATATATATATATATATATATATATATATATATATATATATATATATATATATATATATTTGTTAGAAGGGATGAATTTAAAATGACATTGTTTTTTGTAACGAATGCAGTGTTAAGATTTTTATGGAATACTTTTCTATTTGTGGGATTTCATCTTCACTCCTAATCACCATAGTTCAAAACCAAAAAAAACTTATAATTATTAATTGATACATCAGATAATTATTGTCTTCTCAAAACTAGTATTTAGATGAAATGGAAAATATGGAAACTTTAAAATTTGAAGATAAAATTGGAACTGAAAAAAATAGTACGCTTAAAAATTTGATAACCCTAACTTGCTTAATATTGGAATGAGTTTATAGCAAAGAATTAACATGGTTAGTACATTTCTTTTAAATTCATATAATAGGCCTACATGTATTCCATGATAGTCACTGTGCACGAATTCCAATATATATATATATATATATATATATATATATATATATATATATATATATATACATATATATATATATACATATATATATATATATATATATATAAATATATATATATATATATATATATATATATATCCATATATATATATATATATATATATATATATATATATACATATATATATATATGTATATATATACATATACTTTATATATATATATATATATATATATATATATATATATATATATATATATGTACATATATATATATATATATATATATATATATATATATATATATATATATATATATATATATATTCAAATAAGCCATATATATTTTTGATATATTAATGTCTGGATTCTCTTAACGACCTCGGGATCAGAGCCCCAGGCGAAATCACACAAAGACAAGAGCTTGGCTCTGGCCGGGAATCGAACCCTGGTCGGCAAGCTTATATAGACAGTGACTAACCCACTTGGCCACGAAGAAAGATAAAAGTCAATGACAATTCTACTGTACTTATACCTGTCGAATTCAGGTATTTTGTACTTAGAATTGAAAGAATTTGAAGATAAAATTGGAACTGAAAAAAATAGTACGCTTAAAAATTTGATAACCCTAACTTGCTTAATATTGGAATGAGTTTATAGCAAAGAATTAACATGGTTAGTACATTTCTTTTAAATTCATATAATAGGCCTACATGTATTCCATGATAGTCACTGTGCACGAATTCCAATATATATATATATATATATATATATATATATATATATATATATATATATATATATATATATATATATATATACATATATATATATATACATATATATATATATATATATATATATATATATATATATAAATATATATATATATATATATATATATATATATATATATATATATATATATATATATATATATATATATATATATCCATATATATATATATATATATATATATATATATATATATATACATATATATATATATGTATATATATACATATACTTTATATATATATATATATATATATATATATATATATATATATATATATATATATATGTACATATATATATATATATATATATATATATATATATATATATATATATATATATTCAAATAAGCCATATATATTTTTGATATATTAATGTCTGGATTCTCTTAACGACCTCGGGATCAGAGCCCCAGGCGAAATCACACAAAGACAAGAGCTTGGCTCTGGCCGGGAATCGAACCCTGGTCGGCAAGCTTATATAGACAGTGACTAACCCACTTGGCCACGAAGAAAGATAAAAGTCAATGACAATTCTACTGTACTTATACCTGTCGAATTCAGGTATTTTGTACTTAGAATTGAAAGAATTAATATATCAAAAATATATATGGCTTATTTGAATATGAATAACACGTAAAAATGTGCAAAATTTATCATTAATTGAATGCCAAGTAACAAACTACCAATTAGCTACGATGGTGAAGATGGGTTGATTTCAATTCTAAGTACAAAATACCTGAATTCGACAGGTATAAGTACAGTAGAATTGTCATTGACTTTTATCTTTCTTCGTGGCCAAGTGGGTTAGTCACTGTCTATATAAGCTTGCCGACCAGGGTTCGATTCCCGGCCAGAGCCAAGCTCTTGTCTTTGTGTGATTTCGCCTGGGGCTCTGATCCCGAGGTCGTTAAGAGAATCCAGACATTAATATATCAAAAATATATATGGCTTATTTGAATATGAATAACACGTAAAAATGTGCAAAATTTATCGTTAATTGAATGCCAAGTAACAAACTACCAATTAGTTACGATGGTGAAGATGGGTTGATTTCAATTCTAAGTACAAAATACCTGAATTCGACAGGTATAAGTACAGTAGAATTGTCATTGACTTTTATCTTTCTTCGTGGCTAAGTGGGTTAGTCACTGTCTATATAAGCTTGCCGACCAGGGTTCGATTCCCGGCCGGAGCCAAGCTCTTGTCTTTGTGTGATTTCGCCTGGGGCTCTGATCCCGAGGTCGTTAAGAGAATCCAGACATTAATATATCAAAAATATATATGGCTTATTTGAATATGAATAACACGTAAAAATGTGCAAAATTTATCGTTAATTGAATGCCAAGTAACAAACTACCAATTAGCTACGATGGTGAAGATGGGTTGATTTCAATTCTAAGTACAAAATACCTGAATTCGACAGGTATAAGTACAGTAGAATTGTCATTGACTTTTATCTTTCTTCGTGGCTAAGTGGGTTAGTCACTGTCTATATAAGCTTGCCGACCAGGGTTCGATTCCCGGCCGGAGCCAAGCTCTTGTCTTTGTGTGATTTCGCCTGGGGCTCTGATCCCGAGGTCGTTAAGAGAATCCAGACATTAATATATCAAAAATATATATGGCTTATTTGAATATGAATAAAACGTAAAAATGTGCAAAATTTATCATTAATTGAATGCCAAGTAACAAACTACCAATTAGCTACGATGGTGAAGATGGGTTGATTTCAATTCTAAGTAAAAAATACCTGAATTCGACAGGTATAAGTACAGTAGAATTGTCATTGACTTTTATCTTTCTTCGTGGCCAAGTGGGTTAGTCACTGTCTATATAAGCTTGCCTACCAGGGTTCGATTCCCGGCCGGAGCCAAGCTCTTGTGTTTGTGTGATTTCGCCTAGGGCTCTGATCCCGAGGTCGTTAAGAGAATCCAGACATTAATATATCAAAAATATATATGGCTTATTTGAATATGAATAACACGTAAAAATGTGCAAAATTTATCATTAATTGAATGCCAAGTAACAAACTACCAATTAGCTACGATGGTGAAGATGGGTTGATTTCAACTCTTAAGTACAAAATACCTGAATTCGACAGGTATAAGTACAGTAGAATTGTCATTGACTTTTATCTTTCTTCGTGGCCAAGTGGGTTAGTCACTGTCTATATAAGCTTGCCGACCAGGGTTCGATTCCCGGCCGGAGCCAAGCTCTTGTCTTTGTGTGATTTCGCCTAGGGCTCTGATCCCGAGGTCGTTAAGAGAATCCAGACATTAATATATCAAAAATATATATGGCTTATTTGAATATGAATTACACGTAAAAATGTGCAAAATTTATCATATATATATATATATATATATATATATATATATATATATATATATATATATATACATAATATATATGTACACACACATATACTGTATATATATATATATATATATATATATATATATATATATATATATATATACACACATATACTGTATATATATATATATATATATATATATATATATATATATATATATATATATATATATATATATATATATATATATGTATATATAAATATATATTTATATAAATGTATATATATGCATATATATACATATACATATATATATATATATATATGTGTGTGTGTGTGTGTATACATTATTTTATATATATATATATATATATATATATATATATATATATATATATATATATATATATATATATATATATATACATATATACTGTATATATATAAATATAAATATATATATATATATATATATATATATATATATATATATATATATATATACACTGTATATATATATATATATATATATATATATATATATATATATATATATAAATATATATATATATATATATATATATATGTACATATACTGTATATATATATATATATATATATATATATATATATATATATATATATATATTAATAATCTGCAGTCAGATACCAGGAAATCGCATCGAAGGTTGTTTCGTCATAAGAAAAATTCTGAGGGAGGTTCACATACCCCTTGCCATCAATCCTAGTTAAGACTTTAGTTTACACACCTCAGGAAACGCTTACACCCCTCTAGTATTGTGCCTATAACACACCAACTTATGGCAATGTAGCTGTTAGGCTCTAACAGAGGCGAGGCAAATGCAACTAACTTTTTTTCAACAGAAATCAAGGTTGTATATGAGAAATTGTGAACAAAAATGTCACAAAAATTCTAGAAAAATTAATCATGAGATGAAAAGCTTAATCAGGTTTTTTATTATTAGTGTGCAAGAAAGCGATAGACAAAAAAAAGCATTATACTGTATGTTTTCATATAAAAGTCAGGTGGGATATGGCTCCTCCCCTATAAAAACATACATATGAAATAGGGCACCCTGCTATTAAGAGGTGCCCTGTGGGCGGGTCATCTCACAGGAGATATATAGGTTTGAGGTGATCAATGGAGACCATGTCTTTTTTGCTACGAATATTTATCAAGAAAGTTTTCAGTGTGGATGGAATAACGAGGAAAGGGCCCATGTAAGGGGGCGTTAATGGTGGCAGCAGCAGCAGCAGCAGCAGTCGTAAAGTCGAGTGGCAAATGGCACCTCCCCTAAAAAAGACATACATGTGAAATATGTTACCCTGCTCTCGAGAGGTGCCCTGTGGGCAGGTCATCTTACAGGAGATACATAGGTTTGAGGTGATCAATGGAGACCCTGTCGTTTTTGCCACTAATATTAATCAGGAAAGTGTTTGGTGTGCAACAGATCACGAGGAAGGGCCCATGTAAGGGGTCGTTAACGGTGGCAGCAGCAGCAGCAGCAGCAGCAGTCATCTCTCCATCTTGTTATAAAGAAAACTAGAGGTTTTCCAACCCCGCTTCAACCCAGCAAACCGAACAAGATGCGATTGACAAAGCCGTAGAACACTTGGGTACTCTACTTTGAGGAAATTAAACAATCCACACTGGATTGCAACAAACAACCCACTAAAAATATCTAGTTAATCATAGTAATACAGTATCTAATATTAGCTCATCAATGCAACAATAAGCAGATCATCATGGATTGGATTCTAATTCATGCTGGATTCACTGGCAATGACGAAACAGATTACCTTGTCAAATCAACCCTGATATGCCAAACAATCATTATCACACTTCAACCTTCATTGAAAACCATCAAGAATTAAATGACAGCCATTTGCAACATGTAAAAGACAAGTGAAGTAAGTTGAGCCTTCGCCGATGGCTCCAGATCAGCTAAAATGTATATCGAAACAAGTAACCTAATTCCGACTCATTTTACAAGAAAAACTCACGGCCAAATTGTAGTGATCTTTTGAAGACTGCGACTGGGGTACCTATGCAACTAGCATATCATCATCAATAACGACGAAGACCCAGCAGCACACCAGAGACGGGAAGGACCGTGCAACAACTGTCAGCATCTGACAGATGAATCTCTGCAACACTACCTGTTGCATTGTCTAGAAACAAGCCTAACACAAAAAAAAAAATCAACTCTAACATTCCTGTAATAATAACAGCAATCATAAAACACATCATTGGTAATGATGACACATTCTCAGACTTTCTCCACAGCTACCCTCCCACCCTCCCTAATAACGTAATTACCAACACCAATTTAAAACAGAAGGAATCCAACCTCGTTAATATCTGCTTAACCTCTTTTAAGCTGTAGTCTCACTTGCAATTTTATTCTCTTTTTAAAGAAGTTCAAGACATATTCCCAACTAAATATTAAATCTGATAAGCATGTAGACATCTCAATGACTGTATTACATAATCAGTTTTTCTTTTTATTTCTTTCACTTTCATTCTAGTATTTTCAGATTCACAATTGTTAATTCTACTCTTTTTCTACAATGTATAGCATCGAACAAAATTCTCCTTTCCAGCTCTCTCCTACTCAAGCTGAAACTTTTTACTATTGCTCATCCTAGAAATTCAAGCTTAAACTTCTAAGGAAGTTTTTACTCCTTTTATACCAATATTTCAAACTAAAAAAATTCCTAACTCCTTCCTGAGCCTTTCTACTCACCGGGACTTACTGCTGTACCTATTTCACTCCAACTGAACGATGGGAGCCAGTGGGTTTTAATTGGGTGGATGCCTTGCCTCCGTCACCTTCTTTCTTTTCATTTGACCTAAAGAGTCTGGGTACCTCTAAGAATAAGGAAAACAAGTTGAATTGATAATAAATGATAGTGGTCAATCATAATTCTCCGACATCCCAAATCACCTACGAATAAAAGCCATAGATTATTTCATATCATAAAACACCTAAAAAAAAGAAAAAAAAAAGGAATCCAACATACACCTACAGGATGCGAGTTTGTAAGAACCCGTGCCTCTGTTATAAGGGCCAGACAATCTGCGACAACAATAAGCGGTGACATGCTACTGACTGTGCACAGAAAAAAACATATATTGCAGTGTCAAAAGTGTCAGTAAGTGTTGCTTAACTCTGGGCTTGTAAGTCTTGTGGCAGGGATTAAATTTTGCCTCAACCAGACGTGGACGAAGGAAAATGTCGGAGGAGATTGCAGACAGTAAAAATTCAGCAGGGATGACCAAAATGTCGTCATAAACCATTTCAGCCACCGAGATTTCCAGGGTGTCTTTAGGAGTGATCCTTAGTCCTAGGAGTACACGAAGGAAGATGAGCAAACCAGTTGGATTCTTTGCAATGGGACTTCAAAGCAGTTTTGTGGGTTTGATGAAAATGTTCAACCATTTCGTTGGCTTCAGGGTTGTAGCTGGTTATCTTATGTAATCTAATATCCAGGAGATTAGCTAATCATGCCCTCAACTGAGAGATGACAGTAGTACTCCCATCAGGAGTAATATGTTAAGGGATATCAAATCTCGGTATCCACCCTGAGAGTAAAGTGGAAGTACATAAGGCAGACGCAGTTTGCATAGGAATGGCTTCAAGCCAACGAGTGGAATGGTCAATGAATGTAAGCAGGTAACGATGTGCTTATGATGTGTTTAGAGGACCTACTACTTTGACATAAATGCTGGATAATGACACTGAGGTTGAATCCTGAATCCTTATGTTGATGTACTTTTGAAGCTTGACATGAATTACGGGCTCGAGCCCATTCCTTAGCATTCTAAGTGATGCCGTGCAATATGAACTTTGTCTTCAGTAGCTGAGCAGCAGAATGTTTCGCGGGATGTAAAAGGCCTCATATGGGTGCACTGATGTGGAGTGCGACACTGGAGGTGGCGGCTTGTATAGGTGTTGATGAGTAAAAGTTAGCTTTATCTAATCTTTGAAGGCCCATGTATAAAAATAGGGGGAAATATGCAATGAAATCTCCACCAAAAAGCGGCACTGTTAGGTAAGCAATGAGGATTTTCCAATATCGTTTGGTGCTCCCAAATGATAGTGTTAGTCTTTTGTACCTTCGAGAATGGCTATGTCGTGTACTGGAGAGTAACTTTGGTAGATGGGAACAGCAAGCACCAGTGTCTACCAAAAATCCCAAACCCGTACATGCATCATATAAATAGAAAAGATTAGTGACAGAAGAGGCCACTTATATGTTTTTTTGGCCACTAACAACTATTCACACATTTCTTCACAGCAGCCCGGAATCTGGAGTGGTTTTAGTGGAAGTGCGGCTAATGGGCGATAGCTATTTTCTGGAGAGATTGTTTGTTGGATCGTTAGGGAAGGGTGGCATATGTTGATGGCAAATGGCTTTGTTGCCACTGATGCATGTCATAGGGCAGGCGCCCGTATCTTACCGCATTCATGTCGTCTTAGGTCGGTGTTGAGTAGTTGTCCCCTTCGTCAGGAGTTGAGGTGTTAATGGAGGTCTTGAAAGTGGTGGAGTGAATGTCCATAAGGGCATTGACTTTGGTCATCAGGTCCTTCATGGACAAGGTAACAACCTTGGGGATGGTGGTATGTACAAGTTTGAGTAGGCACTATACCCTAAGGGCACGAAGTATGTTTATTTCCCGAGAAGAGCCGCCTGTGACAGGCTGCATACAAGAGTGTCTTTTCTCCTCCAACGGCAGTTGAGTGAGATGAAAAGCTTGGCTATACAGACTGCTGGAATATTCCTGTGATCGTACTTGCTCTTTATGCGAAACTGAACTTCGGCATGTCAATGAGGCAAACGCTTCTCCGCTTGTGAAGGACAGTAGTTTTATAAAGGTGATATCTCAAATAGTCAACTTAGGTGGCCGCTAATGCAACAGCGGTAGGGAGAATGGGTGAGGGTAAAATGCAGTGTGGATTAGTCACTCCAGTGGACACTATTGTGGTAATGTAGCTGTTAGGCTCTGACAAAGAGTCGAGATGAATACAAGTAACTTTTATTCAACAGATAATGAGCTTATATACAAGCACATACAAGCAAGAGTCTTATAAAAATTCTTACAATCGAAAGCACGAGATGATGAGCTTAAACAGATTGGTCTATTATCAGTGGGGGAGAGAGCGGAAGATAAAAAGAAGAAATATTAGGATTGCATTCCATGAGCGTGCATGAAACAGGTGCTGTATATCCTTCATACGTTCTAGCCTTGGGCAATAAAATTAAGTCTCCTAAGTTTCCTTTTTTGCTTAGACTATTGAGAAATTGAGACCCTTGCTCTTCATTTATTCTAATTATGTACGAGCCTAATTTATCATCAGTCATTAATCATATCTGATGCAAGTATTTTGATATTTGAAAATGCCAATGCTAGATTTATAATCACTGGAGATGTATTACAAATGCCAATTAAAACTTGATTGATGACTTTGAAGGTTACCCAAATGTCATAAAGTATCAAGTTCCCTGGCAACTAGTGAAGTTGACTTAACACTGGGGTCATTTTCTGGGTTCAATTTATGACGGAGTACTATCAACAAGTTACCAGAACATTCAGTTATCAAAGACTATACATGTAATTATGAATTATTTTGGGTTTAATGAAGACGTTGAAAGATTGTGAATGAATGACATATAGAGCAATAAAAATAACCTCCATTTAGAAAGTACATTTGTAGTTTAACCCATTTGAGAAGGTACAAACTGGCCACATGGGATTTTGTCCCAAAACTTGATAGATGATAAATACTTACCAGTGTTCATAGAATTTTTTCTTAACCTAATAGACATCGGACTGATGTAGAGTAGCAGGAACATTCAAGGCCAGGATAATCATTAAACATTTGTGTTTTGAGATATTTCTCTCGGACAAGGCACCCAAATTTACTAGTGACATGATAAAAAAAAGGTGCAATATAATTTTTTTTATAAATAAGAAAGGTGAGATAACCCCCTATACGTTAAGTTCAAATTTAACAGTAGAAAGGGCCAATAGAAAGGGTTGTGTATATCATTAGTCCAACCGTAGAAGACTGATAATTAGTTTTAGAAGAGGACAAATATAAATGAAATTACTTGGTAAATGAGACGTTAGGAGAAATCCTACATTTTTGTTAGACAGATATAAGAAAGACTACTAAACTGGGCAATCCCATGACTATCTAGGGTAACTAATAAAGGAATGTTATAATTGTATAAAAGGTAATATCCTAGAAATAGAGATAGATTCGAAAGTATGTATTAAAATTAATTAAATCCAAAGTCCGACGAAAAATTTTAAAAAATGTCTCTCAAAATAATCAAGGGACCCCGTGGAGTATTAAAAGATAAAAGAATATGATACGAGAACATTTAATAAAGTTATGGGTACTGTTGATAATTAATGTATAGATGCTCATAAATGATTAACCGTTATAAGTGTAATGAATAATTTACAAGATTGACAAACACAATGAAGTCAGTTAAGCAAAAAATTTTAATTGCATTTTATAGACAATGTGTTGAGTGATATTTGTTGTAACTAAGGAAAACAATGTTTTAAATCTAAATAATACTCTGGATAAAAAAAAACTAGTGAAAAATGAAATAGATATATGGTAATAACAAAGAAAGGATAAAACGTTAATACAATTTATATTGCAAAGGTGGAATAGATGAATTTTCTTAATCAAGTTAACATGAATAAATGTGAAGAAAGGGAAAATATTATAAGAATTTCTGATATAAAATGTGAAACAAGTTAAATATATTTAAAAATTTACGCTAAAAATAGATAATAAAACTGAAGAAAGAAAGAAAAAATATTAAAGAAAATAAAGATGAAAAAAATGTAACAAAGGTGAACCCAGGAACG
>NC_090755.1:42174041-42176541 GCF_036898095.1 Palaemon carinicauda | reverse complement strand
GGATCCAATCCTTTGCATCCTTAGAAATGCCGTGCCAAATGAACTTTGCCTTCAGCAGCTGTGCAGTAGAACGGCTCGAGGGATGTGAAAGGCCGTGAATGAAATCAAACACCTGTCGGCGTATGGGAGCAGGAATCCAAGGTTGCGGTCTACCAGTACTGACGTCACAGAGGAGGGTGGTGTTGGAGTCTTCGAGGGGAAAGTCTTCCCAATGGAGGGATGTGCAGGATGTCCTACAAGCTTGATACTCTGGATCCTGTCGTTGGGCTTCAGCCAGGGCATTGTAATCCAATCCCAGTTGAACAGCAGCCAACGTGTTTCTTGACAGGGCATCGGCAACGGGATTCATTTTCCCAGGGACGTATTGGAGGGTGCAATTGTATTCAGCCACGGCGGAGAGATGTCGGCGTTGACGGGCGGACCAGGCGTCAGACTGTCGAGTGAAGGCGTGCACCAGAGGCATGTGGTCTGTGCGAATGACGAAGGGCGTACCTTCTAAGAAATGGCGAAAGTGAAGGACAGCCAAGTGCACCGCCAGCAATTCTCGATCGAAGGTAGAATAACCCGATTCTGACTTGGACAGTTTCCTGCTGAAGAAGGCCAATGGGCGGGGCGAGCCTTTGACCACCTGCTCGAGTACTGCACCAATAGCGACGTCGCTGGCATCGGTGGAGAGAAGGAGAGGGGCGTGTGGGATAGGAAAAGTGAGAGCCGCAGCAGTTGATAGGGCCTTCTTTGCATTGCAGAAGGCTGCTTCTTGAAGGGGACCCCACTTCAGGTCCTTTGGCTTGCCCTTGAGGGAGGCGTAGAGGGGAGCAAGAGTGGCGGCAATGGCTGGCAGAAAACGGTGATAATAGTTGATCATGCCCAAGAATTCCTGCAGAGCTTTGACGGTCGAGGGCACGGGAAAGTTTTGAACGGCTGCTACCTTCTCAGGGAGGGGATGGACTCCTTCAGGAGTGATACGGTGCCCTAAGAACGACACTTCGTTGGCGCCAAAGGTACACTTGTCGTACCGGACTACAAGGCCGTTTTGTTGCAGGCGGTCGAGCACAATGCGCAGGTGACGGAGGTGTTCCTCTTTTGAGGAGGAGAACACAAGTATGTCATCCACATAACATACACAGAAAGGGAGGTCCCCTAAGATGCCATCCATGAGACGTTAAAACGTTGCCCCAGCATTATGAAGGCCAAAACAGGAGTAATTGAAGGTGTATGTACCAAACGGAGTGGTGATGGCGGTCTTGGGGATGTCTTCTGGGTTCATAGGCACCTGATAATACCCCTTCAGGAGGTCGAGCGTAGAGAATACCTTCACTTTGTGCAGGTAGGAGGTCACGTCGGCAATGTTTGGGAGGGGGTAGTGATCCGGTTCTGTTTGCATGTTCAGGCGCCTGTAATCCCCGCACGGATGGAGGGAGCCGTCTTTCTTCAGAACGATGTGTAAGGGTGACGACCATGGGCTGGAGGCCTTTTGGCAAAGGCCCATTTCCTCCATTTCGGCGAACGTCTGTTTGGCGGCTGCCAATCGTTCCGGTGCCAGACGTCGGAATTTTGCGAAGACTGGGGGTCCCGTCGTTTTGATATGGTGATAAATACCGTGCTTGGCAGGAACCGTGGGCGTTTGACGAAGTTCTGGACGGAAAACTTCCGGGTACGACGTGAGGAGGTGGGCGTAGGCATCCGTGGGTGCGCTGATGTGGAGAGCGAGGTTAGAGGGGGCGGGTTGAAGAGGTGTCGACAAGTACGAGTCTGCGTTGACCAATCGTCGGTGGGCGACATCGACCAGAAGGTGGAAATGAGAGAGGAAATCCGCACCGAGGTTTGGCATTGTGACGTCAGCAACGAAAAACTTCGAATTGAATTTAATTTTTTTGAACGATAATGTGAGGTTCTCGTAACCGTAGGTGGGTATCGCAGATCCGTTGGCAGCTACCAAGCGGACGTCGGCAGATGTAGACAGAGTACGTCGTGCCTTGAAGAGTTTCCTTGGCAAAAGAGAACGACAAGCACCCTTGTCTACCAAAGATCGCACTCCCGTTCCTGCATCCTGTAAAAAGAAAAGATTAGAAACATGGGAGGCCACCGCCACAAGCGATGGCCTACTTACACGTTTTTTGGCCACTGACAATCCTTGGCACATTTCTTCCCGGTTGCCCCGAATCTGAAGTGGTAGTAGCAAAACTGCGGCGGATGGGAGGTAGTAAGTGGCTGTAGAAGTCGTTCGTAGGGGCGCGAGGGATTGGTGGGTGTTGGGCGGCTTCGTCGCCGCTTCGGCACATCACGGGGTAGGCGTGTATGTCTTACGGCATTCATGTCAGCTTCGGTTGACGTTGAATAGGCATCCTCGTTGTCAGGGGAGGAGGCGTTGATGGAGGTCTTGAAGTGGCTGTCCATAAGGGCGTTGGCTTTGGTCATCAAGTCCTTTATGGGTAAACTATCGACATCGGGTATGGCAGCGCGTACAGGTTTGGGTAAACGGCGTATCCAAAGGGCACGA
>NC_090755.1:42159041-42166541 GCF_036898095.1 Palaemon carinicauda | reverse complement strand
TATATATATATATATATATATGTATATATATATATATATATATATATATATATATATGTATATATATATATATATATATATATATATATATATATATATATATATATGTATATATATATATATATATATATATATATATATATATATATATATATGTATATATATATATATATATATATATATATATATATATATATATGTATATATATATATATATATGTATGTATATATATATATATATATATATATATATAAATATATATATATATATATATATATATATATATATATATATATATATATATATATATATATACAGATACCCATGCATTCCATTTCCTCAAAGGCGCATTTGGCATCCCTCAGCTTCTGGGGCAGGAGGCGGCGGAATTTGGCGTGTCTAGCAGGTCCTGTCGTCGTGATGTGGTGGTAGATCCCGTGCTTGGAGGGGGATCCCGGTGATTGGCGGAGCTCGGGCTTGAAAACATCGAAAATTCCTGCAGAAGGTCGGCGTAGGGCTGCTTCATTACAGTGGAAACTGACATTGTGGCAGGGCCGGCTCTAAGGGCGCGGAACCGGCAGGTTCCTGTGTCGATGAGGCGTTTCCAGCAATGTTGACAATTTTGATAAACATATTCTTTTCTACATATAACAAGTATATTCTTTTTCATGGAAAGCGAGTTATGTTTATTTTTTTTTTTTTTTGTAATGTAATTAGTTTTGCAAAGTATTCTGCTTAATTACCGCTATTTACAAAATTTCTGTAACGTCAAGCAAAACTATGTGTTCATAAATTTCCTTTCATTAACGGTGACTTTATAATTCATTTTCATATGTAAGATTATAGATTTGAATTTTTATCATCATTATTATTAAGGGTACTGTTATCATTATCATTATTATTATAATAATTCCGCCAATTTCATGGCGGCAAAGGTTATGTTTTGATAGGCGTAGGTTTCTATGTCCGTTTGTATGTTTGTGATTCGCATAACTCATTTTTTTTTTCCTTTTTACTGTATCTCATGAAATTAACTTGGGGGATTACCTGTGATCCAAGGACAATTTAATTAGAATTTAGGAATCATTGGTTCAAAGCTGATGGTGAAGGTCATGAAAAGGTAAAGAAAATGACTTTTTGTTATATCGTGGTCATTTTTTACATGATTTGCATGAAATTAGTGCCAAAGGAGCATTATTCAATTGTTTCTCTTGTGATATGCAAAATTATATAGTTATGTCATTATCCTTGTTAGCAGTGGGGATCAAACGCCAAACGCGTCTATGAACTTGCAGAAAGTGCATGCAAATGAATGTTTTTAGGCCATGATGATATATTTAGATGGCAGATGTGTTTTGAGATCTAATACTCACAGCAATATCAGTATTCAAGGAGACAAAAGTAGCGGTAGCACAGGTACGTGCTCTACCGAGTGCCTTTATGGTTACTATTATTATCATTATTTCTTTTTTCATTATTATTATTATTATTATTATTATTATTATTATTATTATTATTATTATTACCTTCACCAACTTCATTGCAGCGAATATACTGTTTTGATAGTCACGAATTTCGTATGTCTATCTTTCATATTGTGATTCGCTGAACCCAAAAACCATTTGACTGATACTTTTAAAATTTGGATTTTGAGCATGATTAGGTCAAAGGACAAGGTCAAGGTAATGAAAACATCATTTGGAATTTTCATGTAGTTTGCATGAAACTAGTGCCATAATGTACATAATTCCATTGCCTATCTTGTGATTTTTGTTATATTGTCCTAAATTTTTAAACGATTCATAAAACTGTCCTTAAAATGTGCATGATTCAATTGCCTATCTTTTGATATACAACATGATCAAGGTCATAGTAAAAAAAAAAAGAATAAAAAAAAACCAGAAATTTCTTATTGCTCTATTGTGGGCAAATCTTATGACATTTGGTGGAATGATTTTCTAAGAGATAAAGACATTTTGATTAAATATTGGTAGTGATTTGGCCAAGGGTCAAGGTAAAGTCACATAAACGTAATAAAAAAAAAATATTTGCCAAATCGTGATCAATTTCTATCTGATTTTTATGAAACGAGTATCAAATGTTGTATTCTTTAATTGCTTATTTTTTTATATACAATATTATATAGACAAAGGTATATGCTCTACCGATCTCGTATAACATGTTTAATAATAACCGTCAGCTTATTTTGCTTGTGTTCATATTTGAATATAATCTTATTGATATTATTTCAATATGGCAGTATAGAGGAATTTATAAGTTTACGAATATAGTTAACTACCAAAAGCAAGAAATTTAGCTTATATCATTCATTCATTCCTAATGCAATATTAAATATAGTGATGGATATTTTAGGGAACCATAATGGGAGTATTATGTATTAAGCTTGCCTTTTCATGCATGTTTGTTTGTATCTTTGTGATATTCTTGTTTGCAACTGTTCGCATATAAACTTGTTATCTGTTGAATAATGGTTAGCTGTACTGCTCTCATTTCTCTGTTATAAACTAACAGCAACCATTTGCAAAAGACTCTCGTATCATGTTGACTAAGAGAGGCTTTACCGATTTGAACAAAAATCAAGAGGAAAATTTTATTGAAAATCTAAATAGAGAATTATGAGTTTCTATCACGCTATTTTCAATATCAGATCATAAGTACTTTCTTTCTAACGCTGAAAAACTAGTGAGGATGATGGTGATGAGGCTGAAGTTGATGTTATAGCAAAGTTGAATCGCTTATAGATAAGTTTTAAAGAAGATGTGGAAAAAGAGGTTCCTTTTTATGTGGCTGTATATACTGAACACAAGTTTGCACAATATGAATTTCTCGGTGAAAATGTAGATTTGAGACATAAATAGGATATCATTGTTTAGCAGAATGGAGAGGAAACTTATGAAACTAACTAGAGAATTTGTTGAAAAGTTAAATATAATGAAAAAATATGCTTAAGATCATTCATGGAAAAAATTTGTTTCATGTCCATCAAAGTACCATTAGCAGTCGATATTGCAAATGTAGTACAAATTCCTGAGAATATCAAAACTTCCTTTTTTTTTAAGAATCTTTTTCAGAACTCGTATCTCAAATCAAAGTATGGCAAATGTAAGAAGGAAAAGTTGTAGGGTGACAAAATGAGTAATGTGACAAAAGGTAATATGACAAAATGAGTAATGTGACAAAAGGTAATATGACAAAATGAGTAAAATGACAAAAAGACGGAAATGTCAAAGATAGGTATAACTTTCTGTAATGTTTTTTTTTTTTTCTAAACATGCCTGTCGTATGTATACCGGTATATTTCGAATTTGAATTGGATGAGATTTAATGTTATATAAGCTTATCTGAGTTGGTTTTATGCTTGGGTGTAATCAATTTTTTTTTAATAATTTTTTTTCCAAAAATCTGTGATGTATGTACAACAAAACTCAATTCAAGATATTATTATTATTATTATTATTATTATTATTATTATTATTATTATTATTATTATTATTATTATTATTATTATTATTTTAATTTTTTTATGTTTTTTTATTTTTTTTATTATTATTATCATTATTATTATTATTATTATTATTATTATTATTATTATTATTATTATTATTATTATTATTAATATTATTACTATATTTATTGTTATTATTATTATTATTGGCTAATGTACAACCCTGTTTGAAAAAGTAAGTTGCTATAAGCCCAAGGGCTTCAACAGGGAAAATAGCCCAGTAAGGAAAGGAAATAAGGAAATAGATAAACTAATAGAGAAATAATGAACAATAATTGAAATAATTAAAATGTATTGAGAACAGTAACAACATAAAAATAAATCTTCCATATTTAAGCTATTAAAAGTTAAAGAAGAAAGAGTGGAAGAGAAATAAGATAGGACAGTGTGCCCGAGTGTACCCTCAAGCAAGATAACTGTACCCCAAGTCAGTGGAAGACCTTGGTACATGGGCCATGGCACACCAATAACTAGAGAACAATGGTTTGATTTTGGAGTGTCCTTCACCTAGAAGAGATGCGTACATTAGCTAAAGAGTCTCTTTTACCCTTACCAAGAGGAAAGTAGCCTCTGCACAATTACAGGGCAGTAGTTAACCCTTATAGCGAAGAAGAATCGTTTGGTAATAGTTGTGTTGTCCTGTGTATGAGGACAGAGGAGACTATTTAAAGAATAGGCTAGATTATTCGGATTATGTGTAGGCAAAAGGAAAATCAGCCTTAACCAGAGAGACCGATTCAATGTAGTGCTGTTAGGCTAGTCAAAGGACCATATAACTCCCTAGCGGTGGTATCTCAAGAGGGGCTGGTACCATGGCAAACCTACTACCTACTACATATTAGTTATGCACTTAGACATTCATAAAACTCTTAAAAAGAATGGATATAGCAAAACTTGTGTAAGAAAATAAAGGTGACGGCTAATCAGAATTTCCGGCGTGCCGTAGAGTAGGATAAGCTCTCCAGGGTGCGTGTGAATAGAGGTCTACTCTTCTGTAGGTTTTGGGTTATACCACAAAACAATCACGAAATAACAAGAACTGATATTTTAAACCATTTTTAATAAATAAAATCGGTTTGAAAATATATTTTCATAATCCAATGAATTTAAATCAATTCTATATCAGATATATAGTAAATTTGAAATTCGAATGAGGCCTTGATGTCTAAAAAATTAATTTTGATTTGCGCCATATCTTGAAACAGTAGGTTGGATCGTTCATTTTCTTGGACAAGAAGCAAATTCGCAATCAAATTTTGTTTTCTATGAAAACTGCATAAATAGGCTCACTCTCCCCAAATAAATCTTCGTCATAGTGGCGTTGTAATTGTAAATCTCAGTTGGGATCGAAGAACTTTGCATTAAATACCCACTAAATACATTG
This sequence comes from Palaemon carinicauda, assembly GCF_036898095.1. Taxonomy (NCBI): domain Eukaryota; kingdom Metazoa; phylum Arthropoda; class Malacostraca; order Decapoda; family Palaemonidae; genus Palaemon; species Palaemon carinicauda. The sequence goes on along the minus strand of NC_090755.1, from coordinate 42,161,630 downwards.
ACCTTTCGGATGTATTATGTCCTAAATGGCACACATTCTCTTAATATTCCAGTCCCAGTGAATAGTTGCTTGATTTTCCTGTTGTTGAAAGTTTTATTAATCTTATAGAAATGTCATATACAAAACAATTACCATATGAGTACCAAATCTCAGGGAGTAGTTTCTTGGTTTTACTGTTGTTGAAAGTGTTATCAATATTTGTTAGAAATTTGTTTACGAAACAATACCAGTTGTCAATTATTTTATGCGATTTCTTTAAGTAAATGAGCACCGTTTAATGACATTAATGCGAGTTGAGACCACAGACAATATTGTTGAATTTAAGAAAATTATTATCATCAATGAGAAAAAACTTTTTAAACATGGTAAACAAGATTTACGAATTGAGATGCGTTCTGTATTTTATTTTTGGTGTTCTAGATTTTCCCAAATTCACAAAATGCTATCTTTTGTATGAATACGATTATATTGTCCGAAAATCCCTGAAATTCAATTTGATACATGGTTCATAATATATACATAATACTCCCATTATGGTTCCCTAAAATATCCATCACTATATTTAATATTACACTAGGAATGAATGAATGATATAAGCAAAATTTCTCGCTTTTGGTAGTTAATTATATTCGTAAACTTATAAATTCCTCTATACTGTCATATTGAAATAATATCAATAAGATTATATTCAAATATGAACACAAGCAAAATAAGCAGACGGTTATTATTAAACATGTTATACGAGTTCGGTAGAGCATATACCTTTGTCTATATAATATTGTATATCACAAAATAAGCAATTAAATAATACAACATTTGATACTCGTTTCATAAAAATCAGATAGAAATTGATCACGATTTGGCAAAAATTTTTTTTTTTTTTACGTTTATGTGACTTTACCTTGACCCTTGGCCAAATCACTACCAATATTTAATCAAAATGTCTTTATCTCTTAGAAAATCCTTCCACCAAATGTCATAAGATTTGCCCACAATAGAGCAATAAGACATTTCTTGTTTTTTTTTTCTTTTTTTTTTTACTTTGACCTTGATCATGTTGCAAGCAGTGAAAAGTTTCTACAAAGGTAGTAAAGCATGTGTTAGAATAGGAAATGAAGTGAGCGATTGGTTTCCGGTGAGAGTGGGGCTGAGACAGGGATGTGTGATGTCGCCGTGGTTGTTTAACTTGTATGTTGATGGAGTGGTGAGAGAGGTGAATGCTCGAGTGCTTGGACGAGGATTAAAACTGGTAGACGAGAATGATCATGAATGGGAGGTAAATCAGTTGTTGTTTGCGGATGATACTGTACTGGTAGCAGACACAGAAGAGAAGCTTGACCGACTAGTGACAGAATTTGGAAGGGTGTGTGAGAGAAGGAAGTTGAGAGTTAATGTGGGTAAGAGTAAGGTTATGAGATGTACGAGAAGGGAAGGTGGTGCAAGGTTGAATGTCATGTTGAATGGAGAGTTACTTGAGGAGGTGGATCAGTTTAAGTACTTGGGGTCTGTTGTTGCAGCAAATGGTGGAGTGGAAGCAGATGTACGTCAGAGAGTGAATGAAGGTTGCAAAGTGTTGGGGGCAGTTAAGGGAGTAGTAAAAAATAGAGGGTTGGGCATGAATGTAAAGAGAGTTCTATATGAGAAAGTGATTGTACCAACTGTGATGTATGGATCGGAGTTGTGGGGAATGAAAGTGATGGAGAGACAGAAATTGAATGTGTTTGAGATGAAGTGTCTGAGGAGTATGACTGGTGTATCTCGAGTAGATAGGGTCAGGAACGAGGTGGTGAGGGTGAGAACGGGTGTGAGAAATGAGTTAGCGGCTAGAGTGGATATGAATGTGTTGAGGTGGTTTGGCCATGTTGAAAGAATGGAGAATGGCTGTCTGCTAAAGAAGGTGATGAATGCAAGAGTTGATGGGAGAAGTACAAGAGGAAGGCCAAGGTTTGGGTGGATGGATGGTGTGAAGAAAGCTCTGGGTGATAGGAGGATAGATGCAAGAGAGGCAAGAGAGCGTGCTAGAAATAGGAATGAATGGCGAGCGATTGTGACGCAGTTCCGGTAGGCCCTGCTGCTTCCTCCGGTGCCTTAGATGACCGCGGAGGTAGCAGCAGTAGGGGACTCAGCAGTATGAAGCTTCATCTGTGGTGGAAATGTGGGAGGTTGGGCTGTGGCACCCTAGCAGTACCAGCTGAACTCGGCTGAGTCCCTGGTTAGGCTGGAGGAACATAGAGAGTAGAGGTCCCCTTTTTTGTTTTGTTCTTGTTGATGTCGGCTACCCCCCAAAATTGGGGGAAGTGCCTTTGGTATATGGATGGATAAAGGCACTCGGTAGAGCACGTACCTGTGCTACCGCTACTTTTGTCTCCTTGAATACTGATATTGCTGTGAGTATTAGATCTCAAAACACATCTGCCATCTAAATATATCATCATGGCCTAAAAACATTCATTTGCATGCACTTTCTGCAAGTTCATAGACGCGTTTGGCGTTTGATCCCCACTGCTAACAAGGATAATGACATAACTATATAATTTTGCATATCACAAGAGAAACAATTGAATAATGCTCCTTTGGCACTAATTTCAT
>NC_090755.1:42144041-42154041 GCF_036898095.1 Palaemon carinicauda | reverse complement strand
AGATGGCGGCAATAATGGATCCATGATACAGTTTTACGCATCCGGCCATGTCTAAAGCACCTAAAATCACTATTTTGGTGTCTGTACATATCTTTTAGAGGCAAAGGAATCGGCTGCTACTAATTACAGTGTAGTCAGAAAAGTGGCTGCTCTCCATCCTGGATTTTTAAACTTCCTATCCTGTGAAATTGTATTTAATAAACATGTATTGGTTCTCATAAGCTGTCATTATTCATGTAAATTCCTATTTTATTATGCATACAAGATTGAATGTTATATTTCATACTTTTACAAAATTTTTGCTTTTGTTTTCAGATCATTGATGCATGCATATTTTGTAATGAAGAGCTGGGTACAACTGAAGTGGCAGCGGTGGGTGAAAAAGGACACAAAACACTAGTAGCCGCATGTTGTAAGAGAAATCATGGATTATAAGAGACTTTGCAAACACTTCTCCTTTAAAAGTGTATATCAGCTGTCGCAAAAAAATATACACAAGAAAATACAATAATAGCATGTTTAAAAAGGAAGTCGGATGAGGGTGTGACCCATGATGATAAAAATCCTAGTCGCCAATCTGCCTATGGTTCACTTAGCATTAATCAAGACTATATATTTTACTCAGGCAGGTAAGGCCTGCGTTATCAGTTTCCGTAGCTCAGCTTAGAAGATTCTTCGTGAAAGATGGCATGCAGATAAACGAAATGATGCAATCGCAGAGGATGAAGTAATTATTGATATGACTGCTTCAATCCTTCTTGAGGATATCCGGCTGAGAGTGTATGACTTAGAGGAATTCCCTATAATGGAGGTGAATGGAATCTGTTAATACCCGGAAACCTTGCTTACTTAAACGCTTCTTACACAGATTATTAGACCAGAAGGGCAAACATGTTGATGTTATAAACAGGAGATTTACAGCCACTGCACATAACATTATCTCAGCTTGCAGACCCAAATCCTTAATTTCACCAGTGCTGCTTGCATTTGTAATCAGGATTAATTGAATACAGGGTTAGACCGCCCCGTCATTACTGCGCACATTTGTGATGTCATTGGTAGCAGGATTAATAGAGAAAACCAAAACAAAGAAATTAACGGTTACTATGGGAAGTGCTTGCCCACACCAATCCTCTTTCACAACCTTGTTTCTCTTCCCTGGTAAAAATTAGAAAAGAACCTCATGCTTTTTTATTTTATCTATATTTTATGAGCCTTAACTATAATCAGCAACCCAAATAATTCAATATTAAAATAAGATGAGAAAATTGTGTTTAAATTTCATTCTGTATAAGGAAAGTACATAGGGAAACAAGAGAGCAAGTAAACCTTTTCAAATTTTTACTATGAAATGGCTTCTTATTATTTTTGTATATTTTCTCTTTTGACCTCTCGCAGAAGCGAATTTTTTGTTTAGGACTCTTGTCCTAAAAAAAAGGCCTCGGACAAATAGGGCAATAAATTTAATTGGGTAAATTCGCATAGTGATGTATGTAAGAAATTAAAGTTTTGGTAACTTTTTGCCAAGTTTCAGTGACTTCTCTCCATGGTATCAAATAAAAAGATCTGCTTCATACAGGGAATAGTTGTAGGCATTATCTTGGTCATTCGTTGGATTGAAACAACTGACCAGGTGAAGAGCGTCTTAATCCGTTGTAAGACAGTTTCTTTGTTCTTCACTCTAGTGCAATCAAATACAGACTGATAAATTCTTTTTAACTGAACCTCAAGTAAAAGCATTCACGTGACATTACGGGCGAAATTGCCTTATTTGGGTTCGAAGTGGTCTAACCCTGTACTCTATTAATCCTGGTTGTGGTGTAAATATATCATAAATATGCTTCTCATTAAATAATTGATATTCCAAGCAGTTTAGGGTTTTCTCATGATTATAAAGAGGTAAAGGGACTTGAACATTCATAATCATCAGGTATGGACCTTCATATAATCTAGATGTTTTCACTCAATTTGTGCTTAACAAAGCGGATTTCAATATGGCAACCTAACTGGTCCCATTATATTCCATAGCATGGGTGGAATAGCTTGTGTTACACCTCCAGGCACTCTGTAGACGTCACCCATCAAATGTACAGTAAAACTTCCATTAGCTGATATCGCTGCCGACTATGGACGTATTTCTACTAATATATACACCGAACCTGCTGTCCCAGGTGTTAATTCAGTGGTAATTCAATCACTTGACGATGTGAACCATAATCTGTGCCTTCCAGGCTATATCCTAAAAGTATCATCATGAACCTCTTGCAGTGGATTTATATAAGTACCAATGAAGAGTGGTCAGTATGAGAGAACCAAAACAGCAGTCCTCCCCTTCATCCAAATGGACTCAAATAATTGACTACTATATACTGTAATAAACTTTGTATGTGGGCTAACTGAATACTATGGCCTTGCTATATGCCCAGGGATAATTAATAAAACATTGTACATAAAGGCAGCAGAAACAGTGGCTTCAGAAAACATGAGTCACATTATTGTCTATCAAGGTGGTTTTTACCTGCTGGCATACCTTGAAAGCATTGTTCACATTATGTCAGGTAGTGGGCTGGAGGAGCTATGGGGAACTGTGTATGCTAAAGGGACAGTTATTCACATGTTAACTAGTCATGCCTTTTCACAAGCAATTCGTGCTCATCTTCTTACCTTTTCTGCCTTGAGCTTTGTCTTAATGGACAACAGTGGATATTCGGATAAAATAGACAAGAGTTGCTTTGGGACCTTGTACGAGGAGGTACTGAAAGGGCAGAGAAACAGTACTGTAGTGAAAGCAGTGTGTTTAAACTCTTTCTCAAACAATCACATAATCCTTACTGAGACCGCAGAAAAGAGCAGAACTGGTAAGCTCTGGATGCAGTACATAAACCAAGTGATCATAATAAAAAACTGTATACAGGCTAAAAGAACAGGAAACTGGCAGCTCCACTTGTACAGTGCAAGGAAAATGATACCCGATTTTCATGCAGCCGGTCACATGGCTTATGAAAATTCTGCCAAGCTGTAGTTACAGCAGATGTCACTCTTTGAGCAAACCATCGTCATCAAGTCAGAACAAAGAGTTCACTGAAGGGAGATTCTTCACTATTCTTCACATGGATCAGTTGTGTAGTGGAAACTTCTCTGAACAGACTAGTGGACAGTTTCTAATGCGTTTGATAAAAACTTTTGAAGGAATGACCCATGGCCGAGGTATTATAGACAGGAGGTTGATAAGTTGGTTCGTACACTACCATAATGTGTTTCTATTTGTAATGTGTTTGAACAGTTTACATGAGTATACACCACATCTCCCAAGCAGCATAAGGACCTCAGGTCAATAACCCCTTTATGTGATAAACAATGATCTGGACACATTTGTACAGTTGCTGACAGCTCATCCGCAACTTGCTGGATATGAATCGGACAAACTTATGTCTGTTGCCACTGGAATTATTGCTGATTCAGGTGTAAGCTGTTACGATGCAGTTGTACAACAGCATACAAGATGGATGGTCAAAGATCTACTGACATCAAACTCCATCGATATGACAAAGTTAACACAATCTATGACGACTCAAACACTGTAAAAGTAAGGGGCGAAAGCACTCTTGTGAACAGAATCTCCTGCATCCTAAATGATAGCTCTGAGATAACATAAATAATGAGCTATGATTTTGGTCCTGAACCACCATCCCTCTCCAAGGATGGAATGATGCGTAAACCCGTGAAAAGTGCCATGGGAGTGTTGGTGAAATCCTTTTCTCCACTAGAATCTAGTATACGTGGCCATTGATATACCTTACATATATATTTATTTATAATAGAACAAGAGAGTCTGTATATAGATATTGTATTAACAGGATTACTGTAACTTCGGCTAAAGAAAATAAAGAAGGTTTAAGGACAACGGTATTATCTCTTCAGTATTCCACCAAGTATAATTGGGATATAACAAATGGTAGCAGAGACGTCATCGAATCTCGGACCTGGACATCGAGATTAACAAGTATTTTCTTGTGATTAATAAGTTCCGAAAGTTTTGTGAAAATTTTTGTAAAGTCTAAAATGCCAGAAAACATGGAGTAAAACACCCTTACCAAGGGGGTGGAGCGGTCAACCATCAGCTATGTTTAGAAGAACCAAGGAACTTGAACTTTTCCCGCCAAAAAGCTCCCCCTAAGATGATATGCGGAGTGTAAGGTTCCTCATGTAGGAAGAAGACAACAAGAGGTATTACTTATATTACCAGTATTACTTCTTCTATTGAAAAGTTGACGCTGGTTGACATAAGTTGACGCTTCAAAGAACATTCTGAGTGAGAAGTTTTACACCCAAGAAAATTTACGAGACCTCTAGTATGCGTGTATTTTTTTTCTTATTATTTTCTAAAGATAAATTAAGTTAATATTTTTCAAATTTAAACATTTCGAAAATTTAAGCTGAAGGTTACCCTGAAAATTCCCCTGGTGTTTAAGAAAAATTAAATTAAAATGGATGTTATGTACAGAGAAAGCATGGACTTGAACAAAGAGATTTGTGAACTTGAAAAATTTGGTCATATTCAGAAAACCGATGGTAGTTTTGTCTTTCATCATTGTAAAAAATGTGGAGGACCTTTGCTTGGTCACATAAACGATGAAAAGGATTGTGACCCAAATAGGAAATGGGCCCAGGATGAAGTAGATAGGATAGAAGATATTTTATCTGCACATGGAATGTTTTCTGTAAATGTGGCACGTATGGACACAAGAAAAACAGCTATTAAATGTGATATATGTAAGAAGAATTTCATGAACAGGATGGAAAAGGAACAGCATATCAAAATTATGCATAAAGATATTTCGACAAGTGTGGTAAAAGAAGGTGCTTATGATTTAACAGCAATCATTACAATGGGAAAAACTATTGATGAAGAAATTGCCAAAGGATTAGAAGCTAAAATATCAACACAGATTACTAAAGCGAAACCTCCTCCAATCTGGGTTGGTCAAACTTTTGAAAAGTTTTTTCAAGAAGTAGAAGCGTAGAATACCTCGAACAAGGATGATGATTTTACGAAGTATACTGATTTAGTAGAGAGCCTGAAGAAAAATACTGATGTCAAAGATTATGTTGTTTCTGTGCTATTGGATAAAACATCTGAAGCTCTAAACAAAAATGTAGCAGCAGTTTTGGAAATTCTTAAGCAAAAGTATGCAAAAACTACAGCTGAGAAGTGTATTGATGTTCTCAAGTCAATCTTGGATTTTTCCGTAAAGGAAGAGGATACTAATGAAACTTACTGGGACAAGTTTGAAGTCTTGATCTGTGATTGTATGCGAGAGGAAGTTACTGTACATTTGTATTACTTGTTAGGTGTTATGATGGTAGAAAAAGCATATGATCGGGGGAATATTAATGCAGAAGAGAAAAGAAGACTGATGGATGCTATGGAGACACATGATGGAACTGATAGGAGACCGAGAGAAGACAATGAAGTTTTTAATCTTCTAAAGATCGAATACAGAAAGTTAAAAATCGAAAATAATAGAAATATTAGAACTAAATTTTTAGGATCATCTGAGAATTTGTCTTCGGTTCATTATGGCGAAAATAGAAGTAGATGGCAAAGATGGCAAAATTTTAAGCAAAGGCCTGATTTTCATAGATTTCGTAGATCAGATTCTAATCCAGGATTTTGGAGGACTCAGTCTGGAACATATAGGAGACCTCCCTCGCGGACACCATCAAGACCAGGATCATCTTCGAGGCAGTCGTCCAGTTTTAGACAATACTCCAATGGTAGGCCATTTTCAACTGGAAGATCATCTTCTAATAGTAGGTCAGTGTCAAATGATCGGAAACAGCAGCAAAATTTGACAGAAAGAGTGATTAAGGTCGAAGAAAATGTTGCAAAAATCTTGGAAAAGATTGAAGAAATGTTGAAGAAAGAAAAAAAAATTGAATTTTTTAAGTAAGGAAGAAATATCAGAGATCATTGATGTAGATATCAGCGATGTAATGTTTGCTAAAGAAGTTACCGAAGTAGGAGCTCTGATTTTGGATACTGGTTGTCCAAGTAGCTTAGTTGGAAAAAGTTGGCTAGAAAAATATCTGAAGAAGAATGGTATTAAGAAAGAAAATTTGCATAAAAGGAAATGTTTCCAAAAATTCAGATTTGGTCCAAGTAGAATATATGAAAGTAAGGAAATTATAGAAATACCAATAACAATAAAGGAATCTGAAAAATCTGATACTTTCAGAAGGATTTTGCTTGGAGCTTTTGTGCTGGATGCTGAAAATGTGCCATTGTTGTGTGGTAGAAATACTATGAAAAAATGGAAAATGGATCTGAGTATGCATAGAGATAAAGTGACAATCAACGACGACACAACCCGTGAGTTCGAATGTATGTATACTGCAGGAGGTCATATGGTTCTTCAGCTGTATGAGGATAGAGCATTTTGGACTACAGACGCCACTGTATTTTACATGAAGAAGGAAGTAGATATAGAGAGTTATGAGAAGGTGAAAAAGATTCATGAAGTAACCAACCACAAGAATGAAAATCAACTACTTCATGCATATAGGAATGCAGGAAAACTGAATGAGAAGATACGAGAAACAATAAAAGAAGTGTGTGAGAACTGCAATATATGTAAAAAATGCAAGAGATCCCAGGGCACTCCTAAAGTTGCATTACCAATCGTTTCTGATTTTAATCAAATTTTAACCATGGACTTGAAACAATATGGAGAGACTTATGTATTATGGATGATCTGTTCCTTCACCAGATTTATTCAAGGAGCTGTTTTGAAGGATAAAACCGCCGAGTCAGTGGTTGAATCTCTCAACACAGCATGGAACTGGAGGTTTGGGTTCCCTTCTCAAGGATACTGGGCAGATAACAGACCAGAGTTTAAGAAACACGAAGTTAATGAGTTTGCTTCAAAACTAGGTTTTGAAGTAAAATTTGGTCCAAATTACTCACCCTGGAGCAATGGAATAAACGAACGTAACCATTATTCTGCAGATATGACAGTGAAGAGAATTCGAGAGGCAGATAAGAAAATTGCTTTAAAGAAAGCTGTAGAGATGGCTGCTTGGACTCATAATACAAACACCAGTATTTTAGGATATAACCTTATGCAATTGGTGACAGGAAAGGCTGTAACAATACCTGGAATTTCTACAGGAAATGTCGCCACTGAGTCAATGTTTGACAGTGAGAATGTGAAGTTAATGATCGAGAGACATCACATGATCACCAAGCAATTCAGGGAAGCTGAATATTCTTCAAAGCTGAAAAGGGCTTCACAACAGCAAAACAATAAATTTAATAACATAATTTACAAAGAGGGGGATATGGTATTTTACCAAGATAAAATGAAAAAAGCCTGGTGTGGTCCAGTGAAGGTTTTCACACACAGAGGAAGAGATGTTTACATCTGGGTGAATGGCGATTTAAAGAAAGTAGCCAGTTGTAAAGTACAACTTTGCTCTCAAAGAAATATTCCTACGGAAATTTCAAGAGTAGTAAGCAACGAAGCAAAAGCAGTGGACTCTACTCCTAAAATGGCAGGAGAAGAGAAAATATCAGTGGATCCTCCAGCCAGTAATCTAAGAATGAAGACAAGATCTCAAGATGATAAAGAAGAGACTAAGAAGGATTTCATTGGAGCATTCTGGCTGACTTCAGAAAAAACAGTGTGTTTTTGTGAGGAAATAACAAGTTATGTAGTGGAATTAGCTGTTAAATATCACAAGATGCCAGAAGTGTTAGAAGCAAAGAAGAAAGAATATGAAAATTTGTTACATTTTGACACTTTTGAAGAGGTAGAAGATGTAGGGCAAGAAAAGATAGGCAGCAGATGGGTGATCACGAAATAGGAGAAGCATGACGGACAAAAAACTGATTACAAAGGGAGAATTGTCGCCAAGGGATTTCATGAAAAAGAAAAACCCCAAGCTGATTCACCAACAGCTATGCGTGAAAGCATGAAAGTCTTCTTGTCCTTGGCTGCAAATGAGAATTTTGAGCTTCAGTCTATTGACATCAAAGCAGCATTTTTGCAGTCAAACATACTTAACAGGAATGTATTTGTAGAACCTCCAAAGGATTTGAAAAAAGAAAACATTATTTGGAAACTCAGAAAACCATTATATGGATTGGATGATGCCAGTAGAAAATTTTGGCTGAAAGTTCAGCAGATTTTTAAGGAAGAAGGTCTGAAGACTGTGAGTGGAGATCAGGCATACTATTATCAGCAGAGTGAAGGAAATCTGATTGGTATGATACTTACTCATGTAGATGACTTTTCGATAGCTGGTACAAAAGAATTTGTAAAGAAAGTTACAGACTTGTGTAAAGAAAAATTACAGGTTTCAAAAATAGAAAAGAATAAATTTCGGTTCACAGAGATAGATATCATCAAAACAGAAACTGGAATAACAATCTCAATGGATGATTATGCGAGGAGTCTTGAGAAAGTTGAAGATACTAGGAAAGGAAAAGCTGGTGAACCTTTGACTAGTCAGGAACTGAAAGTATTTCGCAAGTATGTAGGAAAGTTTAGCTGGTTAGCAGCCAATACAAGACCTGAACTTTCTATCACAGCATTGCAGATGTCCAAGAAAAATAGTAGTGCTACATTGAAAGGTCTTAAAAAGGTAAATTTTGTGATTGATAAGATAAATGAGAGGCCAAATAAAGTAGAATTTACAAGAGTTGATAACAAAGAATATTTGAAGATATATGGATTTACAGATGCTTCCTTTAATACACATAAGAGAAGCATAAGTGGCAATCTGATTTTACTAGGAAGTAAGAGAAATGGACGCGTGGTCCCTATTTACTGGAAGTCAAAGACTATCCAGAAGGTATGTCATTCTGCAAAGGCGGCTGAAACCAGAAGTATGACTAAGATTATTGATAACAGTCAGTTTTATTGCGAGTCAGATTGAACAGTTATTATTTGGTCAGTATGGAAAGAAAATTCCAATCAAATTGTTCACAGATTCAATACCCCTGCTAGAATTTGCTGGGAGTACCAAGCAGGTTGAGGAAAGGCTTCTCAGGAACAGCATACAGGAGATGAAAGACATGTTGACTGAGGGCTGTATTGAGTCTTACAGTTGGCTGGATGGAAAGAAAGACATGATTGCAGATGTTCTAACAAAAGAATGCAAATGGAATGAACATCTTGAAATGATAATGCAGGAAAATACATTTAAGTTTGCAAGTAACGAGGATAATCTTGTGAAATACAAAGATGGAGAGATCATGTTAATTAACAAGACTGAAAAGCAGGGAAAGGAGTTGTAACACTTTTACTGCTTAGATCATACCTGCATTAGCTATTCAGAATTGGTTTTGCCTAATGTCTGGTGCAGTACAAAATTATGTAATAATGTCATAGCATGTCTTTGTGAAGTATCTTATGTTATGCCTGTTTGAGTACCAGACTTTGCTTTTGAATATTAATATATAATATTCTTTAGTAAGTTTTTATATAGAGGAAAAATATTTTTTTTGTTAAGAGCACTATTCAGATTTTGGATAAAATGTAAATAGATGTACATACCTTTGTTATCTGATAAAAAAAAAAGTCCCCCCGGAAATATGATATACCTTACATATATATTTATTTATAATAGAACAAGAGAGTCTGTATATAGATATTGTATTAACAGGATTACTGTAACTTAGGCTAAAGAAAATAAAGAAGGTTTAAGGACAACGGTATTATCTCTTCAGTATTCCACCAAGTATAATTGGGATATAACAGCCATGCTATCTTTTTTGTAGAGAGTGGTCAGCTTCTTCAGACAGTAGTAAGGCAACAGGGTTCCACCTATGATGAAGTTTGTCAGTCATATATAGAATACTTCCTGACATACTATGGTGCTTATAATGTACAAGAACACTAACTCTACAAAAATATCTGAATAAATACGTAGATGTCTGAAACATAACAAGTGATTTAATCTTTGATGACAATATGCGAACAACTACTTCCACGGC
>NC_090755.1:42136541-42139041 GCF_036898095.1 Palaemon carinicauda | reverse complement strand
CTTCTAAGAATATTGTTATGATCTATAAAGTGCTACATGAAATCGTGAATCATAAATACGAATCATAACAATTGGCGACCTTGCCAGGATATTCTACACGTCGTGTATGTACAGAATTTTTCCTAATTGCCTCTATTATCGAACATATGCGTATTTTTTAAATATATTAATCGAGCGAAGTTTCTTGAAACGTGTTTTCATTTTATTTGACTATTGATGGCTGCTCCGTATTATTGATTTTTTTTGCGACCAAAAAACTTTAAGTGAAGTGTAAAGTTTTATATTTAAATTTAGTTTTGAATAGTAAAAATTATTGTAGTTATGGAGCCTTTTGATTTGAATGCATTTGTTAGTCAACCCTCTATTGGTTATTTGCATTCGCATACGATACGTAAAGAGGACTGGTTATCTATTGCGCGTGAATATGAATTTGTTCGTGATGTCAAGAAAACGTGGCGTAAATCACAAGTCAAGCATTTTTTTATAAGTAAATTGGTTGATAATGATATATTAACTGAAGAAGCGTTTGATCTTTGTGATGAAATAAGTTCAGTGTTAGAGGTAAAGAGGTTAGAGTTGCAGTATGCTGAGAGAGAAAGAGAGAAAGATAGAATAGAGAGGTCAGAACGTGAAGAACGAGACCGGAAAGAGCGGTTAGAACGTGAAGAGCGTGAATATAAGTTTAAGTTAGAACAACTTAAAATTGAACGCGAAACTGGTGGTGTAGCTCGGTTAGAAGATAGTAATACTAATGTAATTAAGTATTCAAAGATGATTCCTTCCTTTGACGAAAACTCGCCTGATGAATTTTTGGCTTTATTTGAGAAGTTGGCAGATAGTTTATAGTTACCTAAGGTAATATGGCCAATTCTTATTCAACCTGCTTTAAAGGGTAAAGGTCGGTCTGCCTTTCTTACTTTAACATTAGAAGAAGGTAAAGATTATGATTTTATTAAAGAATCTATCTTGCGTGTGTACGAACTCACCCCGGAATATTACCGCTTAAAGTTCCATAAATATCGTAAATTTGACAACCAGTCGTATGTTGAATATTCCCATAATATTGTGCGTATGCATGATAAATGGTTAAAGTCTGCTGGTGTTTCGAGCATGGATGAATATAGAGAACTAATATTAGTAGAACAATTTATAAGAGGTATACCCATTGATACGCAGAGGTATTTATTTGAGAAAGAAGTAACTACTCTTCAAAGAGCAACTGTACTTGCTGAAAATTTTAGATTATTAAGACCTCGCTATTCAGGTAACCAATCCAGGAAGACACCAAGTAAGTCACCTCAAAACTCACCACCAACAAGTCCTTATAGATTATCTGTTAAATCTCTTGGCTCTGGTGCTAGTTCAAGTGTAACTTGTTATTCGTGTGGTGATGTCGGTCATGTGAAAGCTAGATGTCCCAAACATTCTAGGAAGAATGAGAGAAAGAGTAAAGCAGAGGAATCTAATTTCTCTTGTTGTGATATAAATGCTGAGTCAGCTGGTGGTGTTGATGGTTTCAAACCATTCTGCTTTGACGGAGTTTTGGGTACTGGTGATGAACATAGTGAGGGTGTTGTTGTAAAGCTAATGCGGGACACCGGTTCATCGCAGAGTTTAGTTGTTAGAGGGGCAGTACCTGGGTTAGAGGACTGTCTTACCAATGATAAAGTAATAGTTAGGAGCATAGGTGGTTTGACTTCTTTGCCTCGGGCTAGAGTGCATTTGGATTGTGGCATATTCAAGGGTAATATCATTGTGGGTATTGTCGAGTCTCTTCCGATTCCTGGCGTAGATGTTCTTGTTGGAAATGATGTTGCAGGTAATCTTGTGGTGCCGGACTCAGTGGTATGTGATAATCCTTTGGAAGTCAGCCCTGTTCAGCAGTTGGAGGATGTGGAACCTGAGTTGTTCCCATCTTGTGTAGTTGAACGCAGCAGAGGCCTGCGTGGGATTGTTTTGACCGAATCGGTACCTAGTATTGATGACCAGTTCAATGCTGTTGAATGTGGTGCTAGGTCTGCAGTTGAGGATGACAAGGTGAGAGATGGAGTACGTTTAGATTTAGGGACAGATTTTGACTACTCTCTCTATAGTTTGTTTAATGAAAGTGTTCAACCTGATATTCCTACTGTGGTTAGGGAGAATAGTTTTGATACTACGAGTAGGAAAGGTTGTAATGGAAAAGTTGGAAATGTATTGACATCATCATGCAATGATGTATATAAAATTAATGTCACAGATTTGAAACATGAACAAATTAACGATGTCTCTTTACAGCCTTTGTTTAAGAATGCATTGACAGAGAAGGAGAGTATGGCAGAATCTACATGTTACTACTTGAAAGCTGGAGTGCTAATGAGGAAATATAGAGGAAGTACCGCAGCAGCAACTGCCTCTTGGGAAGTTAAACAACAGTTGGTGGTTCCAGCATCTCTGAAAAATTATGTGATGAAGGTGTTCCATGAAGTCTCTACTACTCATCTTGGGATTAAGAAGACAG
>NC_090755.1:42125130-42128541 GCF_036898095.1 Palaemon carinicauda | reverse complement strand
GGAGGTGTACGTGTGCCACAGCCCGCCCACTATGGGCATTATTTGCTGAGCACTCTCGACATAGATGTCCGTAGCCCTGAGAAGTGTAACAGTGGGGGGATCCCTGGGTGAGGCACTCCACTCATCGGTACCCCTCTCCCCCACACTGCCAACACCTTCAAATCTGCTGACTGCGTTCCCCATTATCTCTCTTCAGGGGTCGAGTGCCTCTCATGGCAGCCAACTTCTCGGAATCGTGCCTGTTATTCCCAGTCATTTTTTCTTCTGGCAAACTATCTAAAATGTTTTATATCACACTCACTACATCTGCTAACGAGCAATTGTCATAAAACAAATAACTACATAAATACTGATTTACTGATCTGCGAATATGTTTACGGGCAATTGCTTTTTTAACACCTTCTGGGAGATTGGCACTCAGGGTAGCAAACGAATAACAATCCCGAAAAATGCGAATTGCAAAACTAAGAACGGATTCACCTTCACAAATTTTGGGTTTAAAATTCTCTTTCATGTCTCCCTTTTTTGCATCAGGTTTTCTTCATTTATTACAAAAGGTTTGTAAGTACACTATAATGTACACAGCTATCACGCTCTCAGGCACGAGAGCCTTGTCTACTTGAGCACACAAAGTAAACTAAACTCCCTTCGCTAACAAAATGCAATCTTGTACAACATGCTAAGTTATAGGTTTCTGTGGAATTCTCATGATTAAAGAGTTCCTTTATCATGATGTACAACACACATCTACATACATGAGTTAGGACATTTATATATATATATATATATATATATATATATATATATATATATATATATATATATATATATATATTTACTGTTTTGCCCTACAGTCTGAAAATGCCGCCCTCCTATCATGACTCTCCTATCCTAGCCTTATCCATGAAGCT
Source organism: Palaemon carinicauda (assembly GCF_036898095.1). Lineage (NCBI taxonomy): Eukaryota > Metazoa > Arthropoda > Malacostraca > Decapoda > Palaemonidae > Palaemon > Palaemon carinicauda. Next base: position 42,127,630 of record NC_090755.1, on the reverse strand, counting down.
ACCGCGCTTCACCAGTACAGAGGCATTTGCCTGGTTTCAGCTTGCAGAGGTTCAGTTCCGCATCAAGGACATGAACCATTCAAGCACCAAAGAAGACCATTTCCTCGCAGTGATCCCCAAGATACTTTCCCTGAATACTGCGATTGGTTTTGCAACCAAGGGAGCACTCCAATAGCAAATAACACTCTCAAAACATACCACCTGGAGCAGTACTCACCATCACCAGCTAACAGTATGGCCAAGATTTTACAGCTTTTCCAAGAACCATTGGAGGACCAAAAGGCTCTGCTCTACCTCAGAGAAATGGCCAATATTGCTTGCCTGTAGCTTGCTGCAAAAAGGTCTCTTAAGGAGGTGAACCTTCTTTGTGCCCTACGGGTATGAACTCTATCCTAACCTGTACGCGTTGCCACCTCCGATGTCATAACTTGCCTATGAAGGACTTGGTGACCAAAGTTGAAGCCATTATGACAGGTGCTTCATCACCTTAAAGACCTCCATCAACAACTCCATCCTTGACAAAGAGGACAGCTATTCAACATCGTCTGAAGCTCACATGATTGCTGTAGGAATCAGATGTCCAATTCATGACGTACTTGAGTGGCGACACGGACCGCCATCCACCCTAATAGGCTACCCCTCGCTTACGCCGAAATCAGTCACCTCTACAGCCACTTACTGATGCCCATCAGCCACAGTTATGCGTTAGTGGTGGCTTGCTGGTGTCGTTGCGCAGGAAGACGTGCGTTGCAGAGTGCAAGTCCGTTGGTATGTGATGCTTCGCTGGGGGCTTGTAAGTCTGGCGGCATGGAGTAAATTTTTCCACGACGTGACGTATGCGCTGGAGATCGTCGGAGGAGGTCGTAGAAGGAAAAAATTCGGCAGGGACGACCAACGGGTCGCCATACACCATTTCAGCTGCCGAGACGTCGAGGGCGTCTTTAGGAGTGGTCCTTAGTCCAAGGAGGACCCAGGGAAGCTGAGTAAACCAGTTGCAATCCTTGCAGCGGGACATCAAAGCTGCTTTGAGGGTGCGATGAAAACATTCAACCATTCCATTGGCAGCGGGGTTGTAGGCCGTTGTCTGATGTAGGGTGATGCCCAGGAGATTCGCTAATGACGTCCATAATTGAGAGGTGAAAGTTGTTCCCCTGTCAGAAGTAATATGCTCAGGGATACCGAATCTTGAAATCCATCCAGAGAGTAAGGCAGATGTACATGAGGCGGACGTTGCAGTTTCCATGGGAATGGCTTCAGGCCAACGAGTGGAGCGGTCGATGATGGTAAACAGGTAACGATGTCCTTGTGATGTGGGTAGGGGGCCTACAAAGTCGACGTGAATGTGTGCGAAACGACGCTGAGGTTGAGGAAAGGTGCCCACTCCTGAATCCGTGTGTCGATGTACTTTGGAAGTTTGGCAAGAAGTACACGCACGGACCCAATCCTTAGCATCCTTAGAAATGCCGTGCCAAATGAACTTTGCCTTCAGCAGCTGTGCAGTAGAACGGCACGAGGGATGTGAAAGGCCGTGGATGAAATCAAACACCTGTCGGCGCATGGGAGCAGGAATCCAAGGTCGCGGTCTACCAGTACTGACGTCACAGAGGAGAGTGGTGTTGGAGTCTTCGAGGGGAAAATCCTCCCAACGGAGGGACGTGCAGGATGTCCTACAAGCTTGATACTCTGGATCCTGTCGTTGGGCTTCAGCCAGGGCGTTGTAATCCAATCCCAGTTGAACGGCAGCCAACATGTTTCTTGACAGGGCATCGGCAACGGGATTCATTTTCCCAGGGACGTATTGGAGGGTGCAATTGTATTCAGCCACTGCAGAGAAATGTCGGCGTTGACGGGCGGACCAGGCGTCAGACTGTCGAGTGAAGGCGTGCACCAGAGGCATGTGGTCTGTACGAATGACGAAGGGCGTACCTTCTAAGAAATGGCGAAAGTGACGGACAGCCAAGTGCACCGCCAGCAATTGTCGATCGAAGGTAGAATAACCCGATTCTGCCTTGGACAGTTTTCTGCTGAAGAAGGACAATGGGCGGGGCGAGCTTTTGACCACCTGCTCGAGTACTGCACCAATAGCGACGTCGCTGGCATCGGTGGAGAGAAGGAGAGGGGCGTGTGGGATAGGAAAAGTGAGAGCCGCAGCAGTTGATAGGGCCTTCTTTGCATTGCAGAAGGCTGCTTCTTGAAGGGGACCCCACTTCAGGTCCTTTGGCTTGCCCTTGAGGGAGGCGTAGAGGGGAGCAAGAGTGGCGGCAATGGCTGGCAGAAAACGGTGATAATAGTTGATCATGCCCAAGAATTCCTGCAGAGCTTTGACGGTCGAGGGCGTGGGGAAATTCTGAACGGCTGCTACCTTCTCAGGAAGGGGATGGACTCCTTCAGGAGTGATACGGTGCCCTAAGAACGACACTTCGTTGGCGCCAAAGGTACACTTGTCGTACCGGACTACAAGGCCGTTTTGTTGCAGGCGGTCGAGCACGATGCGCAGGTG
>NC_090755.1:42107630-42117630 GCF_036898095.1 Palaemon carinicauda | reverse complement strand
ATGCAAGAATCGCGCAAAAAATAGCGGCGCTAACAAAACTGAATCCAATCTGGAAAGACAAAAACATCGCTGTCAAATCCAAATTGAGACTATTGCATGCCCTAATCATTTCCATCCTTCTGTATGCTTGTGAATCTTGGACACTGACGACAGAGCTACAGAGAAAGATCCAAGCTGCAGAAATGAGATGCTTCAGACGAGTGCTTGGGATCTCGTACTTTGAGCATGTCACAAATGAAGAAGTCAACAGAAGAATGAGACAACACTTAGGATGCTATGAAGATCTGCTGTCCACAGTGAAGAGAAGAAAACTAAAATGATATGGCCACACAACAAGATCAAGCGGACTGTCCAAGACAATTCTCCAGGGAACAGTTCAGGGGAAGAGGAGAAGAGGGCGGCAGAGAAAGAGGTGGACCGACAACATTGCTGAATGGACAGGAAAAACATTCGCCCAGACCCAAGCACTCGCACACAACCGTGACGAGTGGAGGCACCTATTGCGATGTTCCACCATGCAGCGCCCCTACGATCCTGGTGGATTATGGGGTCGGTAACGGTAACGGTAACGGTGAATTAATGAGTACCATATATGGTAACACAGGATCCTGTCCCTACACTAAAGAGAAAGGCTTGTTCCTAAGCGAAGCATTATACACAATGCCTGACGCTAGCTAAGCAGCAGGAAGCATGGCGTGCCAATGAAGGGGGTCATCAGCCACTAAGTAACGTAAAATTCGCTCTGCTTCCCTATTAAGCGATTTGCTCAAGGCCTATATGCGGTCACTGAAAAGTGTTCAATTTTCATCAAGTCCGGGACCGATTTCACCACCTTATTTATAAACTCGAGACCATTATCACTTATCAAAATGTTTGGGCAACCAAACCTATAAATGAAAGAACACAGCGCCAGGGCTAATGACTTTGCCGATTTATCTAACATTGTGTAAGTATGAGTGTACCAAGTAAATGCATCCACAAATACACATATATACTTATGTTATGTTAAACCAGTAGGAAATGGTCTTACCACATCCATTTGCACCCTATAAGATTTAATAGGAATCAGAGGCCACTTTCTGGCTTCTGGTAGAGTGTTTTTATGTTCTTTGAAACAGTTACAAGCATATCAACCTTTTATATAATTCTCTATAGATTTTTTTCAGTCCGAACCAGAAGAAGGATTCACGTGCTCTCCTTAATGTTCTATCAATCCCTAAATACCCTGCATACGGACTTGCATGTACAATGTGGATGGCTCGATTAACTAAAGAAGGAGGAAGAACTACCCATGCACAAAATTCCTCTCCCCTCCTCTCGTAAGCACAATATAAGATATCCTTTTCTATAAAAAAATTCTCAAGAGGCACATTCAGAAATGACCGATAACTCTCTGATTCCCCTTTGATCACTGCTCGCACACTTTCCGTCCATTCCTCTTTTTGCTCTCCCTCTCGGACTTCTTTTATACCCTAACCTCCCAAGTCAATCAAACCTGCATCATCAGCGCATTCATTCTGGACACCACTGGTCATGTCCTCGGCCAACCACATATATTCACCTTCGCTGCTCATCTCTCTCTCTCTCTCTCTCTCTCTCTCTCTCTCTCTCTCTCTCTCTCTCACCCCGTCTATTGACTGCTCATTGGGAGAATTCACATCCTGTTCTCAATTTCCTCTATTTTGATGGGGGTCTTACATATTTTTGTTACGTTCTTCGTTCCTCTTTTGTAACCTAGTTGTTACTCCTATTACTGCACCTCTAGAGAGAGCATCAGCTACCTTGTTAGCTTTACTTTCTATGTGGTGAAAACCATTTATATTATACTACAACAATTTCTCAATCAATCTCGCTTCTCGAGAGGTCGAATCATTTTTAGGCTATAATACAAATCCCGAATGGGGCTATGATCACTTTGCAACTCAATCGACTGACATAAAAAGAACCGATGCCTCTCTAGAACCTAAAGAATAGCCAAAGCCTCTCGATCAAATGTACTACTATTCTTTTCTGCCCCTTTTAACGCCCGTGAAGCAAAACAAATGGGTCGCTCTCTGCCTTTATCATCTCACTGAGGAACTACGGCACCAATAGCTACGCTGCTTGTATCTGTTGTCACTAAAAACGAGCGATCAAATCTAGGATATGCGAGTAATTCATTGCTAGTTCAGGCAGCTTTCAAATGGTTAAAGGCCCTTTCTTCTTCCATTCCCCAATTTATAACATTTTGTTTCTTTAAAGCATCTAAGGATCTCACTATCTCTCCAAAAACCTCTTATGAATTTTCGGTAATACTAAGCAAGCCCAAGGAATCCAGCTACTTCCTTAGAATTAAGTGGCCTGTGGAAATCTCTTATAGCCGCTACTTTACTGGGGCGGGGTTGGATACCTTCTAGGGTTATCATGTGACCTGAAAATTCGACCTGATTACAGAAAAATTTGCACTTTGACAAATTTATTTTCATACCATTACGTTGCAATGCTTCTAAAACTTTGCGAATATTATTATTATGTTCTTTGGCCGTTTTCCTGTAATTTTGATATCGTCTAATTAAACAAGATCATTATGGCCAATTAATGGCGACAAAACTGCCATCATTATTCTAGAAAAATGACTTGGAGCATTATTAACACAGAAAGGAAGAAAATTAAACTGAAATAATTGTTCGTTAGCTATAAATGCCGTTTTACATTTACTGTCTTCCTGAATGGGTATTTGATAGTATCCAGATTTGAAATCAACAGTTGTAAAATATTTGCTATCCCGTACTTTCACAAGTAATTCTTCGATCGAGGGCAATGGAAATGCATTATCCTTAGTGACTGCATCCAATTTCCTGTAATCAACACACAATCTTACCAAACAATCCTTTTTCCTAACAGGTACAATTGGAGAAGCCCAGGGGGATTCGCTCTCCTCGATTATCCCTTGTTCCCTTAATTTATTAATTACCCTTTCTATCTCTCCCTGGAAATGAATGGGTAACTTATAAAGACTTGACCTGATCAGCTCCGCCTGCCTAGTATCAATGCTAAAGGGAAATCGATCAATCCTCCCGGGTGGCTCATCTCCAATTGCAATTACATCGGAATAATTTTTGACAATGTCACTAACTACAGGTTGATATTCTGACGGACATAGTTTTTGCCCTTGCATAATCAAATTCTGAGTGGGTTCGGCTGTGCGGGCTGGAGTTGTGGCTCCCAGCACCCCATCATTACCAATTTCACATAACTCTAATTCACACAGAGAATCATTCCGTAACACAACTCTTTTATTTGACAAATTAATTATCGTTATATCAGCTCGGTTTTCTTTTATTTCCGTCAAGCCCTCTAAAATCATATGGGCCCAATTGTCATGGAGTTTAACAACGACCTTGGTTCCGTCCGCAAGAGGGCAACACAGGGTCACTGATATGCTCGTAAGTGTCTGGGGAGACAACACTTCTCTTTCAGGTACAGCGGCTACCTTACTTAAATGTCTCTCCAAGCCCACACAACCACTTAATCTTTCATGACCTTCTATCGGCAAAATGTACCCTCCTGCTTTTACTGTTATTGTATCTTTTCCCCCAAAAATACATATTTCATTATTAGAGATAAAATCAATTCCTAAAATAGCCTTGATTTCTGGAATTCCCAAGGTGGGCAAGACAAAAAAATTATGTGCAAACATCACAGATCCCACCTTAACCCTGGATAGGTATGCTACTCGGACACCCCTTTAAGGGTATACTCGGTCGCAAACGACACCGAGTCCGAAAAAAATTCAGGAAAAATTTAGTTATGCATCAATCTGTATTGTTTGACTTGCTAAAAATACTTCAAAGAATGCTAAAAACTACTGAAAATATGAATGATACCCATCTACAAAATAACTATTTATTGGAAATATATTAAAAATTTAAGTATACAAAAAAAAGACTTGACGTAAATATTCACAAAAAAGAGAAATATACATATACACATAAATCCCTTTAGGGACACCTTCTTAGAAGGCAAAGCAACAGCGTGTAATTGCTGGAAATGAGTTGGACCCATAGAAGTCAAGATCTGAAATGAGAAAAAAAGGGTAACTTTTTTTTGGCCAAAAAAATTAATCCAAATTTCATGAATTTTTTGGGGTACCCAAATGAAATAGGAAGAGGCTAATTTTTTTTTAAAAATAAACTCATATTATCCTAGAACAGAAATACATAATAAAATGTGCACTAAGATGTAATTTACTGTTATAAAAGGGGCGAAATCTAAAGGTCATTTTTGACGGCCTAGTTCCACAATGTAAATTTCTTATGAAAATCATTGTATCTCCTATAAAATATGATATTTATGCATTAAAATATACCAAAATATCACAAATTCTATACAGAACAAGAATATATAGAGATATGCCAACTTACCTTTCGGGTATGTCAACAAAATGGCCGCAGACCACAACAACTCTTACAGCCCAATCTACCACTTGAAATGAAGAATGGGGTTGCAAGCTCCATATTATCATCAACATCTCTTTTTAACTCCATTAAAAGTGTGTTGATGACATCCATGCCGAGGGAAAACTGCCTGCTGGCCATTATTGAAGATAAATTCAAAATAAATAGAAAAAAATCAAATTTGCAAAAAATAAACAAAATTCAGAAATTAGCATTTGAGGGAAAATGGACCTCATGGCAATATATGGCAACTAAGCCAAAACCAATGTCATGCAAGTGGTAGACACACAATCCACCCACACTTTCCAACTATAAAGAACCAAACAAGTATCAACACTGTTTGACAATTTATAATTATGTAATAACTTTGCTGTTTGATCACTTACCCCTATAAAGGTATGTAGGGTCGAGGTCGACCCCTGGGGGGATAAAAACACGGGGAAGGAGAGAAGTTAGACGAAAATCAGTCCTAAAGCAGACAATGGCATGTAGACTAGTCACCCCTTGCAGGTCGATCACTTCCATATTCGAGACAGCTGATGATTTATAGGGATAAAACAGGTTTGGAAAATGCTGTAGGGGTCGTGTACGACCCATCATACCTTTCCAGGGTTAAAGTTACGATTATTGTATGGTTTATGCGTAGTTTATTTCCTCATGGCGTGTCGAGGACGATGGATGCCGCTGACTGTAGTGGGTTTGAGGAGAATCTTTTTTTCAATCAGTGAAACGCTGGCTCCTGTGTCGACCAGCGCTCGAATGGATTTATTTGCCAGGTCAATCCTAACTGCTAATATTCCTAGATGGCCATTATGAGATATGGGGCACGGGCCAAAGACCTCAGCTGCAATGCCGCTGCTCCCTAGTGCTGAGGGGATGAGGTCGGGGGTACTGATGGAGGTCCCAGTGCCTGCTCTGTCACCACGTCCGTCGTCACCGCTTCCTCAGCTACTGCTTGTGACGTCATGTGGGGCGGAATCGAACTCCCTCGTCTCCCTCTTCCTCTGCTTCCTTTTCCTCGGATGTTGGGCAGGGGAGGTGTACATGTGCCACAGCCCGCCCACTATGGGCATTATTTGCTGAGCACTCTCGACATAGATGTCCGTAGGCCTGACAAGTGTAACAACGGGGGAATCCTTGGGTGAGGCACTCCACTCATCGATACCCCTCTCCCCCACACTGCCAAAACCTTCAAATTTGCTGACTGTGTTCCCCATTACCTCTCTTCAGGGGTCGAGTGCCTCTTATGGCAGCCAACTTCTCGGAATCGTGCCAGTTATTCCCAGTCATTTTTTCTTCTGGCAAACTATCTAAAATGTTTTATATCACACTCACTACGTCTGCTAACGAGCAATTGTCATAAAACAAATAACTACATAAATACTGATTTACTGATCTGCGAATATGTTTACGGGCAATTGCTTTTTTAACACCTTCTGGGAGATTGGCACTCGGGGTAGCAAACGAATAACAATCCCGAAAAATGCGAGTTGCAAAACTAAGAACGGATTCACCTTCACAAACTTTGGGTTTAGAATTCTCTTTCATGTCTCCCTTTCTCGCATCAGGCAAGGCATATTTCTCAATTAAATGTCGCTTTATTTCAGTATAACTTCTTAAACTGTCTTGCGGCCAACACATTACCTCCACTGCAGGAGCATCTTTTAACAATCTAAGTACTTGAATAGCTTTTTCTCTTTCTGACCACCCATATGTAGCTACTTCAAAGTCTCTCAAAAACATTTCAATCAATTGAAACCCTTCTTTAGGCCGCTGATCATCAAAAGGCCTAACACTTGCCTCGAGTTCATGTATGTACGTCGGATAGGCTGCGGTTGCGCGTCGTGCCTCTTCTTGTTCACCCAAGAATCTGTTCACTAACTGTTATAAGTTTTCTAACTTATTTTCCAATTCTTGGGTTCTAATTTCCTGTCTATATTTTTCATCGGGAACGTTATATCCCACTGCTTCTTCGTTCTCATCTCTTGCAGCCGTAGCATCTGCTATGTTAGTCCTTGTGTATCTAGGCATCTTGAACTTTTATTTTACCGGCTCAAAGAACAACTTCGCTCACAGCACACACAAACAGACGTATTTTTACACCTGACACCAATATGACCAAGTACGGGGGTACTGATGGATGTCCCAGTGCCTGCTCTGTCACCACGTCCGTCGTCACCGCTTCCTCGGCTACTGCTTGTGACGTCATGCGGGGCGGAATCGAACTCCCTTGTCTCCCTCTTCCTCTGCTTCCTTTTCCTCGGATGTTGGGCAGGGGAGGTGTACGTGTGCCACAGCCCGCCCACTATGGGCATTATTTGCTGAGCACTCTCGACATAGATGTCCGTAGCCCTGAGAAGTGTAACAGTGGGGGGATCCCTGGGTGAGGCACTCCACTCATCGGTACCCCTCTCCCCCACACTGCCAACACCTTCAAATCTGCTGACTGCGTTCCCCATTATCTCTCTTCAGGGGTCGAGTGCCTCTCATGGCAGCCAACTTCTCGGAATCGTGCCTGTTATTCCCAGTCATTTTTTCTTCTGGCAAACTATCTAAAATGTTTTATATCACACTCACTACATCTGCTAACGAGCAATTGTCATAAAACAAATAACTACATAAATACTGATTTACTGATCTGCGAATATGTTTACGGGCAATTGCTTTTTTAACACCTTCTGGGAGATTGGCACTCAGGGTAGCAAACGAATAACAATCCCGAAAAATGCGAGTTGCAAAACTAAGAACGGATTCACCTTCACAAATTTTGGGTTTAAAATTCTCTTTCATGTCTCCCTTTTTCGCATCAGGTTTTCTTCATTTATTACAAAAGGTTTGTAAGTACACTATAATGTACACAGCTATCACGCTCTCAGGCACGAGAGCCTTGTCTACTTGAGCACACAAAGTAAACTAAACTCCCTTCGCTAACAAAATGCAATCTTGTACAACATGCTAAGTTATAGGTTTCTGTGGAATTCTCATGATTAAAGAGTTCCTTTATCATGATGTACAACACACATCTACATACATGAGTTAGGACATTTATATATATATATATATATATATATATATATATATATATATATATATATATATATATATATATATATATATATATATATATATATATATATATATATATATATATATATATATATATTTACTGTTTTGCCCTACAGTCTGAAAATGCCGCCCTCCTATCATGACTCTCCTATCCTAGCCTTATCCATGAAGCTACCGCGCTTCACCAGTACAGAGGCATTTGCCTGGTTTCAGCTTGCAGAGGTTCAGTTCCGCATCAAGGACATGAACCATTCAAGCACCAAAGAAGACCATTTCCTCGCAGTGATCCCCAAGATACTTTCCCTGAATACTGCGATTGGTTTTGCAACCAAGGGAGCACTCCAATAGCAAATAACACTCTCAAAACATACCACCTGGAGCAGTACTCACCATCACCAGCTAACAGTATGGCCAAGATTTTACAGCTTTTCCAAGAACCATTGGAGGACCAAAAGGCTCTGCTCTACCTCAGAGAAATGGCCAATATTGCTTGCCTGTAGCTTGCTGCAAAAAGGTCTCTTAAGGAGGTGAACCTTCTTTGTGCCCTACGGGTATGAACTCTATCCTAACCTGTACGCGTTGCCACCTCCGATGTCATAACTTGCCTATGAAGGACTTGGTGACCAAAGTTGAAGCCATTATGACAGGTGCTTCATCACCTTAAAGACCTCCATCAACAACTCCATCCTTGACAAAGAGGACAGCTATTCAACATCGTCTGAAGCTCACATGATTGCTGTAGGAATCAGATGTCCAATTCATGACGTACTTGAGTGGCGACACGGACCGCCATCCACCCTAATAGGCTACCCCTCGCTTACGCCGAAATCAGTCACCTCTACAGCCACTTACTGATGCCCATCAGCCACAGTTATGCTACTATCACTCCAGATTCAGGGCTGCTATGAAGAAATGTGCAAACGGTTGTTAATAGCCAAAAACACTTGTAAGAAGACAATCACTTGTTTCAGTGGCCTCCCCTGTCACTAATCTTTTATTTCTATAGGATGTAGGTACAAGCGTTTTGTTAGACACTGGTGCTTGCCATTCTCTTCTACCAAGGCCACTCTCCAGGACATGCCATAGTCATTTTAAGTCTTCTGAGGCCTGCCTGGTAGCTAACAATGGATCTGCATTCTCCACCCATTGGTCGGAGAGCCTCCCTCAATTGTTTGGGAGTGTCAGATATCATTGGAAGCTTCTCATTGCTGATGTCACATTACCTATCCATGGTGCAGATTTCCTCTCTCATATCCACGCACTGACTTTGCTCCCCACATCAGCGCACCAACGAATGACTATACCCACCTCCTCACACCACACTGGAAGTCTTCCATCCAGAACTTTGCCCAATGCACATGGTTCTTGCCAAGCATGATATTTATAGCCACATAATGATGATGGGGCCCCTGGTGTTCACCAGATTAAGGCGTCTGGCACCTAAACGTTTGGCAATCACTAGGCAAACATTTGCCAAAATGGAAGAAATTGGTCTTTGCTAAAAGGCCTCATATTCATGGTTGGGTCGCTTGAACGTCGTCCTGAATAACAATAGCTCCCTGTGCCTTTATGAGGATTACAGGTGTCTGAACATGCAGACAAAACCAGATCACTTACCCATCCCAAACACCGCTGACATTACCTCCTACTTGCACAAAGAGAAGGTTTTCCCCATGCTCCACAGCTTGAAGTGGTATTATCAGGTGCTCATGAACCTAAACGACATTCTCAAGACCACCATCAGCACCCCCTTTGGCAAATGCACCTTCAATTACTCCTGTTTTGGCCTTCATAAAGCCAGGCTACTTTTCAACGCCTCATGGATGGCATGTTATGAGACATCTCCTTCTGCGTATGCTACGTGAATGACGAACTAGTGTTGTCTTCCTCCAAAGAGAAACACCTCCGTCGCCTGTGCACCGTTCTCAACTGCCTACAACAGAAAGGCCTTGAATTCTGGTATGACAAGTGTACCTTTGGTGCCAATGAAATATCGTTCTCGGGACACTGCATCACTCTTGAAGATGTCCACCCCCCCACAGAGAAGGTATCATCCATTCAAAACCTCCCCATGCCTTTGACCGTCAAAGGCACTGTAAGAATTCTTGGACATGATCAGCTATTATAACCAGTTCGTTCTAGCCATTGTCGTCACTTTTGCCTCCTCTACACCTCGCTCAAGGGCAAGTCAAAAGACCTGAAGTGGAGTCTCTTTTAAGAAGTGGCTTTTTGCAATGCAAAGAATGCCCTATCAACAACTACTGTTCTCACTTTTCCCATGCCAGATGCCCCTCCCCTTCTCTCCACTAATGCAAGCAATGTCGCTATTGGTGCAGTACTCATACCTATGGTCAACTGCTCGTCCCACCCATCGATCTTTTACAGTAGAAAAGTGCCCAAAGTGTAATCCGGTTATTCTACCTTCGAATGCGAATTACTGGCGTTGCATTTGGCTCTCTGTCACTTTCCTCACTTCTTTGAATGTATGCCTTTCATCA
>NC_090755.1:42097630-42100130 GCF_036898095.1 Palaemon carinicauda | reverse complement strand
CACTTACATGAATTGTCATGGAAATATACACTATGCGTATTAGAAAGAGACTAGAGAGAAAGTTTAATGATAACCTGAGAGATGAACAAGTACTATTTAGAAAAGGTAGAAGTTGCACTGACCAAATTTTCTTTTTGAGACATGTACAGCAATGTGCAAAATATAAAAATATACTTTTGTTGGCATTTGTGGACTTTGAAAGTCTTTGATAGTGTGCACCGACCAATTTTGTGGAAAACCCTTCGTCACTATGGAATTCTACCTAATATGTAAATTTGATTAAGTCTGTTCATGAGAATAGCAAGTGCAAATTTAATATTATTGGAGTCCTATGAAATTAATTTCCAGGGAACAGCGGAATACTCCAAGAGAATGTGCTGTCCCATATGTTGTTTATCCTCCTCATGGATTTTGTCATACTTAGACCAGTTGGAGATAGGGTAGAAGGGTTGGACTGGATAGGTAATAGGAAATTAGCAGACCTAGAGTATGCTGATGAAGCTCTTCTTATCAGCAGAAGACAACAGAATTAGCAATGCTTGCTTATCAGAATGCATGAAATATCGCAGGAGGCTGGACTCAAGATGAATAGAAGAAAAACAGAGATGATGAGAACGGAATATGAAATGGAAGATGAAATATCTTTGAAAATTCAAATGATCATTGAGGTAAATATTTGAAATTTAGGAACAATAATCTCCAATACAGAATTCAAGTTTAATAGAAGATTGAAAAAAAAAAAAGTGAATCGGGCAATGGTTCGGATAAGTAAAATTTGGAAAGAAATCAGGCTATATAACAGTTTAGTGAGATCGGCGTTACTGTATGGACATGAGTCAGGGTCTGGCAATGAAAAATCTCCAACAGATTTAATACATTTGAGAACAAAGCTCTAAAAAATGCTAGGAATTAAATAGCAAGACGGAGTTAGAAATTCATCTATAAGAGAGATTACTCGAGTGCCATATGTGGAGGAGATCATGATGAGGGTTAGATAGATAGAGATGGTTTGGTCATGCTTTTCGCATTCCTCAAGGAAGATTAGTTCACCAAACATTTAACTGTGCTCAACAAGGTACTAGAAGAGTTGGAAGACCTGGGCCTACATGGCTGACCATTATGAAGCGGGAAGTCAATGATAAATGGAGAAGTACTGAATTAGAAGCTCAAGATAGAGACGACTAGCGGAATCAAATGGAGTCCCTTTGCGTTAATAGGCGTAGGAGATGATGATGATGATGATGATATACATATACATAAGCATATGTATTTATACATTTGTACTGTATACACACATATGAGCGCACACATACATACACACACACACACACACACATATATATATATATATATATATATATATGTGTGTATATATATATATATATATATATATATATATATATATATATATATATATATATATATATATATATATGTGTGTATATATATATATATGTATATAGATATATATATATATATATATATATATATATATATATATATATATATATATATATATATATATATATATATATATATATATAAATATATATATATATATATATATATATATATATATATATATATATATATATATATATATATATAAATATATGTGCATATATATACACATAAACACACACACATATATATATATATACATATATATATATATATATATATATATATATATATATATATATATATATATATATACATAAAAATATGTATATATATAAATATATATATATATATATATATATATATATATATATATATATATATATATATATATATATATATATATATATATATATATATATATGTATGTATATATACACACATGTATATATATATATATATATATATATATATATATATATATATATATATATATATATAATGTTTGTTATTTTCACTTATCTTTGATTGCAAAATAGAATGAATAAAGTTTTACTTCATGGAACCACGTATCAGGCATATAATCTCCATATAAGGAAAAGTTTATATGGAATGTAAGTTACACGAAGTAATCCCAAAACTTCAAGGAAAAGGAATTCATGGTTTTCATATAAACCATAAATCAATATATCACACATTGGAAAGTTACGAAAATACAGAGAGAGAGAGAGAGAGAGAGAGAGAGAGAGAGAGAGAGAGAGAGAGAGAGAGAGAGAGAGAGAGAGAGAGAGAGAGAGAATTTATTAAAAAATTCTGTTGCCTAGTATGTAGTAGTGAATGAATTCCTAATTATTATTGATGAAATATATTGTCAAGGGGAAATGTATATTATACGAACATATATACATAAGCTATGATTAGTTATGCCTCCTCTCATACTCTTCATTATCAGGTAGTGAATATCTGGAAGTATAAGATGCTAGAATTAACTATATTGCTAAATACAGATGTATATTTTAGGTAAACGATTGAAAATTAACAGGATTTATATTTAGAGAAAAAAAAAGGAATAAACATCTGTTGTAATTATATAATTTAT
>NC_090755.1:42070585-42075585 GCF_036898095.1 Palaemon carinicauda | reverse complement strand
ATCAGGTGTTGGATATTTTTCTTTTACTTGGTGCACCGGAAATTCTACAAAGTGACAATGGATCGGAGTTTACTGCTTGTGTTATAACAGAACTTAAACTGCTTTGGCCTGATTTCGTAATGGTTCATGGAAAACCTAGACATCCTCAGAGCCAGGGGTCAGTTGAACGAGCAAACTGTGATATTAAAGATATGTTGGTTTAAAATTTGTGCAGTTTCAAAAAAACTCTAGCTACCATTCTGGCATTAGAAGGTCACCATTTGCTGCATTGTTTGGATCCGATGCAAAAGTAGGACTGACAACTTCAGCTCTTCCACATGATGTAATTCACCGTCTTCAAAGTGAGGACGATTTGCTGGCAGTAATTACGGAAGAAAGAACTTCAGATGAACCACCTGCTGTTGAACTAGTTACTGCTAAACCACTTGCTACCGAACCAGTTACTGCTGAACCACCTGCTGTCGAACCAGTTACTGCAGAACCACCTGCTGTCGAACCACCTGCTGTCGAACAAGTTACTGCTGAACCACCTGCTGTTGAACAAGTCACTGCACTGGGTGTATTGTGCACGACTGTGATTAGAGGTTAGTCAGTAGGGTATCCTTATGGTCGAACGGATAACAAATTTCCCTCAATACACTGTATTTTTATGTTATGTGGATTGTAGTGAGTGTAATGTTTATTTTACTAGTTTTATTTTAAATGAGTATGTGATGAATAAAATATTACAGAAGTGTATTACTGTTTTTATTTATTCCATTATTCTACCATACCATGCAAGTTTACATTGTGAAAACAAGGCTTTTTTATCGTTTCAGCTATTTATTCCCATTGTTCTTTCATTCCAAACGCGATTCAGGGAATCATGTATAATAATAAGGCCAAATAATCAGGGAATATGTATATTCCCTAAATATTTCAGGGAATATACATATCCTCTGAGTGAATCAGACATTATGCACATTCCCTGAAAATATCAGAGAATATATATATATATATATATATATAATGTACAAATATATATATATATATATATATACACAAACATATATATATATATATATATATACAAATATATATATATATATATATACACAAATATATATATATATATATAAACATACAAATATATATGTATATATATACAAATATATATATATATATATATATATGTATATATATATGTATATATATATACAAATATATATATATATATATATATATAGGCTATATATATATATATATATATATATTATATATTTGTATATATATATATATATATATTTGTATATATATATATATATATATTTGTATATATATATATATATATATTTGTATATATATATATATATATATATATATTTGTATATATATATATATATATATATATTTGTATATACATATATATACATATATATATATATATATATACATATATATACATATATATATATATATATACATATGTATATATATACATATATATATATACATACATATATATATATATATATATACATATATATAATATATATATAATATATATATATATATATATATAAATATATATATCTGTATACATATATATACATATACATATATATATATATATATATATTTGTATATATATACACATATATATTTGTATATATATATATATATATATTTGTATATATATATATTTGTGTATATATACATACATATATATATATATATATATATATTAGTATATATATATATATATATTTGTATATATATATATATATATATATATGTATATATATATATATATATATATATTTGTATATATATATATATATATATTTGTGTATATATATATATATATTGTATATATATATATATATATATATTGTATATATATATATATATATATTTGTATATATATATATATATATATTGTATATATATATGTATATATATATATATTTGTACATTATATATATTTGTATATATATATATATATATATATTTATATATATATATATATATATATATATTTGTATATATATATATATCTTTCAACATCTGGGGTAGAGACCTCTTTCCAAACGAAGTAGTCAAAGAGATGATTGAGAAAGCCACCACAGAGAATACGAGCCTTCTCCAGAAGTGGGGCATCTCTTCAAAGAGAAAGTCTTCCACGAATGTGGGTCCCCTACCTAAAAGGAAGACGGAAAAGTCTAGACTTTTTCCTCGGTCTGTATAACAACATCCCACAGGCAGGCGGTCGAGGAGGTAAACTTGATCAGTCGAAGCAAAGAGACGCTTTTTGTAGGAGGGAGGTTCCTTCAGGATTGCTGGACCTTCGATCCTTGGGTCCAAGGCCTAATCAAGATTGGACTAGGATGGAAAATAGACATACCTCCACCATCATATCCTCAACTCTTCCTACACTCCAACCCCTTTCTAGAAGAGTATACTTACAAGGCAGCTTTTTATAACATCAGTTTTTAAACCAAAGGGACTCGATCAGTAATGAATGCTGTGTGAAACAAAGGGTACCTTCAAAGTATTCTTGATATCGAAGGTTTTGATGAGCTAGTAAATGAGATGAAGACTTTTTTTCTGCTTTTGATGAATTTGAGAAAGAGTTGGAAGATTTTAGTGAATTTATTAAGGTCCACAATGATCTACTGATAGTTTTTGAAGATTTGTTCCTATCCATAGAGGACAGTTTTTGATGATAATTGGAGAAACTATTTCTAATAAACGTTAGATCATTCACTTGTTTAAGTTGAAAAAAGAGAGACCACAGAATTATCAGACTTTACGGGTAATAAACTTCTTATAGGAGCCACATAACTACAAACAACATTCCCGTCATTTTCTTCCAAGAACTGATTCTTTACTTCAGCTCAACCTTAGTTTTGTGTCCTGTAAGCCAAGGAAAGGCCAAAGTTAACACTTACAACTCTTGACGTACACAATAGTTGTCACATCAGTTCATGTCTGGCATATATTGGTGTATGTGCAACTCTACGAGTTGATAAATTTAATATCTGGGGTTTATGTTGTAATACTATGAATCAATTAACTAATTGGTAATAAAGGTTTCTAGCTCTCTTTCCCACAAACTTTATAATTTCCACTAGTCACCTGTAATCCTCATCAGTGTGAGCATCCTAATGTAACGTGCCTGGTCCGGTCATCTCTGTGTTTCTACTAACTGATTTGTCTTTCAGATGTTGACTAAGATGACTTTAAAGAAGATTAATATCCTATTTACCATCATATTAGATATTACCTGAGATAATGTATTAGAAGCTTAGAATAACAGACATGCTCACGAGGAGGGTCTGCAGGTGTTGCCTTTCAAGAATCTTCTTTCCAAATTTTCATTATTATCTCTTTCCAATAAAATAAGGATATTTTTTGGGCGTCAAGTATATTACGTTTTAAGAATAAACGAGATGGATATAAAACCTTATTATATCAATATTAGATACATAGGACTCAATTTTGAGATACTGTTTGCATATCCAGATATCTATAGCAGATCATATAAACAAGATGAATTTGACAACTTTACAACAACTAAGTGCTCTAATTGAGAGAATTTACAAGAGTAGAATGTCTAAGAAAAGCTTCAATTTTAACCTACTAAAAGAGTTTTTATTATATATTAATTATTTCTGTGTGTATCCTCCTTTAGTATTTTATTCATGGCTGTGTCGTATTCGTAACCAGTGGAAGAAAACACATGGCTGTCCAAGTGTGATGAAAAAGGTTGACGAATGCTCGGCCACATCTTGCTTACATCCCAAATCAGTGGCTAGCCTTGTCTCTAAGTAGTCAAGAGTAAATTATATATTGAGTTTTTATTGATAAAATAGTTGAGTGTATTATTGATTCTCACGTGACTCTGATCATGTCCATAGTTTGCTCAAGTCTTTCTAAGAGTGCTTTTCATTGTCCTCTTTATCCTCTTTGTTTAACTATCTACATTGACTGCTTGTCTGGTGAAGAAAAGTAAACTATTTGCGTTTTATAATATATACAATAAAGCTTGGATGCCTTTGTCCAAATAAAGTTAAAGTTTTGTAAAATTTACCTATAAGGGATTTTGAATATTGGTAGCAATAACTAAAATTTTATTAGAAATGTACGTCAACTTAAATTATAAATATATACGGATTAACTATTCCAATGTTGAATAAGATATTGATTTACCCCATTATGTGCTAGAAGTGATCACGTTAGAGATAAAGTATACCAGGTCATATAAATTTGCATATAGTTTTAGCTACCTATGAGGGTATCTATGAAGGAGACACATCATTATTCCGTACTCACGTGCTATCAGTGGGAAAAAACTACTTTCAGCTTTCGACATTGTGATAAATTCTACACGATTAGATAATGGACGTAACCACGCTAATTTATATTTTACTAGTGAATTATTTTATTGCTGATAAACGAGTTACTGTTTACTTTCGTGTACCTCTTGATATCAATGAGATACGTGTATTTTATATGGATTTCATATAAACTGGTGGAAAATAGAACACTCACTCTGAATTGCTGAATGCAATCCAAGCAATGAAGTTTCCTGGGATTAAGATGAAATTGTGAATTTATACAATAATTTCTATTTGGGTGTCAGAGAGAGAGAGAGAGAGAGAGAGAGAGAGAGAGAGAGAGAGAGAAAAAAAAAATTCAAAATATGTTGTAATATCAGACATTTCCCGTTGTTATTCGAGTAAACTAGTACCTTGTTCTTTAAAGCTATTGACTCCCTTTATATTGTATTTTTTACATATTTTTTTTTATATCTTTTAGCCACATTCCTCCATTACAGTATCCGGAAGATGACTGGTTAAAGGTTGGATTCTTAAAAGCGGTAATATATTATAAAGAATGGCCTCCTATTCAAAGATAAACTAATAAATCCCTATCTTTCCTCTTAAAGTTCTGCATATTCTATAGATTAAACTTTGAGAGACCTCTCAATGTGCATAATCCACGAATAAATATCTTCC
>NC_090755.1:42048302-42053302 GCF_036898095.1 Palaemon carinicauda | reverse complement strand
ATGTATACACATATATATATATATATATATATATATATATATATATATATATATATATATATATATATACATACATGTATATATACATATATATACATATACATATATATACATATACATATATATACATACATGTATATATATATATATATATATATATATATATATATATATATATATATATATATATATATATATATATATATATATGTGTGTGTGTGTATATCTACACATATACATAAATATATATATTTATATGTATATATGTATACATATATTATATATATATATATATATATATATATTATATATATTATATATATATATTTATATATATTATATATACAGTACATATACATGTACTTATATATATATATATATATATATATATATATATATATATATATATATATATATATATATATATATATATATATATATATACATATACTTATATATATATATATATATATATATATATATATATATATATATTTATATATATATATATGTATATATATATATATATATTAAATATACATATATATACATATACATATATATATATATATATATATATATATATATATATATATATATATATATATATATATATATATATATATATATATTTATACATATACATATATATATACATATATATGCATATACATAAATATATATATATATATATATATATATATATATATATATATATATACATATATATGTATTATATATATATATATATATACATATACATATATTTTAAATATGCCATATATATTAATACATTGAAGTCTGGATTCTCTTAACGACCTCGGGAACAGAGCCTCAGGTCACTGGCACACAGGTATCCTGGACCAGGGTTCAAATCCCGGCCGGTCTGATACTATAGTCTTTGGGTGATTCCGCCTGGGGCTCTGATCTCGAGGTCGTTAAGAGAATCCAGACTCTAATGTATTAATATATATGGCTTATTTGAAATATGAAAAACACATTTAAATGTGCAAAAATTTATCATTAATCGAATGCCATATCCCAAACCTACCAATTAGCTACGATGGTGAAGATGGGTTGATTTCAGTTCTAAGTACAGAAAACTTGAATTTGACAGGTATATGTACAGACGAATTGTCATTGACTTTTATCTTTCTTCGTGGCTGAGTGGTAAGGTCACTGTCATACAGGTATCCTTGACCAGGGTTCAAATCCCGGCCGGTCTGATACTATAGTCTTTGGGTGATTCCGCCTAGGGCTCTGATCCCGAGGTTGTTAAGAGAATCCAGACTTTAATGTATTAATATATATGGCTTATTTGAAATATGAAAAACACGTTTAAATGTGCAAAAATTTATCATTAATCGAATGCCAAGTTCCAAACCTACCAATTAGCTACTATAGTTAATATGGGTTGATTTCAATTCTAAGTACAGAAAACCTGATTTTGACAGGTATATGTACAGAAGAATTGTCATTGACTTTTATCTTTCTTCGTGGCTAAGTGGTAAGATCACTGGCATACAGGTATCCGGGACCATGGTTCAAATCCCGGCCGGTCTGATACTATAGTGTTTGGGTGATTCCGCCTGGGGCTCTGATCCCGAGGTCGTTAAGAGAATCCAGATTTTAATGTATTAATATATATGGCTTATTTGAAATATGAAAAACACGTTTAAATGTGCAAAAAATTATCATTAATCGAATGCCAAGTCCCAAACCTACCAATTAGCTACGATGGTGAAGATGGGTTGATTTCAATTCTAAGTACAGAAAACCTGAATTTGACAGGTATATGTACAGAAGAATTGTCATTGACTTTTATCTCCTTTAATCGTGGCTGAGTGGTAAGGTCACTGGCATACAGGTATCCTGGACCAGAGTTCAAATCCCGGCCGGTCTGATACTTTAGTCTTTGGGTGATTCCGCCTAGGGCTCTGATCCCGAGGTCATTAAGAGAATTCAGACTCCAATGTATTAATATATATGGCTTATTTGAAATATGAAAAACACGTTTAAATGTGCAAAAATTTATCATTAATCGAATGACAAGTCCCAAACCTACCAATTAGCTACGATGGTGAAGATGGGTTGATTTCAATTCTAAATACAGAAAACCTGAATTTGACAGGTATATGTACAGAAGAATTGTCATTGACTTTTAACTTTCTTGGTGGCTGAGTGGTAAGGTCACTGGCAAACAGGTATCCTGGACCAGGGTTCAAATCCCAACCGGTCTGATACTATAGTTTTTGGGTGATTCCACCTGGGGCTCTGATCCCGAGGTCGTTAAGAGAATCCAGACTTTAATGTATTAATATATATGGCTTTTTTGAAATAGGAAAAACACGTTTAAATGTGCAAAAATTTATCATATACATATATATATATATATATATATATATATATATATATATATATATATATATATATATATATATATATATATATATATATATATATATATATATATATATATATATATATATATATATATATATATATAGTGGGTAGTGGGTGGATGCATAGGGGGGAGGAGACGGTAGATATAAAAATGTATCAATGCTAATTATGTTATGTACACTTAATAATAAATTTATTCTTATTATTAAACACTTAAAATTAATAATGCTTTTTGCTTGTTATTTCAGTCTTTTGAAATTTTTTTTATTTTTTTTTTAGAACTTAACAAATTACTATTTTTTAGCTTTTTAATAGAATCATTATTATCATCTTGCTTTCTGACACTTCTCTTTTGGAGAAATATCTATGCAAAGAAGCCTGTTTCTGACGATTCCTCAACATATTTCTAAAATGACTCGTACACTTGTTATTAACACTCTCCATAAGACGACTTGTGTGAAGTTTTTGTGGGTGTTTCTTTTCAATGAAACTCGTAAGGTTTTCATACCAACCGATAACTTCCCTTATTACTGCCGATGTTGTTTCTTTAGTGTCCCCCCCCCCCCCGTCCTCGCCACCACAAGAGCTGTGCTGTTCTTGAATGATGGTCAACTGCATTGCCTCCAACTCCTTCAAGTCTTCAGTCGTAAGCTCCTCCCTGTGCTCCTCGATAAGGTTATGGACGTCAGCCTCATCGACAATAAGCCCCATGGACCTCGCAATTGAAATTATTTCCTCAACATCACCCTCAGGGGCAGGATCATCAACGGCCTCGTCTTCGGTTGAGGGATCGAAACCTTCGAAGTCTCGTTCTGCCACAACAGCTGGCCACAGTTTCTTCCATGAGGAGTTCAAGGTGCGCCGTGAAATCTTATTCCAAGCTTTGTCGATCATCTTCAGGCATTAAACGATGTCAAAATAACCCTTCCAAAATTCACAGAGGGTGAGTTGAGTGCTTTCGGTCACTTCGAAGCATCTTTTGAACAGATGGCTTATTTGAAATATGAAAAACACGTTTAAATGTGCAAAAAATTATCATTAATCGAATATATATGGCTTATTTGAAATATGAAAACCACGTTTAAATGTGCAAAAATTTATCATTAATCGAATATATATGGCTTATTTGAAATATGAAAAACACGTTTAAATGTGCAAAAATTTATCATTAATCGAATGCCAAGTCCCAAACCTACCAATTAGCTACGATGGTGAAGATGGGTTGATTTCAATTCTAAGTACAGAAAACCTGAATTTGACAGGTATATGTACAGAAGAATTGTCATTGACTTTTAACTTTCTTGGTGGCTGAGTGGTAAGGTCACTGGCAAACAGGTATCCTAGACCAGGGTTCAAATCCCAACCGGTCTGATACTATAGTTTTTGGGTGATTCCACCTGGGGCTCTGATCCCGAGGTCGTTAAGAGAATCCAGACTTTAATGTATTAATATATATGGCTTATTTGAAATATGAAAAACACGTTTAAATGTGCAAAAATTTATCATATATATATATATATATATATATATATATATATATATATATATATATATATATATATAGTGGGTAGTGGGTGGATGCATAGGGGGGAGGAGACGGTAGATATAAAAATGTATCAATGCTAATTATGTTATGTACACTTAATAATAAATTTATTCTTATTATTAAACACTTAAAATTAATAATGCTTTTTTCTTGTTATTTTAATCTTTTGAAGTTTTTTTAATTTTTCTTTTAGAACTTAACAAATTACTATTTTTTAGCTTTTTAATAGAATCATTATTATCATCTTGCTTTCTGACACTTCTCTTTTTGAGAAATATCTATCCAAAGAAGCCTGTTTCTGACGATTCCTCAACATATTTCTAAAATGACTCGTACACTTGTCATTAACACTCTCCATAAGACGACTTGTGTGAAGTTTTTCTGAATGTTTCTTTTCAATGAAACTCGTAAGGTTTTCATACCAACCGATAACTTCCCTTATTTCTGCCGATGTTGTTTCTTTAGTGTCCCCCCCCCCCCGTCCTCGCCACCACAAGAGCTGTGCTGTTCTTGAATGATGGTCAACTGCATTGCCTCCAACTCCTTCAAGTCTTCAGTCGTAAGCTCCTCCCTGTGCTCTTCGATAAGGTTATGGACGTCAGACTCATCGACAACAAGCCCCATGGACCTGGCAATTGAAATTATTTCCTCAACATCACCCTCAGGGGCAGGATCATCAACGGCCTCGTCTTCGGTTGAGGGATCGAAGTCTCGTTCTGCCACAACAGCTTCCATGAGGAGTTCAAGGTGCGCCGTGAAATCTCATTCCAAGCTTTGTCGATCATCTTCAGGCATTGAACGATGTCAAAATAACCCTTTCAAAATTCACAGAGGGTGAGTTGAGTGCTTTCGGTCACTTCGAAGCATCTTTTGAACAGATGCTTCGTGTAAAGCTTCTTAAAATTGGCAATCACTTGCTGGTCCATAGGCTGGAGGAGAGGGGTGGTGTTTGATGGCAGATAGAGAACCCTGATGGAGGAGAAGTCAGGATGAATGATGTTCTCGAGGCCTGGAGGGTGAGCAGGGGCATTTTCCAGTACCAGGAGACATT
>NC_090755.1:42018302-42033302 GCF_036898095.1 Palaemon carinicauda | reverse complement strand
AGACTTGTAGGAAGAAGGGATCGACGATCTCCTTTCCATTATTTATCTTTCAGAGGAATTCTCGTAGGAGAAGATCCTAAGTTCTTTCATCCTTTGGTTGACTTATAGAAACTCATGAGAGTGTTTTCTGAAGAGTTTCCTAATTATTTTGTGCCTGCTGCTCCTCGTCCTGCCTTCAGAGTTTTCGCTAAGGAAGACGTCAAAGGAGTCTATGTTTACTAAGATAGTGCTGTCTCGATCATCTAATAGAGCTTTGATGATGATGGGAGACTGGATGCAATTCAAGTATTCCAGGATAACAAGGGTGGAGGTCTAGCCATGTTAAGGTCGAGGACCTTGTGGCAGCCCCACAGAGACTTTTACAGCCCCCCTGGGTGGATCACTTAGTCTCTCAAGGAATGCAGGTAAATGAGGCATAAAAACCTATGAAACCAGCTTCATTATCAGGTATGCCAGGATAGCAAGGGTGGAGGTCTAGCCACGTTAAGGTCGAGGACCTTGTGGCAGCCCCACAGAGACTTTTACAGCCCCCTGGGTGGATCGCTGAGTCTCTCAAGGAATGCAGGTAAATGAGGCATAAAATCCTATGAAGCCAGCTTTCTTATTAGGTATACCAGGTTAGCAAGGGTGTAGGTCTAGCCACATTAAGGTTGAGGATCTTGTGGCAGCCCCACAGAGACTTTTACAGCCCCCTGAGTGGATTGCTGAGTCTCTTAAGGAATGAAGGCAATGAGGCAGGATAACTTTGAATCAGAAGTCAGAATTGAGGTACTAAAAGAAAAATATGCACGCGTAATTAATAAAAGGAACCTATTTAAGAACCAAACTTCAGAAACCAACCTGATTGAGCTAAGGTTTCAAAGACGCATAGTTTCTATTCACTATTACATGTTAACAAAAATAGAAAATATACTTAGCGACTTTGCACTTTCCAAATTGGTGGCTCCTTGGAATTGATGAAGTTGGTTCCTTCTTGTACTTTAAATCACTTAATTTTAGAGAGAGCACTCTTGGTCTGGAAAAGGTCTAAATACTACTAACTCTGAACGAAAAATAATCTCCCCATTTTAACTTTTCCGCCATACCGCACACTATTGAACTAGTTTTTCAGAAGAGCTAAACAGTAACAATCTATTATTTACGACCGTACAACTCTACTAGTACTTTAATTCGCGGCATCTCTCAAGTATTTATACTAATTGTTTATACTTTTATTTTTAATATTCGATCTATTTATTTATTAATTATTTATTTAATTTAAAAAGAACGAAATATACTTCACAATACTTAATTAATTTGATTAGTATTTCGCCTCTTATTATTTACTAAAGTTCGACACATTTCCATGCCAACCCTGAAATTTCTTTTATTTTACAACACATTCTCCTCAGAGGATTGCAATATAGACTATTGCAATGAACCCAAAGTACTTGCCTTATAATTACTTACTAATACATTAACATTTATTAATGGTTATCACAAATTGTGGATAACTTCATCCTCTCTCACTACTTAAAAGAAGTAAGAGTAGCATTTTAAATCCTCACTGCAACAGTTAGCATTTTAATTATGAATATTTATTAATACTACTATTTAAATCCTCACTGCAACGGTGTAGCATTTTTTAATTATGAACATTTATTAATACTACTTATTTATTACTAATATTTACAAATATATACCGTGCCTTATAAGGCATCAATATTATCCCTCATCATTTTAATAAATCTATCTGTAGCTTTCCTTTTGGGTCTACTAGACTGGCTCGGGTGAATTGACCTACTGTTATTACCCTCGTTTTGTTCTTGTGGTCTAGCCACTACCTCATTATTACAGTTTCCATTCACATTCTTCTGGGTAGGAGTTTCTGCCTGACTTATAGATATTTCCATTGGATACAGATTGGATATGGAATAATATTTAATTGCTCCATTTCCTTGCTTAAGTTTGACTGTTCTTACTTTATTATCAAAACCCAATACAAGTTCCAATACTCTACCCATCATCCAAAAAGGTCTTGCTTTATTTACTGCTTTAATTAGCACAATATCCCCAACTTTTATTCTATTCTCCCATTTATTTTGATACACGTGTCTACTGTGTTCCCGGAGACTTAACAAGTAATTTTCATACCACATGGTTTTAAAGTTGTTCAATACTTCCTCTTGGGTGTTAAGAGCTTTATCCAATGAGGATGAATCCTGTTCACCCCGCCATACATCCTCCTCATTCTTCCTCGAAACAAGTCAGGGGTCTTGAATTTACAGCTAGTTTTACATTTGATAGTGTGGTCATTAATTCAAAATAAGTTAATCTTGCCCTTCCAATAACCTTATAAAGGCAACCTTTCAAGACTCTTATTAACCTTTCCCAAGCAGCTCCTACCCAAGCCGAATATAAAGGAATTCCGATATGCTTTATTTGACACTTCTCCATTTCATCTAGGAACTCCTTTGATTTTAAAGAAGTTTCCAAAAGGTTACCTCCTTTAATAAATGTTTTAGCATTATCACTATAAAGATATTGAGGAATGGAGTATATATTACAAAATCTCTGAAAAACCAAAATAAAATTTCTCGTGGACATATCTGGTAACAGTTCAAAATGCACTGCTCTTATATTCAAACAAGTGAATACCTTAACAAACATTTTGACTGTTCCTCCATTTATGTCATCTTTAACCCAGAAATGTCCAGTATAATCTATTCCTACATGATCAAAGGGCTTTACTAAATTCATATGATGCTTAGGCATGTTTACTACTTTTGGATATTTATAAGCCAGAGCATTATACTTTTGACATACTTTACAATTCCTTATTTCAGTCTTACCTGCCACTAACCCTTTAGGGATCCAAAACCCTTGTTCCCTAAGAAAATTTAAGGTAGTACCAGTACCCAAATGTTGCACCTTTTCATGACAATAATTAATTATTAAAGATGTCAATTTATGCACTTTTGGAAGCAACACAGGATTATAAACATTATAGTCAAAATATAAGCACTTAGCAATCCTTCCTCTAGACCTTAATATGTCATCTTCATCTATGAATAGATTTAAATTACAGACTAGAGAAGGAACATTTTGCTCTGATTTTACTTCTTTTTTCAGGAATTCTATTTCCTTAGAGAGGCATTCACTTTGAGCTATTTTAATCCAATACTTTGGCCCTTTCCCTTGGATCTCCACCCTTTACTTTGCATAAAGGTCTGAAGAAATAACTAGTGAATTTGGCAAGCCTTTCATAACTAGAAAATTTATTAATATTCAAAAGCCTGTGTTTACTTTCATTACTTTCACATAATTTACATTTACTTTACCTTTATGTTTTGGAGACAAACTCATTAAAGGATATTTAGGCCACCTTTCAAAATTATTATTTAACCATTCTGGTCCCTCCAACCAAAATTTCCTATTCTCTAAAAACTTATTATAAGACAACCCTCTTGTCAACAAATCAGCAGGGTTTTGTTCTGTATGCACATAATTATACTTTACAGGTACTTTAAATTCTTTAACAATTTCACTCTTAAGTTCATATACTTCTAATATCCTATTTCTTATAAATTTAGATTTTACTTTAGACTCCTTAGTTATTATCCAGTTCAATACAACTTGAGCGTCCACACAAATATTTACAAATTGGAACTGAATATTTCTATAAGTTCCCATAAGTGTAGGTAGACATTTTAATGCTAAAATCACCCCCATTAATTCTAAAGTGGGCACACTATGCTCATTTCCCTTTCTTAAAGGAGCCAATTTTGATTTAGCAAACAGAAAAGAGCTTTGATTGTCATCAGAACATGCATACATTACAAAACCATAAGCTTCAGTTGAGCTGTCACAAAATACATGAAGCCCATATGTTTTTTGTTCATTTAAAGCCTAACGAGGAAAAGACAACTCTGACAGCATTTCAAAATCTCTACTTATGCTTTTCATCTCATTTGTTATCTCTTTTGGTACTTGTTGATCCCATTCTACTTCTAATTTCCATACTTTTCTCATTAATACCCTCCCTCTTATACTTACTGGCAAGGTAAAATTCAGTGGATCAAAAACTTTAGAGATCTGAGACAAAACTTTTCTTTTAGTGTCAGCAGTGGCTTTCACACTACAAGGTGCCAGACTTAAAGTATCACTATTTACATTATACCTATAACCTAAAACTTTCTCTTCAATACAAATATGTTCAACTAGCCTTCCTTCAGCCTCCATGATTTTCCTTAATTCAAGTGAATTAGAATTCCATGACCTCAAGGTAAATCCTCCTTCTTGCATTCTTGATGCACAAAGACTATATAATTCCTGTAATTCATCAATATTATGACCTGTGATTATTAAATTATCTACATAAAAACTATTTTCTAAAATTTCTCTACACTTATCCTCATGATACATCTTAGCATGGTGCTTCATAACATAATTAAGAATGAAAGGTGAAGATGTATAACCAAAAACTATAGTCTTATATCTATAATATACTAATTTACTTCCTCTTTTCCAGAAAAAAACAAAACCGGTTTTTATCATATTCTTCTGAAAGCTTTATCATTAAAAACGCCGGTTTGATATCACTTAGCATAACATACTCATTTGTTCTAAAATAAAATAATAATTTCAAAATAGAACCCTTTAAATCTATTCCTGAGTATGCAGCTTCATTTAGTTAAGGCAACTCTTTATTAGTCTTTAAGGAACAATTGAAAACAGGTCTTATTTTAGTTGTTATTTGTTCATCTGTTCTTATTACGGGCCTATGAGGTATCCAAGTATAATTATCATAATCAGAAGGCGATACATTTATTTCTTCTATGATTCCATCTTTCAATTGATTATCAAAAACTTCCTCATATTTACTTAATAGTCCCTTCCTATTTAGATGTCCCATTGTTCTATCCAAAACCTTAAGGGCTATCAAATGATTAGAAGGCACTTGAGAAATTTTTTCAGGGTACCAAGGTAATTTAACATGATAATAACCCTCCTTAAAACGAATACCTTCTTGGAAATGTTTTATTTGATGTTTATCAAATGAGACCAGCTCCACATCATTAGTTTCAATACCCATAGATTCAAAACTAAACAGATTTTCCAGCCCATTATGTACTTCACTGTCAGACAAAATATGTTCCAATGGATTAAAATATGATTTAAGAGGATCCATAATTAAGTTAACCATAGTTTTGTTCTTGTTACTAACTTGCTTTGCCTTTGTCTGAGTTTCAAACAAGGACTTTCTTTGATAAGAATTAAGAAAGTTTAATGCATTTCCTACTGGGGCTACCCTTCCATTCAATATGAAACAAAAACCACCACCACATTTCTGAATGGACAAGGAGAAATACTGAATTATATCCATACCTATCAGCATATCTACTTCTATCAATTCATGATTTCTTTCTTCATAAAAGGTTTCATCAGCCAAACTTCTATTCTCTGATTTCAATCTATCTATTATCTGGTTCATACCTGGCACTTCATAGGAAATATTCATCGCTTCATCTATTAATAAAGGCACAAATGCTAATCTATTTCCTATCTTTATACCATTTGACATTTGTTTGAATTGTTTAGTTTCTTGACCTATATATGTATGCAGTTCATGTTCAGATTCATATAAACTTTCATATTCTGAATACATATCTTTGAAAACATGTTTCACTATATAGGACCTCTGACTACCACAATCCACCAAACCCCTTACTTTACGGCATATCTTTCCATTCTTCAACTCTAGGGTCATTGTTGGTAAAATATTACTGATATCTATATTTCTGGATGCATAGCACAAATTTACACTAACATTAGTCTTTGTAGTTTTTTCTTGATTAGGGCACAGAGGTGTTATATGCTCTCTTTTCTTGCAAATCAAACATTTAAACCTCATCATACTTTTTTTTCCCATAACATTCAGATTCTTTGTGACCAGAACCTGCACACCTAGTACACAGAGGTAATTCCATTATTCTGGCTAACTTAGACTCATAGGTTAAATAGGTTTCACACTTTCCTAAAGAGTGTCCATCAGAAAAGCATAATTTGCAATGACTTAACATTTTTATTTGCAGCTACCACAGTGTCAAAATTTTGTACAGTGGGAATTTTTTGCTCTACTTCATTTGCCTGCACTACTGATGGACTACTGCCATTTGGTTTTTTTACTGTCTCTGTACAACTTTTTATTCACAGATGTAGTTCTACTTAAAGTTTTCAAAGCTTCTTTATAGTTGGAAAATATCTCTGACAAGGTAGGATAATTTTTTGAGATTTTATTTATCAACTCCTTCACTACTACTTTAGGGAGCTTACTCATTATCAAATGACTCACAAGAATATTACCAGCAGAACCCTCTTCCAAAAAATCTACATTATAATGCTGCAATTCATATAAATAAGATCTAACCTTTGCTATAAAATATTTAACATTGGAAAACTCAAGATCATTATCATCACTAGGAACAGCTTTTAATATATTTTCTAGTGTTTCATCTATTATGGAATCCTTATCTAGGAATTCATCAGTCAGCAAATCTAATGCTACTGCGTAATTTTTATCAGTAATAGACAAATGTGATACTTGTTTTAGTGCATACCCCTTTAAGTAACCAACCAGATACGATAATTTAGCCGAAGCCGATTAGTGTTTTCTAGAAACAATTACATTATTAAACTCATTCAAGAAATTATGAATAGTGAATTTATCCTTCTCTTTGCCATTAAAAGTACCACAAGTTAAAGTAGGAGGTTTACCATCACTCATACAATCACGGAAATCTTTTACAGAAATGCCAACACTTTCATCTCTTTTTTGAACCAAATTATCTTCATAAGCATCTAATTCTATTGAAACATTAATTTTGTATTGAGCTTGATCATCTAGATCATTATTAAAACACTGTTCATCTCTGATTCCTAATTCAGTTTTTTCCATTAGCAAATTAATTAATTCATTGCTTTCACTTACTTTACTTAATTCTAATTCCACTTCACTCACTTTTTTACACAAAGATGAATGCAATGTTCCAGTATCATGCGATTCCTGCAACTTTTTACAATATATAGTGATTTTTCGTTTATGAGTGGCTCTTTTACTGCTCAAAACTTTAAGTTTTTCTTTTACCTCATCCAATGGCATCTCATTTGGGTTTTCCCCTAGATAATCCAATAATTCACTGCTACAATCCATAATGCAAAGCGAAAAAGATGAAGGAGATTGAAATTATATAAAATTAATTTTGAAATTACAGTTCAACAATGAGGTCCACTCAACCCAGCTCTTTATCATTATTTTATCAGGTTTCTCATCCCTAATGAACTCAAAACAATTCAGGATGATCCAAAAAATATTGAATCATTTCCAGGGTAGGCTAGGAAACGCAAGTCAAAATTTACTTGTTCCTCATTTTCCATTTCAAGGGATGAATTATTTAACAGAGGCAACAGACTTCATATCCCTAGCATAAGAATACCCATTAACTAAAACTTTTATATTAATTTAGGCCAAAAGGAACCTATTTAAGAACCAAACTTCAGAAACCAACCTGATTGAGCTAAGGTTTCAAAGAAGCATAGTTTCTATTCACTGTTACATGTTAAAAAAAATAGAAAACATACTTAGCGACTTTGCACTTTCCAAATTGGTGGCTCCTTGGAATTGATGAAGTTGGTCCTTCTTGTACGTTAAATCACTTAATTTTAGAGAGAGCACTGTTGGTCTGGCGGAGGTCTAAATACTACTAACTCTGAAGCAAAAATACTCTCCCCATTTTAACTTTTCCACCCTACCGCACACTATTGAACTAGTTTTTCGTAAGAGCTAAACGGTAACAAACGATTATTCACGACCGTACAACTCTACTACAGTGAGCCCTCGCTACTTCGCGGTTCGACCATCGCGGATTCACCACTTCGCTGGTTTTTTTCATAACCCAAATATATATAAACATGTTGCGGATTTTCCGGAAATTTCGAAAATACCGCGATATCTGAAGACTCCAAATACGATATTTCGTTACCTGTAATTCCATTAACACTGTAATTAGTAATATCTGCTCTTACTGATTGTTCATTGCATTACATATGACATATAATTCAGTACAGAAAGAAATAAAACACGAAAAGAGAATGTGATCATACGATAATTCAACACTGTATACAGTACGTAGTAAAATTAAATCGAACATGAAACGGAAATCAGATGCAGTCATACCATATTAGAATGGTGTAAGGCTGCTGATGGCTACTACTGTACTACAAATGTAATGGATGTGCATCTTTTCCATGAATCTTTTGTATGTATACGTACGTAGTACTGCATCCAATAATATTCTTTGTTGCAAAAATCACATCTCGAATAAGCGTACGAGAGAGAGAGAGAGAGAGAGAGAGAGAGAGAGAGAGAGAGAGAGAGAGAGAGAGACATATCCTACAACAAAACAAGCGTAAAATAGCGTACGTAAAGCTGTATTATTATTATTATTATTATTATTATTGTTATTATTATTATTATTATTATTGTTGTTGTTGTTATTAAAATTATTATTATTATTATTATTATTATTATTATTATTATTATTATTATCATTATTATTATTATTATTATTATTATCATCATTTTATTATTATTATTATCATCACTGTATACGTAGGGTACCTTGTACTTTGAATTGGTAACCTACGAAGCATATAAGACGGATTGTGATTGGTTCAAGCGCTGATAGATGACGAATCAGAACCCAAGTTTTGTAATCTAGCCTATGATTGGTGTTTTGCCCGAATCTCCAACTTCCAGCATCTTTTCGCGGTCACTTTCTCTCCCGCCGTATCGCTGTGTAGACGTTGTTAAGTTATTGTGAACTTTAATCTGTGCTGTGCATGACTGTTTTAAGTTGAAGTTTTTGTTGAACTTTCTGTTAAACCATACTGTACAATGCCTCCCAAGCGTTCTGCTTCTACTAAGGCTGGTAGTGAGCCTAAACGCCACCGAAGGATGATGACGATTGCTGAGAAGGTGACGCTTCTCGATATGTTAAAAGACGGTAGAAGTTACGCGGCCGCAGCCTGCCATTTTGGAGTCAACGAATCGACCGTCCGCTATATCAAGAAGGACGAGGCGAACATTAGAAAGACGGCTACCATCACCTTTAGCAGATCAGTGAAGTGAGTCGTTACCACGCGTAATAAAACGATTGTACGCATGGAAGGTGCTTTAGCAGTGTGGATTGCCGACTGCCGGAAGAAGAACATAGCCTTGGATACGAACACCATCCGAACCAAGGCTTTGAGCTTGTATGAGAATTTTGCGGCAAAGGAACCTCAAGACGACGATGGCGACCATGCTGAAGAAGATGATGATGTAGATGAACCTCAACCAGGGACATCCACTGATTCCCAGCGTCAGAAACAACGTTTTTCCGCCAGCAAAGGATGGTTCGCGAAGTTTCAGAAACGCTTCGCCCTGAAAAGCGTTTCCCTGCATGGCGATGCTGCTTCCGCTGACACTGCCGCTGCTGAAACTTACGTGAACGGGACGTTCAAGAATATTATCGCCGAAGGTGGATACAAGCCGGAACAAGTGTTTAATATGGATGAGACCGGCTTGTTTTGGAAGAGAATGCCGTCGCGAACTTTCCTGTTCAAAGAAGAAGCCAAAGCCTCTGGCTTTAAAGCATTCAAGGATCGCGTTACCCTCGTGATGTGTGGCAATGCTGCTGGATTTTTGCTAAAGCCGGGGCTTATTTACAAGTCGAAAAATCCTCGCGCTTTGAAAAATAAGAATAAGAATCTCCTTCCCGTGTACTGGATGCATAATCAAAAAGCATGGATTACGAAGATGCTGACCTCCAACTAGTTCCACCAGTGTTTCATCCCGCAAGTCAGTCAATATCTCTTAGAGAAGGGCTTGCCATTTAAGATCCTTCTCCTTATGGATAACGCTGGTGGACACGCAACTGACCTGTCGCGTGAGGGGGTTCAGGTTGAGTTCCTGCCACCCAACACCACGTCATTAATTCAACCGATGGACCAGGGGGTTATCAGGGCGTTCAAGGCCCTCTACACGAAGAATACCTTGGCGGACCTCGTTGCGTGTGTGGATGCTGCCCAAGAAGATGAAGATGAAGATTTTAATTTGAAGGCGTACTGGCGGAAGTACACCATAGCCACGTGCCTGCAGAACATTCAGAAGGCACTGCAGGAAATGAAACCTGCAACCGTTAATGCGAGCTGGAAGAAGTTGTTGCCCCAGATCGTTTACGACGACGAGGGATTTACTCCGTCTGAAATCCAACACTCTGCAATACGCAAATCTGTGCAGTTGGCTGA
The DNA here is from genome assembly GCF_036898095.1 of Palaemon carinicauda. Classification (NCBI taxonomy): domain Eukaryota; kingdom Metazoa; phylum Arthropoda; class Malacostraca; order Decapoda; family Palaemonidae; genus Palaemon; species Palaemon carinicauda. The sequence goes on along the minus strand of NC_090755.1, from coordinate 42,022,973 downwards.
GATAATTGGAGGTGACGGGTTTGGCGACATGACGACTGACGCAGACCTAGAAGACCTGACAAAATCGGCCAGTGAAGAAGAGAGCGAAACACAGGAAGAGACCCAAGAAAATGTCGAAGAAACGGGCTTAACATTAGAACGGCTTGCCAAGGTCTGCAACCATATAAAGGCGGTGAAAGAAATATTGCAAGAGTGGGACGAGGATATGGTTCGTTCTATGCAATTCTGCAACAAAATCGATGAAGACATGACTCCCTACAGGATGCTCTTAGAGCGAAAAAAGAAGCAGCGGCAGCAACTTCCGATCACAATGTTCTTCCAGCCTCGCAAAAAAGAGCCAGTTCCTCCTGCTAGTACGCCTTGAAGAGGTGTCCCAGGAAAAGACACCTCCGTCTAAAGAGACGTAAAATACTATCATTGGCTGCACAGTAAAAGACATCATCAGCTTCATCATCATCTTTTCTACTGTGCAGCAAATTCATTGCCACCATCATTCAAGTTTTTTCTTCAACTTCTTTCGTGGTGAGTACAGTAACAATCTTTTTTTTTTACTTTAATATTCTAACATTTTAATATTTGTGCCTGTTTTAGTTTAGTATGCATTAGGTTAAATGGAAGGTTTTAAAAGTCTGAAGAGTATACATGTTGTAACCTATCATATTTTTTTGTTTAAAATTTACATTTACATATGTAAAACAATTCTCTCTCTCTCTCTCTCTCTCTCTCTCTCTCTCTCTCTCTCTCTCTCTCTCTCTCTCTCTCTCTCTCTCTCTCTCTCTCTCTCATAAATTGTTTTCTTGCTTTGCTACGTATGTACTGTATGATTTTATATAGATACGGTAAATAATATTTGTAATAACATATTTTCTGAAAGCTTTTACTGTAATATCATTATTTATCACTTTCATCATGCGCGTCTAAATGCCTTCTTTGTTTACTGAGCGTGGTTGTTTACTGAGCGTACTTTATGACGCCATCGTTTCAGGCGGCGTCATAAAGAAAAACATTTCATTTGGAAGTCCTAAGAAAAATTAAGTAAAACATTGGTAATAACAAAATCAACATACTGTGTAATCAATATAATCGATGCAAAAACTAACCTATACACAGATATGTACAATAAATGCGTTTGTTTCTTCATTATGATCAGAGATAAATGTAAACAAAACATTGGTTGCCATTTTTTATCGTGCTTTTTGGTGTGTTTAGGAAACGCATGATATAAAATCGCCTTTAATATTTGTGCCTGTTTTAGTTTAGGGTACTGTAGTACATGCATTAAGTGTTCTGCACATTAAAGGGTAGTTTGTTAACAGTACTACGTACAAGGGAAGGTTTTAAAAGTCTGAATATACATGTTAAATAAATAGGTAAATATGGTGTCACTACTTCGCGGATTTTCACCTATCGCGGTCGGGTCTGGAACCTATCTACCGCGATAAACGAGGGTTCACTGTAGTACTTTAATTCGTGGCATCTCTCAAGTATTTATAACAATTATTTATACTTTTATTTATAATATTCAATCTATTTATTTATTAATTATTTATTTAATTTAAAAAGAACGAAATATACTTCACAATACTTAATTTGATTAGTATTTTGCCTCTTATTATTTACTAAAGTTCGACACATTTCCATGCCAACCCTGAAATTTCTTTTATTTTACAACAGTACGCATCACCCCTTTTTTCTTTTTCTCTTCTCCCTCAAGAGTTGGTCAAAGACACAGGTTTTGGTGTCTTAATCAGCAAGAAAGTTTCGGCATACTTTTTCTCTAAACCGCACAGACAACAATAGGAGCCAGACTTAACTACTTCTGGCAAGCCTGGAAGAGGAGAGGAGCAGACTTTTGGTCCGTGCTATTACTAAAGGATTTATGCAAAATCTTTTTCCTAGTGAAACCTCCTTTATTAAGTTACTCCGATAGACCTCTCTGCCAAATTCAGAGAGGAGCCAAAGAGACAGACTATGCAACATCAAATGTCTCTCTTTTGGGAGAGGGACGCTATTGTCTGGTCCTAGATGTAACTGCTCTCAACACCTTCGTTCAGAAGTCAAAGTTCTCCATGGAGACATCAAAAGCAGTCCTTACAGCAGTAGGAAAGGTCCACTGGATGGTCTCTTTAGACCTCCAGGATGCTTACTTCCACATCCTCATCCATCTGAACTTCAAGCAATTCCTAAGGGTTCGTGTATAGGAGGAAGTTGTCAAGTTTTGGGCTCTTTGTTTCAGCCTAAGCATCTCCCCTCAAATAGGTGGTGCGTCTGCTAGGACTTGTCTTTCTTCTCTCCCTAAACCCTGGGAGAAGGAATGTCGAACGTTCTAACCATAGACCTCTTCCAAGGAATGTCGACCTTAGACCTATTCCAAGCTCCCCAACCCCCTGGGTGAAGGAATATCGAACGACAAAAAGAAACCAGAGGCTTTAGCTCCCGAGCAGACGCCTCCTCGAGCATACCTTTTGACGCTTCACAGGACGCTCACCTTCATCATAGGAAAGGTGAGGAAAAAGTTTTTTCGTCATCTTCGGATAACGCAGCGCCCAGACGAAGCTGGTGTCAAGCTTCCAGACCTCTGAAGAGGAAGGTGGACACGGTCAATCAGCGTCCTATCATGACACCGCAAGGTTCTGGTTGTAGGCTTTGGAGCAGTCCTGAGCGTTTTTCATTCTACCGTAGAAAGCTCTCCTGCCAAGCCTCCTTTAAGAACGTCAGCAACTGTCAAGAAATGTCCAACTCACCCAGTTGCAGGACAGTTGTCTGAGCCTGGCTTGACCTAGGTTCATGCTCCTCCTCCTCCATCAGTCTGGTTCTCGTCCTCTGGACTCTGCGTGCTCTTTAAACGGCGTATAAAGCGAGCTTGTGGTAGATGTGACGTCTCCTGTACCACAACAAGTGGACCCTAATTTTAATATGCTGGAAGATATACAACAGAAACTCTTCGCTTGTACAAATTTATCAGCCTGCGGACAACAAGAGAGTAGCAGGCCTGGACCCTGAGCGTCAGGTAGCTTCACACCTGGACGCCAAGCGTAGTAAGGCTTCTAGTCGAGAGGTTCTTGACGACGACCGTCTTTACAACTCCATTGTTAAATAGCGTGTTTCAGCCGCTTTAACCAAAGGAGTCAGGCAGCCAGACGTGATGTTGAGCGTCCAACTTACGTGACATCAAGCATCCAGCAGGACGTGACGTCGAGCGTCTTGCTTTAACGTGACGTCGAGCGTCCAGCAAGACGTTACGTCGAGCGTCCTGCAAGACGTGATGTCGAGCATCAAGCAGAACACAACGTCAAATGTTGAACAGCTCGTAACATGGACATGTACGCTTTCCACCATTCAAAATTCATTACTAAGTAATGCAAAAAGTTTGGGTCACACGAAGGGACCAGATTGACTCTAGTGGCCCACTTTTGGCCCTCTAGAGAGTGGTTCACAGAGGTTCTGGAATGGATGGTAAACACTCCAAGAAGCTTTTCATTGAGAGTAGTTCTACTCAAACAACCTCACTTGGAAAGATACCATCAACAATCTCCAAGCTCTTCATCTAACTGTCTTCAGATTATCGGAAAACTCACAAGAGCTGGAGGTTTTTCGAAGGAAGCAGCTAGGGCTACTGCTAGAGTAAGAAGGATGTGTACCGTCTAGGTTTACCAATCCAAGTGGGAAGTTCTTAGGGAGTGGTTCAGAGTTAACTCTGTTTCCTCATCCAGTACCTCCATGAACTCAGATTGCTGATTTCCTCTTATATCTTCGAAGGAAACGTAATTTTTTCATCATCCACCATCAAGGGATACAAGAGTATGTTAGCAACCGTATTCAGGCCAACACTTGGACCTTTCTAATGTTAAAGACCTACAGGAACTTTCCAAATCGTTTGAAACATCAAAGCAATAGTTCCAGGATTCACCAGCTTGGAATCTGGATTTAGTCCTGAAGTTCATTAAGAGTGACAGGTTTGAGCCCTTGCATTCAGCTTCATTTAAGGACCTCACGATGAACACTATTTTTGGTCAGTCTGGCGACAGCTAAAAAAGTCGGTGAGATTTATGCTTTTAGTTAAAACGTTGGTTTTCTCGAGACACAAAGCTATCGGCTCATTGTAGTTAGGCTTTCTCGCCAAGAGTAAACGCTCTTCTCAACCTTGGCCCATAGCTTTTTGAGTTTCCGAACCTTTCAAATGTGGTTGGCGAGGAGTTGGAGAAGGGTCCTGTGTCCAGTAAGAGCCCTGAAGTTCTTCCTGGACTGAATGGAAAAGTTACGAGGCAAGACAGAAGCTCTGGTGTTCGGTCTAGAAGCCCTCGTTACAGAAATCGAAGAATGCACTTTCATTCTTCATCAGGCTCTTAATAAGAGAAACTCATGCACATTGCAGTAAGGCATACCACAAGAGTTTTGAAGTCAGACGCATGAGGTTAGAACTGTAGCAACTTTGGTGGCCTTCAGGCAGAATAAATCGTTGCAGAGTATCATGGACACAACCTTTTTGAAGAGTAAATCTGTGTTTGCTTCACATTATTTTAAATGTGCCCAGACTCTTTGAGGACTGCTTCACTCTGGGACTATTCGTAGCAATGAGTGCAGTAGTGGGGCAAGGATCCACCACTACATTCCCATAATCCTAATACCCTTTTCTTCTTGGAACTTTTGTATTTTTATGGTTGTTCGTGG
>NC_090755.1:41945802-42013302 GCF_036898095.1 Palaemon carinicauda | reverse complement strand
GTCCCAGTCATGTCTCTATCTGATCTATGCAACCATTAGGTCGCTTTTATATGTGAAACTTAGCCACTTCTAGAAGATTCCAGATCTGGAAGCGTGAGGTGTTGGCTTAACAGCGATGTCAGAGTTTCCAACTTGATGAAAATGTCAAGAGACGAATTCCTGGGTTTTCAGACAACTCTCAGATGCATACTGACGCACCCGCAAGACGACTCGTGCAGTTAGCTCCGCCCACCTTTTGTATTCAAAATAAAAAAAGATAAGAGCTAACACCAGGGCCCTCGGGAACCTTCAGAAGCACATGACATAATACCTCATAAAAATATAAAAAAAAACATTACATAAGCCCTTGTTCCTATCTTCTATGGTCACATAACTCTCAAACAAATTACGTAGGACTTGAAATACGTGAAATAATAAGTTAATTCTTAAAGAATAACGTAAATTTGCATATACTGTGTTGAATGAAGAATACAATGAAATTGAAGACGAAAGTCTTACGTAAATTGCGTAATAAACTGACGTCTACCCGAGAGGAACTCATTTTACGGGCTGGCTAACCTCCTCAATGCACAAATGTGTGTGTATATATATATATATATATATATATATATATATATATATATATATATATATATATTTATATATATATATATATATATATATATATATATATATATGTATATATATATAAATATATATATATATATATATATATATATATGTATATATATATATATATATATATATATATATATATATATATGTATATATATATATATATATATATATATATATATATATATATATATATATATATATATATATATGTGTGTGTATATATATATATATATATATATATATATATATATATATATATATATATATATATATATATATATATATATATATATATATATATATATATATATATATATATATATATATATATATATATATATATATGCGCCCCATGTGGGCGAGGGGGCATAAAACAATTAGAATAGCACCAACGTTATCCCTGCGTGTCGTAAGAGGCGACTAAAAGGGACGGGACGAGCGGGCTGGGAACCTCCTCTCCTGTATATAATCCTGCGAGACGTCAACAACGAGATGGAGCTGGGGGGAGAGTGACTGCTCCCCGCACTCTAGTATTGGGGTGTTTGAATGTGTGTGGATGTAGTACGATAGAGAGTAAAAGATGTGAGATTGGAAGTATGTTGAGGAAGAGAAGGATGGATGTATTGGCCTTGTGTGAGACAAAGATGAAAGGAAAGGGTGAAGTGATGTTTAGTGAAATGTCTGGTAGAGTGTCTGGGATTGTAAGGGGAAGAGCGAGAGAGGGTTTGGCTTTATTGATGAGTGAATGGATGACAGGTAAAGTAGTGGAATGGAAGGAAATATCATCTAGGTTAACCCTGGATAGGTACGATGGGTCGTTCGCGACCCCGAGCGTAAAAAAAAAACAGGTTTTTCTCACGTGACTCACCCCCGTGACTGAATTTGTGGGTGATCGACCTGCAGGAGGTGTCTCCCCTACACGCTCTAGTAGTGTCCAGATGTGCATTGCTGTAGCTGTACTCCTTCCCCGATTTCTGAGACGCGTCGGGGTCGAGCGCGACCGAGTTTACCCTTCTAATGTAGTTTGCATAATTATCAAAGTTATTACGTATTATGAAATTGTCGTAGAATGGTGCAACTTGTATAGGTTATCAGTTGTGGAAAGTCTTGGTGGATTGTTTGGCTACCATGTGCATGATTTTTTTTTTAGTTAAAATGTCGTTCATCACCACGAGGACCATTTTACCGCGAGTGCCCCTTTTTCATTTTTTTTCATTTTTTTGCCAAGTCATTTTTCCGTAAAATATTGCCAAATAGTGTCGTAAAACTTTTGCTTGTTTAGTGTTGGAAAGTGTGTCTAGATGATCTGGCTACCCATGCGTGACTTTGTTTTTGTCAGATACGACGTAGTTATTGGTATATTGGGTATTTAACTGCGGTTACCAATTTCTGTTTTTTTTCAATATTTGTAAAAGTTACTACATAGTAAGGAATTGCCGTATATTATTCTTTTTTTTTTTCATGTTTATGTGTTAGAAAGTGTGCCTTGATGGTAGGGCTAACACGTGCATGTCTTTTTTTTTATCTGAGATGCCGTATATTAGAATGTCGGGCATTTTACCGCGAGAGCCCCTTTTTCATTTTTTTTTCATTTTTTTGCCAAGTCATTTTTCCGTAAGATATTGCCAAATAGTGTCGTAAAACTTTTGCTTTTTTAGTGTTGGAAAGTGTGTCTAGATGATCTGGCTACCGATGCGTGATTTTGTTTTTGTCAGATACGACGTAGTTATTGGTATATTGGGTATTTAACTGCGGTTGCCAATTTCTGTTTTTTTTTCAATATTTGTAAAAATTTACTACGTAGTAAGGAATTGCCGTATATTATTGATTTTTTTTTCATGTTTATGTGTTAGAAAGTGTGCCTTGATGGTTGGGCTAACACGTGCATGTCTTTTTTTTTATCTGAGATGCCGTATATTAGAATGTTGGGCATTTTTCCGCGAGTGCCCCTTTTTATTTGTTTTGCATTTTTTTGCTTAGTCATGTTACTGTAAGGAATTGGCAAGTAGTGTCGCAAAACTTATATTTTTATAGTGTTGGAAAGTGTTTCTAGATGATCTGGCTACCCATGCCTATTTTTTTTTTAGCCAGATATGGCGTATGTATAAGTATGTGTTCGATTTTCCTGTGATTGCCATTTTTTCGTTTTTTCCCATTTCTTTCAAAATTACTACGTACTAAGGAACTATCACAGAGTAATGATTCATTTATATGTTTATTTGTCGGAAAATGTGCCTTGATGGTTTGCCTAGCACGTGGCAGAAATTTTTTTTTTCTGAAATGCCGTATATTAGAATGGCCATTTTTCCACGAGTGCCCCTTTTTATTTGTTTTGCATTTTTTGCTTAGTCATGTTACCGTAAGGAATTGGCAAGTAGTGTCGCAAAACTTATAATTTTATAGTGTTGGAAAGTGTTTCTAGATGATCTGGCTACCCATGCCTATCTTTTTTTTTAGCTAGATATGGCGTATATATAGGTATGTGTTCGATTTTCCTGTGATTGCCATTTTTTCGTTTTTTCCCATTTCTTTCAAAATTACTACGTACTAAGGAACTATCACAGAGTAATGATTCATTTAGATGTTTATTTGTCGGAAAATGTGCCTTGATGGTTTGCCTAGCACGTGGCTGAATTTTTTTTTTCTGAAATGCCGTATATTAGAATGTTAGCCATTTTTCCGCGAGTGCCCCTTTTTATTTGTTTTGCATTTTTTTGCTTAGTCATGTTACCGTAAGGAATTGGCAAGTAGTGTCGCAAAACTTATATTTTTATAGTGTTGGAAAGTGTTTCTAGATGATCTGGCTACCCATGCCTATCTTTTTTTTAGCCAGATATGGCGTATATATAGGTATGTGTTCGATTTTCCGGTGATTGCCATTTTTTCGTTTTTTCCCAATTCTTTCAAAATTACTACGTACTAAGGAACTATCACAGAGTAATGATTCCTCTAGATGTTTATTTGTCGGAAAATTTTGTTTACTTCTTTTTTGATTGAATATCATCAAATTTTTTTAGCTAAAATATATTGTTTTACATTTTTTTTTTTCGATTTTATTTCCCTTCAAAAAAATTTTTTTTGGGTCGGAATTTTAATTTTATAGTCGTAAAATAATCGACAATTATCCAGCAACCCACCATACAATTTTTATGCATATCCAATAATAATTAGATTAGTAAATAATACCTGGAAATTGACATACCCTTCCTACATTTCAAGTGGCAGATTAGGGAGTCTGAGTCAGTGTGGTTGGCGGCCATTTTGTGGACATATCCGAAGCGTAAGCTGCCCTATCTATATATATTCTTGTTCCCTATAGAATGTGTGATATTTTGGTATATTTTTACCTGCATAAATATCATATTATATATTAAATATATGTATTTTTTTACGAAATTTCTAAGTACTCAAAAAATTACCTTTAGATATGGCCCCTGATATAAATGTAATTTACAAAATAATGAAGATATTTTTACATATTTCTATTTTAGGATAACATATGTTTATTCCCTTAAAAAATTAGCCACTTCCTATTTCATTTGGGTACCCAAAAAAATTCATGAAATTTGGACAAATTTTTTTGGCCAAAAAAAGTTACCCTTTTTTTCTCATTTCAGATCTTCACCTCCATGGGTCTGACTTCATCCAAAATACATCAAGATGTGTCCTAAACATTCAAGAATCAATTCCTAAAAGGATTTGTGTATATATGTATAAACTTTTTTTTTATGAATTTTTATGACAGGTCTTTTTTTTCTACTTAATTTTTTAAAATATTTATAATAAATAGTTTTTCTGCAGATGAGTAGTATTTATCTTTACAGTTGTTTTAAGCATTCATTGAAGTTTTTTTTGGCAAAAGAAAAAAGGAGGTTACTGCAAAAACTGATTTTTCAAGAATTTTTTTTGGCGTCGGGGTCGTTCGCGTCCGAGTATACCCTTAAAGGGGTGTCCGAGGAGCGTACCTATCCAGGGTTAATGTGGGTAAGGGTTAGGTTGGGTAGGGAATGTTGGGCGTTTGCAGGGCGTATGGGCCAGGTAGTGAGAAAAGTGAAGAAGAGCGGAATGAGTTCTGGAATGAATTAACTAGGTGTGTAGAAGGACTGGGTAGAAGGAATTATGTAGTTGTCATGGGTGACTTAAATGCTAGAGTGGGCGCTGGAGAGCTAGAAGGTGTCATTGGGAAGTATGGCGTACCAGGTGAAAATGAGAGTGGTGAGAGACTGGTAGATAGGTGTGTTGAACAAGAGATGGTAGTAAGTGTTAGCTTTTTCAAAAAGAAAGATAAAAACAAGTATACATGGGTAAGAGTGGCAAATGGAAGAGTAGTAGAAAAGGGCATTAATGGATTATGTGTTGATAACTAAAAGAATGTTTGGAAGATTGAAAGACGTGCACGTGTTTAGGGGTATGGCTAACAGTATGTCTGATCATTTTTTGGTGAAAGGAAAATTAGTTGTAGCAAAAGAGTAGGGCAATAGAGTTGGTGGATGTAAAAGGGAGCTAGTGAGGGTTGAAGACCTAATAAAACCGGGGGTAAAAAGTAAATAACAGGAAAGGTTGAAAATGGCATATGACGAAGTGAGAGTAAAAGAAACTGGTAATTTAGAGGAGGAGTGGAAGTTAGTAAAAGAATATTTTGATGGGATTGCAAGTGATGTGTGTGGCAAGAAGGTTGTTGGAGGCAGAATGAGGAAGGGCAGTGAATGGTGGAATGAAGGAGTGAAGGTAAAAGTGGAAGTGAAAAAGAGGGCTTTTAAAGAATGGCTGCAGAGTAATAGTATAGAGAAGTATGAAAAATATAGAGAGAAAAATGTGGAAGTAAAGCGCAAGGTACGTGAGGCAAAGATGGCAGCTGACCTAAGGTGGGGTCAGGGATTGGGTCAGTCATATGAAGAGAATAAGAAGAAGTTTTGGAAAGAAGTGAAGAGAGTAAGGAAGGCTGGCTCAAGAATTGAAAAGACAGTGAAAGATGGAAATGGAAGGTTGTTAAAAGGAGAGGAGGCAAGGAAAAGGTGGGCGGAATATTTTTAAAGTTTACTGAATGTTGAGGATAATAGGGAGGCAGATATAATTGCTGTTGCAGGTGTTGAGGTGCTGGTGATGGGAGATGAGAATAAGAGAGAGATTACAATAGAGAAAGTGAAGAGAGCACTAGATGAAACGAGAGTAGGAAAAGCATCTGGTATGGATGATGTGAGAGCTGAGATGTTGAAGGAAGGGGGTGTGGCTGTACTTGAATGGTTGGTGAGATTGTTTAATATGTGTTTTGTGTTGTCAATGGTACCAGTAGATTGTGTTTGTGCATGTATTGTACTACTATATAAAGGTAAGGGAGATGTGCATGAGTGTTGTAATTCAAGAGGTATTAGTTTGTTGAGTGTAGTTGGAAAAGTGTATGGTAGAGTAATGATTAATAAGATTAAGGATAAAACAGAGAATGCAATCTTAGAAGTACAGGGTGGTTTTAGAAGAGGTAGGGGTTGTATGAATCAGATTTTTATTGTAAGGCAGATATGCGAGAAATATTTAGCAAAAGGTAAGGAGGTGTATGTTGCGTTTATGGATCTGGAGAAAGCGTATGATAAAGTTGATAGGGAAGCAATGTGGAATGTGATGAAGTTATATGGAGTTGGTGGAAGGTTGTTGCAAGCAGTGAAAAGTTTCTACAAAGGTATTAAAGCATGTGTTAGAATAGGAAATGAAGTGAGTGATTGGTTTCCGGTGAGAGTGGGGCTGAGACAGGGATGTGTGATGTTGCCGTGGTTGTTTAACTTGTATGTTGATGGAGTGGTGAGAGAGGTGAATTCTCGAGTGCTTGGACGAAGATTAAAACTGGTAGACGAGAATGACCATGAATGGGAGGTAAATCAATTGTTGTTTGCGGATAATACTGTACTGGTTGCAGACACAGAAGAGAAGCTTGACCGACTAGTGACAGAATTTGGAAGGGTGTGGGAGAGAAGGAAGTTGAAAGTTAATGTGGATAAGAGTAAGGTTATGAGATGTACGAGAAGGGAAGGTGGTGCAAGGTTGAATGTCATGTTGAATGGAGAGTTACTTGAGGAGGTGGATCAGTTTAAGTATTTGGGTCTGTTGTTGCAGCAAATGGTGTAGTGGAAGCAGATGTAGGACAGAGAGTGAATGAAGGTTGCAATGTGTTGGGGGCAGTTAAGGGAGGAGTAAAAAATTGAGGGTTAGGCATGAATGTAAAGAGAGTTCTGTATGAGAAAGTGATTGTACCAACTGTGATGTATGGATCGAAGTTGTGGGGAATGAAAGTGACGGAGAGACAGAAATTGAATGTGTTTGAGATGAAGTGTCTAAGGAGTATGGCTGGTGTATCTCGAGTAGATGGGGTTAGGAACGAAGTGGTGAGGGGAGAACGGGTGTAAGAAATGAGTTAGCAGCTAGAGTGGATATGAATGTGTTGAGGTGGTTTGGCCATGTTGAGGGAATGGAAAATGGCTGTCTGCTAAAGAAGGTGATGAATGCAAGAGTTGTAGGGAGAAGTACAAGAGGTAGGCCAAGGTTTGGGTGGATGGATGGAGTGAAGAAAGCTCTAGGAGATTGGAGGATATATGTGAGAGAGGCAAGAGAGTGTTATAGAAATAGGAATGAATGGCTAGCGATTGTGACGCAGTTCCGGTAGGCCCTGCTGCTTCCTTCGGTGCCTTAGATGACCGCAGAGGTAGCTGCAGTAGGGGATTCAGCATTATGAAGCTTCATCTGTGGTGGATAACGGGGGAGGGTGGGCTGTGGCACCCAAGTAGTACCAGCTGAACTCGGTTGAGTCCCTTGTCAGGCAGGGAGGAACGTAGAGAGTAGAGGTCCCCTTTTTATTTTGTTTCATTTGTTGATGTCGGCTACCCCCCAAAATTGGGGGAAGTGCCTTGTTATATGTATGTATATATATATATATATATATATATATATATATATATATATATATATATATACATATATATATATACATATACATATATATATATATATATATATATATATATATATATATGTATGTATATGTATATATATATATATATATATATATATATATATATATATATATATATATGTATATGTATATATATATATATATATATATATATATATATATATATATTTATATATATATATATAAATATATATATATATATATATATATATATATATATATATATATATATATATATATATATATATATATATATATATATATATATATATATATACAAATATACATATATATATATATATATATATATATATATATATATATATATATATATATATATGTATATATATATATATATATATATATATATATATATATATATATATATATATATATATATATATATATATATATATATATATATATATATATGTGGTTTAGTCACTGTCTATACAAGCTTGCCGACCAGGGTTCGATTCCCGGCCGGTCACAAGCTCTTGTCTTTGTGTGATTTCGCCTTGGACTCTGAACCCGAGGTCGTTAAGAGAATCCAGACATTAATATATCGAAAATTTATATGGCTTATTTGAATATATATATATATATATATATATATATATATATATATATATATATATATATATATATATATATATATATGTATATATATATATATGCTACAGTGATACTCCCAGAGAAATAAACTGGTCTCCAGGATTCTAACTCCTGGCGTGAGTATTCAATTAAGGATATCGCATAATATCGGGACGTATTTTTGGATATGACACAGCAATCTTCACCCCGAATAGATTTAACTCTTTGATGTAAGGGAGAAGAGTAGCAAAAGAAGGGGGTGCCGATTTAGTTACCATACTACTACCGCATACCATTCCTTTCCTTGTAGCTCCCTAAGCGTTAACCCGGTGTTTGTTACAAGTTATCGGAATATTCATCTCGAAATATCCAGCATCTTCATCTTCTGGAAAGTTGAGTATTAATTCTTTCCCATGTATAATTTTAGGCTCACTTCTCACAGATAAATTTCAATCATTCAAGTGTGTTTGGTTGAGCGTTGCCGACAACCGGAGGCAGCCAATTTACGACTGCAGTTGCCAGTTACAATTGCATTTTATTTAGTCTGTAGGGGGAAAATCCCGGTATTAAGCTTTAATATTAGCTAGTTAGGCAAATTATACAAGTGAAGATTTTGCATACATGTATATTATTCCTCTTCCTATTATGTAACTTTACTTATTGTACGTGGCGGGAACCCCGGCAGTACCAACCTTGGCCGGGGATCCTACAACAGCTAGGCTACTCTCGCTCATATATACGTTAGTAAAGTATTTCCCCTCGTTTAGCCTCACCCTATCAATCCTTATTGATTCGGATGAGAATTTACCTTCTCTAGAATCTATAGATAAGTTACGATATACATTCTCTCTCGGAGAAAAGAGGCTAAACCTTTCCTCCCTCCCTGAGTGCCGCCACTGCTACAGGCGGCAACCACTGTCTTTCTTCATTGCCGTCGAGTAGAACAGAGTTCTTGCCACCTCCGGCTTTGATTTAGATAGTGACTAATTCAGGGTGCCTTTGTCTTGCTGCCGATGATGTCGTCAGCAAAGGAACCATGTTTCCTCTGCCGCCGACTATGTCGTCAGCACAGGAGGCCATGCTTCCTCAGTTCACTGTTGAAGGTAGGCGGCTTACATGCCGCCACCTCTCATTTCAATGAACTATAGGACCCTTTATCCTTCCCCCCTTCTGTCCTTTAGTGACGTCATAGCCGTCACAATACTCTTACACCGGTATTCTGACAGTCATTCCGGCTTGCTAGGTTGACTGCGTTACCGGCTGGTACCCTGCCGGTAGCAGTTAGTTCAGCCGTCTGAGCCACCTTCCCCCTTTCTTCCTTCCTTCACAGGAAGTGAATATTATAGGGGAGAAGATTGATACGGCTCTTGATGGCTGCCGGTGGGAAACTTAACATACTTTGGGAAGTCCTGAGCCCTCTCTTGGACTGCCATCCACATTTATTGCTGCCAGCGGCATAGCCGATGACAGGCCTTTTGTGGATGGGTGGAAGCCAGAATCAGACAGATTCTTACCCTTGCATTGGAACTTTCATTCTGGCAAGGAGACAGTAGGCAGCCTGATAGTCCCCCTACACTTCCAACTGTTATGTTTAATCATAATAATAGGAAACTCTCCTTCCTTAATGCTTTTTCTCTCTCTATCAGTTAGTGCCACCAGGTACTAACCTAACCCCGGCAGTGCCACCAGCTAAACTATAGTATATAACTATACAGTATTACACATATTTTCTAACATACTCTGTGTTTCCTATCGAAGTCTATTGTTGGGACCACAATATTATGTTGAGGTTGAGTACTCCCTAAACATCCAGATGGTTTTTTCTGATCATCAGGACGCTAAAAAATTGCCGATCACTATTAATATATACTACATGTGGATTATGTTAGTATAGACACTTACTAACTCTAACTCTAGTTCCTAGAGTTTTTTCTACCTTGTATTTTCCCTACCAGGGAAACCCAATATTATTACTGTCGGAGGTCTCAGCAATGGCCTTGGAGAGGAAACACAGATATGTGTCTTTTCTACTTCCTTTCAAGCATACTATCCTAGGCTATTGTAAACAATAGTGATTACTATGGTTAATAAAAATATATGCTTTTATATCACTGATATAAAAAACATGATACTCATTGAGCCCGTTTCCTTTACAGGAGGTGCCGATGGAGAAGTGTGCAGCATTGTTCTGCAACCACAAGGGCAACAACTTTTGTGGACACACGATGTGCAGGACGCGTGCTCCCTGCTGCATCGTGTCGGGAGTCCTAAAGTATTGGGACCCAAAGGGTCGTCCCACCTGCTAAACCCTCCTGGCCAACGGCTTCGGAGAAGCCCTCACAGTCAACATTGAGACTAGGGATACAGCGAGGGAGAGCCTTCGCAAATGGGTAAGAGGGTTCCAGAAGAACTCTCCGGGGCCGTACTTACCCAACTACTCCCTAAGCTGCCTTTGGTTCCTAAGGCTCTATCAAACGCGATAGTGCCCCAGGAACAGGTCCAGCCTCCTCCCATACAACTAAAGATCGACCCGGACATAAATAAGGCACTGGAAGGCATTAAAATCCACCAAGAAAGGATGTCAGAAGTGTCCACTGACACGGAGCAGGACCTACTACAAGGAGGCCCTGAAGAATACGTGGAACATCCACAAGCGGAGGAAGAATAATCCGTTTCAACGGCAACGGAAGACCCTCAGTTTGCCGTGACTGCACACCAACCTATGCCATCAACCTCTTCAGCCCCAACTCCTCAACCAGTTACACAGGTCGACAAGAGCGAAGCGATCGTCACGTCGATCCAACGGATGATGGAATTGTTCTAGAAGGAACAAGAGACGATGAAGCAGTCAATCAAGCAGCTGCAGATACTGCTACATGAAAGGGTGGACTGCCCTGGACCTACCAGGGGCTCCACTAAGAAGCCCCGTGGAGTGTTGGATCTCCCTCATTGCTCCGAAACCAACTCCTGGAGGTATGTGGAGCGTATGCCCATGATGAATGGGAAATTATTCGTCTCGCAGAAGTTTGGGGCCCAACTGATTAAAGATCTGGAGTTCTAGCTTAACTTTTCAGCTTACCCAGCCTGTTACGTGAGACTCCGGGATTAACTTGCAGCCCGTGAGGAAACGGTACCCAAAGAGGTCATTGTCTTCTAGCATGACAAGGCGCAAGCCATCCTCCTGAAAGCCTTGAAAGGAGCCGGGTACACCAACTCTAAAGTCTCCGCACTGAACAAGAGACACCCCACCTTTCTTGGTCCTTCCTCCATATATTTCCCCTTTTCGGAGAAAACACTAGACTTTGCCGTCAAGGTAGTCGATGGGGGAAAACCCTTCCCTACCCTAGAGGAATGCAAACCATTCTCTCTAGCAATGCCTACCTGCAATGAGAAGTGGAAAGATGTCCACCTAACCTTCTCTGTCTCTAAGTTGGATCTAGAGATAGCAGGACAGCAGCTCGATGAGAACCTTCCGAAGTTGCCAGACCATCTTCTAAGTAAGGAACAGGAGACGAAGGAGAGACTTGTGGCCTCCCTTTCTCATCAGAACTGTCTGGAAATGAGTGCAGGCCTACATAATGTGCCAGAAATGTTCATATTTCTGGCTAAGTCTCATATGGGAACCCTTGTGAAGGACATATGCTTTCTTCAGAGCAAAGAGAGCCTGCAGAGAGTTTGTTTTTGCCTCAGCGACTGTAAAACACGAACCCAGGAAGCTGATTACCTCGAGCATCTGGGGTAAGGACCTTTTCCCACAGGAACTATTCCAAGAGATCATAGCCAGACCAGCCACGGAGAACAGGAAAATTCTCCAAAAGTTGGGCATGAACTCAAAGAGGAAATTTTTCTCAGACGGAGGTCCCCAGCCTAAGAATAAAAAGGCAAGTAAACCACGCAGACCTGCACATCTTCCTGCCGTGAACATGACCACGATGCCTCAGACCATGACCACGATACCTCAGACTCCCTTCTAAATGGTCCCTCAACAACTGGTAGCCCAGTCGCCAGGGTTTAACCCTGGCTTTGAGAGGCAGTCGACTTCCTTTCGCCCTAGTCAGAAAGGAAAAGGCCCTAGGAGAAGTTCCTCTGGAAACTCCTTTTGGTGCCAAGGAGGACCTGGTCACGGAAGCAAGTCCTCAGGACCCACCAAGCAATGAGGGGCTCCAGGTAGGGGGCAGACTCTATCACTTTCGGGATAGCTGGACCTTTCGTCCCTGGGCCCACAGCCTAATCATGAATGGACTCGGGTGGAAATGGAACAGAACTCCACTCCGTTTTCCAGAGTTCTTCCAACACTCCACCTCCTCGTTAGAAGAGTATACCTCAGAACTCTTGAATAAGAAGGTAACAAGAAAAGCGAAGTCCATCAAATTCCAGGGAAGGCTTTTTGTGTTCCCAAGACAGACTCAAACAAACTGAGAGTCATTCTAGACTTGTCTCCACTCAACAAGTTCATCGAGAACAACAAGTTCCGGATGCTTACTTTGTAACACATAAGGACCCTTCTACCAAAAGGGGTGTACGCAGTCTGTCTCAATAGACCTAGTAGATGCTTACTGGCATCCTCCAGTCAGCCGCCCCTTCTCCTCCCACCTAGGATTCAAGCTACAGATGAAGAAGTTTGTCCCTTCGGACTGAACACAGCCCCAAGGATATTCATGAAGCTAGCAGACACAATCGTCCAGCAGCTACGCTCCAAAGGAGTTCAAGTAGTAGCATATCTAGAGGATTGGCTGGTGTGGGTAGCATCCAAGATTACTTGTCTGCAGGCAGCCAAAAAGGGCTTCATGATCAACCGCAAGAAGTCTCACCTTTCTCCAGCTCAGAAGCTCCAATGGTTAGGAATCCATTGGGACTTAAAGTCACACCACCTCTCCATTCCATCCAAGAAGAGGAGAGAGTTAGCATGATCTGTCAAGAGACTAATCCGTCACAAGAGGATTTCAAGACGCCAACAGGAAAGAGTATTGGGCTCTCTCCAGTTCGCAGCAGTGACAGACCCGATGTTAAAAGTACGTCTAAAAGATGATTCAGGAGTCTGGAGAAGATACGCATCAAACACTCGAAGAGATCAACTAAGGTTGACCCCGACCCTGTTGCGCACGCAGTTAAGGCCGTGGTCAACAGCCAAGATCTTAGCACGGACAATTCTCCTGCAACCACCACAACCATCAGTGGTGATACACACGGACACCTCCTTGGAAGGAGGGTGAGGCCATTCTCACGAGAGAAAAGTGCAAAGGAATTGGTCGCACCAGTTAAAAACCTTTCACATCAACATTTTGGAAGCTATGGCAGTTTTCCTGATGTTGAAGAAACTATACCCTCGCAGAGCAATCCACATCAGATTGGTCTTGGAAAACGAAGTGATTGTAAAATGTCTAAATTGACAAGGCTCGGTATCGCCTTACATCAACCATGTGATACTAGCCATCTACCTGGCAAGGAAGAAGGGATGGCACCTATCAGCAGTTCACCTACAAAGGTTCCGTAATGTGACAGCGAACGCTCTATCCAGGTGAAAGCCTATAGAGACAGAATGGTCCCTAGACGCAGACTCATTCTCCTTCATCTTACCTCGTTACGTAGCCACTTATATGGACCCTCAAGCAGAAGCGATGGACGCCATGTCCCTTGACTGAAACAGGTGTAATCGCTTTTACCTGTTTCCACCAACCAGTCTCCTGCTATGAGTCCTCGACAAGCTAAGATCCTTCAGAGGGACAGCAGCATTAGTGGCCCCCAAGTGACCCAAAAGCAATTGGTTCCCTCTAGTTCTAAAATTGAAACTGAAGCTGTTTCCTCTGCTGGATCCAGTATTATCCCAACTGGTCCAGAAGTCAACTGTATACGCTTCATCATCGAGAACCAACAACCTACATCTCATGATTTTCTTGCCCTAGTGGCGAACAAAAAGTTTGGAATCTCGAAAGATAAAGTTGACTTCATCGAAGAGTATAAGTCAAGTTCGACTAGGAGAAAATATGAATCGTCATGGAAGAAATGGCTTTCCTTTGTGAAAAGGAAACCGACAGAAATATCGACAGATTTATGTCTTCCATTCTTCATATACCTACGCGAAAAGCCCTGGCTTCTACTATGATTACCTCGTGTAAGTCGGTCCTGGCTAGACCACTTCTGTATGCCTTTGAAGTCGACCTCTCTAGTGAAATCTTTAATAAGATCCCAAAAGCATGCACTAGACTCAAGCCAGCAATCCAACCAAAGTCCATCACGTGGTTTTTGCACAAAGTCTTGCACTATGCTTCAAACCTAAACAATGAGGATTGTACTCTAAAGGATCTAACACAGAAAGTCATTCTTCTGTTTGCAATAGCCTCAGGGGCTAGAGTTAGTGAAATAGTGGCCTTATCCAGAAACGAAGGCCATATTTAGTTCTTAAACACAGGAGAACGGAACCTCTTTCCTGATCCTCCCTTTCTTGTCAAGAATGAGCTACCCATTAAGAGGTGGGGTCCTTGGAGAATCTGCCCACTGAAGGAAGATGCCTCTCTGGTGCCCAGTAGAGTGTCTTAAGGTCTATCTTTGAAGAACTTTAAACTTCAAGGGAGGAAAGCTCTTTAGAGGTGAAACCTCAGGATCAAACCTATCCCTAAGACAATTGAGAGCGAAGCTCACCTACTTTATTCGCAGAGCAGATCCTGACAGTACACCCGCAGGTCACGATCCGAGGAAAGTTGCTTCTTCGTTGAACTTCTTTCAACATTTGGACTTTGAAAGACTCCGCTCATTCACTGGTTGGAGATGATCCAGGGTCGTCTACAAACACTATGCGAAGCAAGTACATGAAATAAAACATTTTGTGGTGGCGGCGGGTAGTGTCATTAAACCCGTCGTCTAGTGCTGCGATGAACAGTGGACTGTTTTGGGACTTTACAGTGTATTGGGTGCATGGGTATACTTACCTTATTGTGCAAATCATAACGATGATTAACTGACTGTTCCAATAACACCAGTGCCGAGTGAACGTTTGCATCACAGTGTTTACGCATGTCCAATATCTGAGCAAGTCAGACAGATTTGGTTTCACATTTCCATTGAGTAGCATTATTCCGACAATGTAATTAAATATTTTTTCTACAGGAGAAAATATGGACCCCAATATGTATTAATGCTGGATCAGATTCATACTTTATTGTAACTACATTTCATAATTTAATTGTAAAATAAAGATATTAAAACATATCCGCGTCTTATTACTTCTACCTCAGTTACATACAAATAAAACATGCCAGAGTTTTATTTAATCCCTATAAGGCATAGAACTTGAAATCAGTGTACAGATTTCCATGGTAAGTAAAAGGTAAGCTCTAAAGTTTTCCCTTTTGTTCCTACGAAATACAAACCTTGAATCCTTATTGTCGAAGTCGACACTTTCCCTGCAGGGGGCAGGAAGCACTAAGCCAGTTGTAGGCTTAGTGGACAGGTCTAGGAGACCAGATAAGGAAATCCATTCAAGGTAGAAGGCACATACACAAACCCACAGCTATAGTAATTTCAAGTTAATTCTCTGGCATGCTTCCATCAGGACATGGCCCGAGCCCAAAAAAGCGTATTTTGAGCAAAGTGAAAAATCTATTTTTGGGTGAGAGTGCCATGTCGTCCTGATGGACCCACCCTTTTGCTGACCCCACCCGAAATTACTCTATCTGCGGCTATTTCTGCTTAACGGCAAGAAAAGGAATGGCGCGCGGTAGTAGTACGGATAGGAGGTCCACCGGGTACCTAGATCGGCACGCCCTTCTTTTGCCACTCTTCCCCCTTACATCAAAGAATTAAATCTATTCGCAGTGAAGATTGCTATGTGTCATATCTAAAAATACATCCCCTGATATTATGCGATATCCTTAATTGGATACTCGCGCCAGGAGTTAGAATCCTGGAGACCTTCGGTTTATTTCCCTGGGAATATTACTGTAGCAAATATCCCTTAGAAGGCGGCTACCTAAAGGAACCCTTCCATCAGGACGACATAGCAATCTCACCATAAAATCGATTTTTCACTTTGCTCAAAATCCGTTTTTTTTGCCAATTTTCATGTTCATACCCGCTATAGGCAAGTCCTGGCTGTCACTTTTGTTCGTGTGTGAGGACTTTTAGCAAAAAATCAGGGAGGAGAGGCAAACTTTCCATAAGAGTCTTACAGATATCCAAATAATTTTTAAAGGGTTTGATGGTCTTTATGTGAACTGCTTTCAAACCTGTTTTCGTATTGATACTTGCCATAACAAAAGTCACAGTAGCTATTTTTCGATATCCGTGGGTGGCCGATTTTCGGCAGCGCAGTAAATTAATCGTAGAATACTTCTCCTATATAAATGAAGTTTTCAGGATTTTTTGGGATGGATATTTACTTTGGCCATACCAATTATCATGTTGATATCTGCCATAGAAGATGCAGAGCAAACATTCATTTGGGTATGGGTTGACTGGTTATTTTTTTGCGGTGAAGTAAATTATTCCTAGATTAACTTGCATATCCAAATGAAAATTTCAGGGATTAATGTGAAACATAGTCTCTATTCCTGCCAAATTTCTTGGTAATATCTACAATTGAAAAGATGCAGCTGTCATGTAGCCTTTTTAAATATGCTGTTAAATATAGCAAGATTACAGTGAACTGCGTGATAGTGAGTGACTTCAACGTGGGACAGTGTCGATCTCATAAACAATATCCGTCCGCAATAGCCCCTGCGAGTTTTTGTTATTATTATTATTATTATTATTATTATTATTATTATTATTAATAATATTGTTCTCATTGATATTACTATTATTATTATTATTATTATTA
Organism: Palaemon carinicauda; assembly: GCF_036898095.1. Taxonomy (NCBI): domain Eukaryota; kingdom Metazoa; phylum Arthropoda; class Malacostraca; order Decapoda; family Palaemonidae; genus Palaemon; species Palaemon carinicauda. The sequence continues at coordinate 41,996,317 of NC_090755.1, read as the reverse complement.
TTATTATTAATTATTATAATTATTACTACTGCTAGCTAAGCTACAGCCCTAGTTTGAAAAGCAAGATGCTATAAGCCCAGGGGCTCCAACAGGGAAAAAGAGATCAGTGAGGAAAAGAAATAAGAAAATAGATAAACAATATAAGAAATAATGAAAAATTGAAAAATACTTTAGAATCAGTAACAACATTTAATATATAGTTCACATATAAACTATAAAAAGGCTTATGAAAGCCTGTTCAACATAAAAAAACATTTTCTGCAAGTTTGAACTTATGAAGCTCTACCGATTGAACTACCTGATTAGGAAGAACATTCCACAACTTGGTCATATCTGGAATAAATCTTCTAGAATACTGAGTAGGGTTGACCTTCATGATGGAGAAGGCATGACTATTAGAATTAATGCATGCTTAGTATTATGAATAGGATGGAACTGTCTGGAAAGATCTAATTGTAAAAGATGATCAGAATTATGAAAAACCTTGTACAACCAGCACAGCGAACTAATTAAACGACGGTGCAAGAGATTGATATCTAGATCAGAAATAAGAAAATTACTAGACAGTAATTTCCTGTCAAACAACAAATTACGATGAGACTCACCACCTGAAGGCCAGACAGAACAATACTCGGAACAAGGTAGAATGAAATCATTCAAACACTTCTTCAAAGTAGTTTCATCACCGAAAATCTTAAAAGTCTTTCTCAATAACATAATTTATTTTTGCAATTGAAGAAGACAGAGACTAAATGTGTTTCTCCAGAGTAAATTTGCTCACCAGAATCAAACCTAGAATTTCTAAAGAGTCATGCAGAGTTAGAGAAACAATACCAATGCTGAGATCCAAATGTTGAGAAGCCACTGTCCTTGACTTACTTACAATCATACTTTGAATTTTGTTAGGATTCAACTTAATCCCCATAATTTGCACCATGCACTAATTCTAGCTAGATCTCTATTAAGGGATTCAGCAACCCTAGATCTACATTCAGGAGATAGAATTGATGCGAAGAGTGTAGCATCATCTGCATATACAACAAGGTTTGTTTTTTTAGGTCAAACCACATATCATGTTTATATAATATCAAAAGTAATGGTCCAAGAACACTACCCCGAGGAACACCTGATATCACGTTCTTATACTCACTACTGTGCCCATCAACAATAACTCTTTGTAAGTTGTTACTCAAAAAATTCAATAATGATACTATGAAACGACCCACCCACTCCCAACTGTTTGAGTTTGAAAACAAGGGCCTCATGATTAACACGATCAAAGGCAGCACTAAAGTCAAAGCCTGACCACAATCAAGAGATTTATATACAGCATTGGAGATTATAAGAACAGCATCACGTTCCAGGGCCTTTATGAAAACCAAACTGTAAACTAAGGATTATATGATTACCTTTAACAAACCTATTAAGACGTTTTCCCAAAAGACTTTAAAAAACTCAAGATAATTTGCGCACGAGAAGGAATATATCTATCAATTATGTTGAAAGTTATATTATGATATTTGAAGAGAATTATTTATCGCTCCCGCTGACCTTATCTTCCACACTTCTCTACCGTACGATCAGTATTTTTCTCTGTGCTCCATTCTATTTCTTATTCCACTGTCTATTGGTCCTGATCTTGTGTTCTCAATTGGTGTCATTTTGTTAAGCATTCACAGATTTTTACTAATTTCTTCGATTTTCTCTTGCCATCAAGAATTACTAAATCATTTTAAGTTATGGAAATATCTAAATGTACCTTTCATTTGAACTTTTATCATTAATATTCTGTTTACTTTTATCCTCTGTTGAAATATCCGATTGTTGTAACCCTGAAACTTACCAATAAATAATTTAATGCATTCTTTTGGATATAATGATTTCCTTTGTTAAAAATATAGCTGGGCCACATTCGTCTTTCTTTCGAGTATATCTCCGATACCTCTGTGCTGCTTTTTCTTCCTGCTGGATTACATCGATCAGCTTTCTTACTTTTACCTCAACTGCAGATTTACTGCCTCTCGTCAGAGACTATATTTATGTATCTTCTATATTGGATAACAGAGTTTAGTTATGAATTCCCTCTTTCTACTCATAAATTTTGGAATTTTTTTTTGAACCTCCTGGTTTCATTTGGCAGATCAATACGAATTTATATTTTCTCATCATGATTTTTTTATCGATCTTGCGTGAAAAAATAAGCATTAGGTGTTCTGCTCAAGCTTATCTCTTATCTATTTCAATTAATTCCCTTCCGTTATTTATCACAATATACGTTTGTAATTTCTTTTACAATTATTCTTTTGATATAAGGCTAATTCTTCTACTAGGTTCGTAGACCTTCAGATGCCATACTTAGGAATAGTTTTGCAACTTGGTTTGATTTATACTACTACTACTACTACTACTACTACTACTAATAATAATAATAATAATAATAATAATAATAATAATAATAATAATAATAATCATGAGGATAATTATAATAATTATGATTATTGTAATTATAATAATAATAATAATAATAATAATAATAATAATAATAATAATAATAATAATAATGATAATAATAATAATAATAATAATAATAATAATAATAATAATAATTGTTATTATTATTAATAATAAGTAATAAATAATTATTAATTGATTAATTGATGATTAATTAATACTTAATGAACAATGAATAATTAATAATAGATAATATTGAATAATTAATAGATAATAGTGGATAATAGATAATTATTATTAATGATAATAATAATAATAATATCCTGGTAGGAGACCCTTCTTCAAACAGGTGGAGTTAAATACTATGGCTGCATCGGCAGAATTCAATTTCTTGTCCAATTTCTCGATTCTTCGGACAATTCTTTTTTCAGGATTGCTACATTCAGCTAGCAAGTTGGCGAAACTCATAAGGGTGAAGGATACAAATCAGGTTAAGGCTGGATGTAATTAATACAAGTACAAGTAATACTCGAAAATTACAACAGGTAAAGTCAGGAGTGGGTTGCGACGCGTTTCTTTGATTTATGTTAAATCTTCATTAAGAATATTACCACATGAAATTAATTGACACAATCTTGTAAAATTTCTTCGGTGACATATTTTTTTTTCTTTTTTTTTTTTTGCATATAAATATGCTAATCATCAAAAGAATGATTAATGCACTTTCGCATCCGTATGTTTGTTTGAAAGTGGATTGGTCTTTAGTCCCGGAGGGGAAATAACTGCATTTATAGCAAGGGGTCTAACTCACTCATGATGATTGGCTGTTATGCAAAAGCGGCTGGGGTGTCACGTAATATAAGGTTCCCTATGGAGTACTTTACTCTCATAAGGCCCTCCCCAACCACACCCTCTCTCGCCTTTAGGTATACATGTCCCTCCATTAGCATTAATTATATTGATTTGCGCTTATTTCATACGCCATCCCTCCTCATATAATTCTGTTATCTGTATTTTACCAACATCATTTTATTTTTGTCTTCTATATAAGTTGAATGCTACTCTGCATTTTTATTAACTCGGAACCTATTGCCTTATATATATATATATATATATATATATATATATATATATATATATATATATATATATATATATATATATACATATATATATATATATATATATATATATATACATATATACATATATATATATATATATATATATATATATATATATATATATATATATATATATATATATATATATATATATATATATATATATATATATATATATATATATATATATATATTATTTACAGCATTTTGCATATCTTTTATTAATTATCATTCCTTTTTTCTTTTTTTTGTAGAGAAATAAAGGAAAATCGCAGATAACTAAGTAATGGAATACAATCCAAAAGGCGAATCTGAATTTACATGGAATGTTTATCTTCACTAAATTATAAAGGTGGAAGTTGATCTAAGTAAACCTTAAATCTTACATACAGTATATCAGAAAACGTTGTTGATTAATTTTGCCTCAGTATAGTTCAAACTGTAGGTTTCACTTAAATAGTTCCGTAATACTGAATTTTGATATCAATGTTTCACCGAAAACAATATGGAGAATAAGCGCTGTGCATATTTCATTAAAATCAGGTCCTAACTCAGAAAGTTTTAACACCTTAGCAGCTAAAGCCTGGGATCTTTTTCCTTTGTATTATAACTACCTGAAAATTATGTCGATGACTCTTAAGTGCTGTTGAAGTGCTATCACACAAGAAGCCTTTAATAAAGATGTCTTCAGCAACCATTTTTCTAAAGCACCTACTTTTTTTTTTTTTTTGGCATAATCTAAAGAAATCCTTGAAAGTATTAAGCGTTTTCATGATCTAAGTCTGAGTGTTTTGATTGCAAAGGACTTTCAGAACGCACAATAAAAGGATTTTGAATAAATCCAAATTTCATCATTTCCTTTCAACTCCAATTCAAATGTTCTTTCAATTGGTGCCTGACGAGGATTGTGGATGCAGTGATTCATTGATCAGGTCACGGTTAAGTGTAGTGTAAATATTATCACTAGTTATTCTATCCAGGGTTTTACTAAAAAACTACAAAACGTTTGCTTTGTTTTCTCTGACTATTTATGGTTCTATCATATGCTATTTTATTTTAGTCTGAAAGCCTAAACATAAAGGAAATGTTTGTAATTTGAGCAACAGTTATTCATCGTGTTTGTTAAGTTTTACATATAAATTATACAGATACACCAAAAGATTTATTGCACTATCATAACACGAAGCTATAGGTAAAAATTAAGATATTGCTTAGCTTCTGCTGAAGCAGGGAAGGTAGGTAACAGTGTTCGATACGGTTATGAAACAGATAGAACATGTTTGTTTTATTTGATATGTGTTTTATGTAGGCCTACACTAAATCAGGGAAAATGCATTTATAATGTTTAAACCATTGTAAATAATATCGTTGTTAGTAAATTAATTGTGCTCTTTCCTGGTAAATGCTGGATTCAAATTTTTAGTGTTAAAGCCACCTAAAGTGTTAAATTTGCAACACTGGGTTCAATGTCTTCTGTGCATTTTATATCAGGGTTTCCTAAAGAAGATCAAGAAAACGAAAATTTAAATAATATCCCAATTTTTCTGCGGACCACCAAAAATTTTTCACAGACCACCGGTTTGGGACCGCTGCTTAAGCTGGTAAGCTTATAAATGATAAAGATATTGGAAAAACCATACTATGTTAAAGTTGAGTCCTTTCTGAGAGATGTTCACTCACAGAATTTTTTTCAATAAGTCCACTTAATTGTTGAAACGTTGTATAAAAGATGTAGCCCAAAGCTATGTTAGGTAGTAGGTTGGCCATGGCACCAGCCACCCATTACTATACTACCACTAGAGAGTTACGTGGTCCTTTGACTGGCTAGACAATGCTACACTGGATCTTTCTCTCTGGTTACGGTTCACTTTTCCCTTGCCAACACACACACCGAATAATCTGGCCTATTCTTTAAAGATTTTCCTCAGTCCACAAACATCAGCAAAATAATAGAAGAAATTCCAAAGAAGATCCAAATGATAAAGAGACATAAAGAAAGTTTACATCAATCAACACATTCCATCAAAGAACAATAAGAAGAATATGCTAATTGCTGCATTGGGAAAAAGAATGCCAAAATGGTGTAATACATGTAAGATATGGTATTTCATTAATAATCCTCAACAACTGATTAGAAAATGCAATGCCTGCCATGTTCCAACACACCCTACATGTGCTGAAACTTTCTATAAATGATGTAGCCCAAAGCTATGTTAGGTAGTAGGTTGGCCATGGCACCAGCCACCCATTACATTACTACCACTAGAGAGTTACGTGGTCCTTTGACTGGCTAGACAATGCTACACTGGATCTTTCTCTCTGGTTACGGTTCACTTTTCCCTTGCCAACACATACACCGAATAATCTGGCCTATTCTTTATAGATTTTCCTCAGTCCTCAAACATCAGCAAAATAATAGAAGAAATTCCAAAGAAGATCCAAGTGATAAAGAAACTTATAAAGAAAGTTTACATCAATCAACACATTCCATTAAAGAACAATAAGAAGTCCAATATGGTGAATATGCTAATTGCTGCATTGGGAAAAAGAATGCCAAAATGGTGTAATACATGTAAGATATGGTATTCCAATAATAATCCTCAACAACTGATTAGAAAATGCGATGCCTGCCATGTTCCAACACACCCTTCATGTGCTGAAATACAGCAAAAAAAAAAAAAAAAAAAAAAAAAAGGGCACAAAGGTATTCTGCTCAACATGCTTAGTCTGGATAGAAAATATAATTTAGTCTAGACTAAATCTACAAATAGTTGAAGAAGAAGAAGAAGCAGAGAAAAATGAACAGGATATGTGTAAGGATTCAGAGGAAATCATTTATATAACTTATGATGCCATCCAACAACATACTAACGAAGAAATGAATTATCAGATGGAAACAAATAATAGACCCAAGAGATTCTACCCGGACCTACATACTTTTAGGGAAGAGCAAGAACAAGAAAAAAAAAGAAAAGAAAGATATAGTCTGCAATATGCTGAAAAGAGGGAATTGCAGATTTGGCGAAAGATGCTACTACAAGCATCCAAAGATGTGCCATAATTCTGAAATATAAGGAAAATGTGCGTATTTAGACGGATATGGAGACGAATGCCGAGATCTCCATCCAAAAATATGCAAAAATCTAAAAGAAGGAAAAGGACACAGTTTCAACAAAAAATGTCGATATATGCATCCTGTAACCATGAATGAAAGTAAGAAAACTCAGCAAACTGAAAAGAAAAATGAAAGCAAAAATGAAACAAAAAAGAAACAAAAAAGCAGGCCGCGTATATACCGCGCTATGCACCAAAGGCCCCAAGATATGAGGCCTTTCAACCCAAATATGCACATTTAGAGCCCAACTACAAAGAATGCATCTATAATGCCAGCGGTTGGTGCAGATATGGGGATAATTGTAGGTATACACACAAAAATAAATATGAAGGCAAAAGAGCAATTATAATAGAAAAGTTGGATTTTTTAATGGCAGAATTCCTGGAAATGAAGAAAAGAACATCATATCAGAACAGGAAGGAAGCATGGGAAAATCCATATTATCACTATTATTCCTAGTGGGGATGAAACACAAACCATAATAGTGATGAATGCACAGGGTTTAGTCACGAGAAACTCTAAAACGAAAATAGAGTTCTTAAAAGAACTAACTGAAATGGAAAAAATAGTTATATTAAATATAAGTGAAACATGGTATTCCCAAGAGACTGGCAGTGATGACCAGATAAAGGGTTTCCAAACTTATAGATCAGGCAGAACAAATAGGAATTAAGGGGGAACCGCAATATATGGAAGAGACATAAATCAAGGAAAAGTCTGTGAAAAATAGAGCAACACAGAATGTGAATTGATTGCGGTAGAATTTGAATTTGAAAAACTAGTGAATATTGTAGTTTAAAGACCCCCAAATACTAAGGAGTTTGACATAATAATAGAAAAAATAGATGATATATGTAGAAACCATAAAGATTGGAATATACTACTATCCGGAGATTTTAATTTTCCTTTCGTTGATTGGAAAAAACGGATAGAAGAAAGTGGTTGTATGTATACATATAAAAAAGAGAGTAATAGTAGGGCAGAAGATAAGAGACAATTTGAAAAGCTTCAAGATATTCTATTAGAACATAATATGCAACAAATAAACCACATTCCAACAAGAAAGGAAAATGTCCTAGATCGAGTATTTGTGAATGAGGTGAATTATGTTAAAGAAATAATAGTGTATAACACGGGAATTTCAGACCACAATGTCATAGAATTAATAGTACATTCCAAAGCAAGTGATCGCAGAATTAATTGAAGCACAAAACATTGGGAAAGATATGGAAAATATAATTTTTATAGTAAGAATATAAAATGGTCAGAAATAAATGAAGAACTGAACCAAGAATGGAAAAATGTATTTGTAAGTTATAATATACATGTAAATACGGACATACTGTAGAAAATACTGGAGAAAATTGTTGAAAAATATGTACCGAAAAAAAAACAATAAACAAAAGACATGCATACCAAGAGACAGAAGGATCTTATTTCAGAAAATTAGAAAGTGGAAGAAAAATCTTGCAAAAGAAAAAAATGTACGGAAAATGATGGAAATAAAATGTAAGATAGAAAATGCAGAACAAAAGATTATACAGTCAAAAGAAAATGAAAAAAGGGACTTAGAAGAAAGGACACTTCAAAATATAAAAAAAAAAAAAAATTAATTTACTCCTATGCAAAAAAAAGATGAATAAGGGAGATTAGAAATAGGCCCTCTAAGAATTGAAGGACAGCTAACGAATGAAAAAAAGGAAATATGCAACATATTAGCAGAAAAATATAAGAGTGAGTTCACGCCAAGAATTGCAAATGAGAATATTGAGAGAAGAAAATGTTGAATATCTAACGGATACAGATATTAATGAAGCAGATATTGTCAAGGCTATATACGAAATTAGAAATGGATCGGCAGCCGGACCAGATGGAGTTCCAGGGATTTTGTTAAAAAAATATGCAAACACTATCGCGAAGCCGCTTGCAATACTGCTAAGACAAAGTGTAGATATGAGCGAGATATATGTTAAACATAAATTAGCTTATATAACCCCTATCTTCAAAAGTGGATCAAGACTAGAGGCAAGCAATTATAGACCTGTTAGTCTAACATCACATAATATGAAAGTGTATGAGAGGGTAATAAAAAAGAAAATAATGAATCATTTGGTTAAAAATAATTTGTTTATTATAGGTCAACATGGTTTTGTGCCCAGAAAAAGTACACAAACACAACTGATAGCACACTATGAAAACATATACAAAAATATAAATGAAAAAGACACAGATGTGATCTATCAAGATTTTGCAAAAGCCTTTGACAAGGTAGACCATAATATATTAGAGAAAAAAATGAGAAAGCATAATATTGTGGGAAAGATAGGAAAATGGGTAAAAGAATTCCTGCGAAACAGAAAACAGATAGTGGTTGCAAATGACGAGAAATTAGATGATGCTCAGGTAATATCTGGCGTGCCACAAGGTACGGTATTAGGTGCATTGCTATTTGTTATTATGATCTCAGACATAGACTGTGATGTTGAAAACTCTGTAGTGAGAAGTTTCACCGATGACACAAGAATAAGTAGAAAAATTACTTGTGATGAAGATAGGAACTCACTACAAAGAGATCTAAACAAAATATATGAATGGGCGGAGATAAATAGGATGGTATTTAACTCCGATAAATTCGAATCAATAAATTATGGAGTACTGCAATGTGATATGGTACCCACATTACCAAAAGGATATTGCACAAATAGAGAGTGTACAAAGGTCTCATACTTCTAGAATAGAAGAAGTTAAGGACCTTGACTGGGAAAGACTGCAATTTTTAAAACTGTACAGTCTAGAAAGGAGAAGAGAACGCCACATGATAATACAAGCATGGAAGCAAATAGAAGGAATTACTGAAAACATCATGGAGCTAGAAATATCAGAAAGTGCAAGCCGAGGAAGATTAATAGTGCCAAAAAATATACCAGGAAAACTAAGGAAGGCGCACAGGACATTAATCCACTATGCACCAGCATCGATAATGCAGCAACTATTTAATGTGCTGCCAGCTCATCTAAGAAACATATCAGGAGTGAGCGTAGATGTGTTTAAGAATAAGCTCGATAAATAGCTAAGATGCATCCCAGACCATCCAAGACTGGAAGATGCAAAATACACCAGAAGATGCCTTAGCAACTCTCTGGTGGATATATGAGGTGCCTCACACTGAGGGACCTGGGGGAACCCAAACATAAAATAAGGTAACGTAAGGTAAGGCACCTGACAACACTGAGATTACCAAACAATTCTTCTTCACCCAAGGGGTTAACTACTGCACTGTAATTGTTCACTGGCTACATTCTTATTGGTAAGGGTAGAAGAGACTTTTTAGCTATGGTAAGCAATTGTTCTAGAAGGACACCCCAAAATAAAACCCTTGTTCTCTAGTCTTGGATACTGCAACAGCATATATACCATGGTCTTCGCTGTCTTGGGTTAAAGTTCTCTTGCTTGAGGGTAAACTCGGGCACACACTTCTATCTTATTTCCTCTTCATCTTGTTTTGTTAAAGTTTTTATAGTTTATATAGGAAATATTTGTCTTAATGTTGTTACTGTTCTTAAAAAATTTTATTTTTCCTCTTTTGCTTTCCTCAATGGGCCTATTATCCATATTTAGTGATTAACAACAACAATAATAATAATAATAATAATAATAATAATAATAATAATAATAATGATTATAATAATAATAATAATAATAATTAGTGATAAAAATTAATAATCATTAATGATAATTTATAACAAATATATGAATGGAAATTTGCGTACCTTTTCCCCTCAAATACACGTGATAAAGACTCAGAAAATCTTCGCTTACCTCATTATATGTATCGCACGTAAACTTTGTATAAAACTTTTTAGATTTGACTTTAAAGATAGGAAATTTTTATCTAAATATTTATCGTCAATTTTACCCATATAGAACTGGAAAAACAAGCAATACGTCATTACATATACACGTTTAAGTTCAATGAGATCAGGCACATATGGCTTGTCAGTGAGGTATAATGGATACTGAAAATTCCTGTCACAGAACATTAGGAAAGAAGACGAGTGAGCAGATGACAATGAAGTGAATCCTTCTGTCCGGCAAGCAAAGGGTCACCTAACCAACTGTATCCATCCACCATGTTAAGAGATTGGGCTAGTGTCTGTACAGTAGAAATATCTGCACAATCATGTATAGAAGTAAAATTGACCGTGCTTTAATACTCTTCCATTTAACGTTAACATGGAACCTTTATTACAAAATATACCTTATAAATGACGACATCTTAATTAGCTTCTTAGAGCAGCTGCAGGAAAAAAAAATTGGAAAAAATGAGATTACATATTCAGAATTAATTTTCCAAGAGATTGGTAATTCACTGGGTGGCGTATTACAGTTCCTATATAAATAAAGGATGATCTATGAATTAAACCAAATATTTTCTCCATAAGATTGTAACATGATTTAAATAGTCCTGTAAAAAAAGTATTTCATGCTTATGCACGAATACATGCATGTGCGCATTCAAGTAAGTCTGAATAAAACTCTCAACCAGTGAACGTCGTCATCCTTGGACTCCCGACAACAAAAACCTTTATATGGTGGCAGCGGGAAGGCGAACCTAAAATGAACAGTAATGAAAAAAATGGACAGTGAAAACAATACTGTGTCGGAGAATGACGAGAAGCCGTGAAACTTATGCGTATTTATGCTTGACGCTGGTGAGAAACCGATCAAGGAAGCAACAGTCTAGTGTGAGCAGAGTGCTACGGTGGCCCATAATGACGTTTGTACTAAAAAATAGAACTGAAAATCGTGACAATGGCAGAATCTCGTGGGACAGTGCCATACATGGACTGGCCTGCTGCTAACATAGGAGAAGCTTTCAAGCTTTTCCACCAGCGCTGTGACCTCTACTTCAGTGTCAAGGACATCAAGGCAGAAAAGCAAGTGGACCATATACTACTTCTCTCAGGGGAAGAGGGCCTGGAGAAATACAATTCCTGGACCTTTGACAGGGAAGAAGATAAGAAGAATGCAGAAAAGGTTTGTGAAAAGTTTGAGGTACTACTGGAGAGGAAAACCAACTTTTGTATCGCCCGCTTTTACCTCCAGAAGTTCAAACAGAAAGAGGCAGAGACGATCAATGACTTCCTTGCCCGATGCATGTTGCAGGCACAAACATGCAATTTTTGCAATGACAAAGAAACTCAGGAATGACTCATCGAGCAGCTAATCACAGGAACTCATCACCAAGAGCTACAGAAGGACTTGTTGGCCACGAACGAGAAGCTGACGCTTGAGGAAGCACTGGACATGTGACGTACACACAAGGCCATCACTCACCGACATGCGCCAGCTAGCGGAGGTGTCGGGCCAGAAGAGGCAGTCAATAAGTGCTGTGAAACAAGCCTGAAACTCGGTGTCATAGCTGTGGGGGAACTCATGAATACAAGAAGTGCCCGGCCTGGGGTACTATGTGCTCTGAGTGCGAAGGAAAAAACCACTGGGAGAAGATGTGTTACATAAATATACGGCAGTCAGCAAACAAGCGGCGGAACGGTGGAGACAACCACGACCGGCACAAGCCTCATGAGCAGAAAATGTCAAACTGTGAGGGTACAAACAAATGAGCACATCAGAAACAGTTCAGTGGCATCCATGCCATGTCACAAGATGACTACTACCGCATGTACAGGTAATTTAAGCAACTATTGTTTGATGCCATCACAAACAGTGGTCAGAAGTCAGACTCTTGTCGCGAGGCATTCGCGGACCTGGACATCGTCCTACCCAATCATCCCGGAACTCACCTATTGAAGGTAAAGATTGACACAGGAGCAGAATGTAATACCCTCCCACTGGGAATATTCCAAAAGATGTTCCCTGATAGAGTCGACAACCGAGGACTACCACGACCAGGTGTGACCAACCAAGTATCAACATCACTAACGGTATTCAACGGTTCCAAGATACAGCAGTTTGGGACTGTACAAGTCCGGTGTGCGTATAAAAGGAACTAAAGGCAGGACACAAGCTTCTTCGCCATGGAAACCACGGGGCCAGTAATACCCGGGCTGCCAAGCGTAAGAAAGATGAAGCTCGTCACCTTGTACTGTGCAATCACCACAGAAGCGACATTGCCGATCAACTTGAGAAAGGACCTCATGAACAGGTACCCGGATCAATTCAACAGGATCGGTAACTTCCCAGGCACGTACCACATCGTGCTAAAACCCGCCGCAAAGCCCGTCATATGCTCAACGCAAGTGCCCCATCCATATCAAGGATGAAATCAAGATGGAGTTCGACGACATGACTGAACAGGGCATCATACGGAAGATCGAGGAGCCCACAGACTGGGTGAACAGCCTGGCCTAGGCACACAAAAGCAAAAATTAGGGCTTTTCCTGGATATCAAGGACCTCAACAAGGCCATCAAAAGATGTCACTACAAGACGCCAACAATGGATGAGCGGACACACAAGTTCACTGGCTCTAAACACTTCTCAAACCTGGATGCATAAAATGGATATTGGTCAGTGAAACTCGACCTGGAGTCGCAGCTGCTAACGACCTTCAACTCTCCTTATGGTCTGGTACTGTTTCCAACGCATGCCTTTCAACCTAGTGATGTCCCAAGATGTCTTCCAGCAAATAATAGATCAAATACTGGAGCTCTGCCTAGGTACTCTAGTGATCGCTGATGATGTTGCCATGTTTGGTAAGACCAAAGAAGAGCACGATAAGAACTTAAGTAATCTTATGTTTTGCTAAAGAAAAGGGACTTGTCTTCAATAGCGCTAAGTGTAAAATCTACCAAAACCAAATCTCCTTCTTTGGTGCTGTGTACGACAAGGAGGAAGTACATCCTGACCCGTCCAAGGTAGAAGACATCAAGGCCCTAGTCAGTCTGACCAACCTGACAGAGCTTCAAGAGCTGCTAGGGATCATCACGTATATGGCGCCGTTCGTCCCAAGGCTGTCAGACCAGACAGTTCCGATGAGAGAGCTACTCAAAAAGAGCACGGGGTTTTACTGTTCGCCAAGTCATGGGAGCGCACTACACAAAATCAAAGAATTGCTCTGTGCTGAGGTCACATTGACTGACTTCGACCCAAGTAAGGAAATGGTAATCCAAGTCGATGCATCGACCAAAAGACTTGGTGATGCACTCACATAGGAAGGAAAGCCTGTTGCGTTTTCTTTGAAAAGCCTGACCCCAACAGAACAAAGGTATGGTAACATTGAACGGGAACTGTTGGCAGTTGTCTTCGGGTGCGAATGTTTCCACACTTATCTATATGGCAACTCTTGTGGTTGAGAGCGACCATTAGCTGCTGGAAATGATCAGCCTCAAGAACCTCACCGCTGCACCACAGAGACTACAAAGGATGCTTCTGCATATTCAAGCATACAATATGAACATCCGCTACTTGCCAGTACGAGAGATGATCCTGGCAGTTGGTGTCTCGAGACTGCCCTATCAAAAACGCAACACAATGATTGATCTTGATATCAAAGTACATCTCGTCCAATTTTTAGTGAGCAAGCAACTCCAGCTGCATACTGAGACCAATGCGGACCAGGTGCTATCACAACTGAGGAACCAGATCCTGAGAGGATTGCCCAATACACAAAGAGAAGTCACGAGTCAGCTCCGGCCCTATTGGTCCTACTGAGATGAACTGAGTATCGAGAACGGAATCATTCTCAACGGTGAGCGAGCGTTAATCCTAAGAAGCATGAGGGGTGAAATCTTACAGAAGATCCATAGTGGACACCAAGGAAGTGAAAAATGCAAGCTTCACGCAAAAAGCTGTGTTTTTTAGCCTCGCATCAATAACGATATTGGTGAACACATACAAGGATGTCCGACATGCCAGGAGAAACAGAAAAGTCAAGGACCAGAGACACTACAACATCATGAGATCCTAATTTGTCCCTGCCAAGTCGTCGCTGCGGACCTCTTCCACTTCATCGGTCAGGAATATATGCCCGTGGTGGACTATTATTCCAAGTTCCCCTTCATGCGACGAATCACCCCCGGGGAGTATTCCAGTCAGTTGATCGTGAATATCGCCAAACAGCTATTTGGCGAGCAAGGAGTACCAGAACATATTGTGAGTAATAATGGACCACACTATAATTCCTACGTATATAAATCGTTTGATGCAGTGTGAGGATTCGAGCACATAACGTCATCACCCCGCTACGCGCAGTCAAATGGTTTTGCAGAATCTGTAGTTCAGTCCACGAAGTTGGCCATGAAGAAGGCGCTGGCAAATAAATATGACATAGATATTGCTCTGGCCTGTCTACACTCAACACCAATCGATCACGTCGTTCCCAGTCTGAGTGAGCTGCTATTTAACCAGAAGGTGGTCAGTAATCTCCCAGTCTGTTGCCACAACAAGTACGAGCATGCAGATGAGGTACAGGAGGGATGTCAGCAACGGGCCGTGGCAAGAAGTTCGAGTACAGAACCATGAATCTGGGAAGTGGTCACCAGCGACTGTGAAACAAGTGTGCTCTGAGCCACGGTCATATATTGTGGAAAATGCGAAAGGCAAAACCTTGCGACGCAACAGGAGACAACTCCAGGACACAGCCGCGACAGAATTCTACACTGGGGAGAAACCCAACACACAACCCACAGACGATGGGGCAACAAGACCACTTGCGCACAAAGTAGGCTCCGGTCTGTCGCAACCTTCATCCAACCCCATCGTCCCGTCGCTGGCAGAATTTGGCAACGACACAGCGTCTTGAAACACGAGCAGAATGTCGATCCAAGCCTCACCAGCCCAATATAACCCAAGACCAGCACCTGCGCCAGGCATCACATGATCCGGCAGGGCGGTAAGAAAACCACACCATTGGGACCAGTGACATTTTTATCTTGATCATGTTTAAATTGTATTTTAGAATGGACCTGTTAATGTGTTGATGTGAAAATATGTGAAACCATAGTTAAATTATCATAACTTGTAGGCTATATATTATTGGTATCTTTTGACTGTGTGTATATTGTGTTGATTATATGTATCATATGTTCAATGCGTAATTATTTTGTGTAATAAGTGATGCACAAGATATATATATATATATATATATATATATATATATATATATATATATAATATATATATATATATATATATATATATATATATATATATATATATATATATATATATATATATATATATACTCATATGAAATGTCAAATTATGATTCTACCAATTCCCCCAATTGTAACTTATGTGTATTGTCGTAAATTACTCTTTTCTAGGCCTAATATTAAACCATTCCTGGTATCTCAAATAATTTGTTGTGTAAAATAAACCAAACTTATGTTGGTTAAAGTCTATTTTATTGAAAGGGGGATGTAACATGATGGAAGTAGTCCTGTAAAAAAGTATTTCATGCTTGCGCACGAATACCTGCATGTGCACAATTCAAGTCAGTCTGAATAAAGTACTCAACCAGTGAACGTCATCATCCTTGGACTCCCGACAACAAAAACTATTACAAAGGGGTTTTATTATTTGGTTGAACATGCCTCATAATATTATAGTAAAACATTTGCTCCAAGTATAAACTTTTCTATTATATTTGCTCTTTTGCCTTCATATTTATTTTTGTGTGTATACCTGCAATTAACCCCATATCTGCACCAACCCCTGGTATTATAGATGCATTTTTTGAAGTTGGGCCCTAATTGTGCATATTTGGGTTGAAAGGCATCATATCGTGGGGCATTTTGTGCATAGCGCGGTATATACTCGGCTTGTTTTTTTTTTTTTTTTTTGTCTCATTTTTACTTTCATTTTTCTTTTCTGTTTGCTGAGTTTTTTTACTTTCATTCATGGTTGCAGGATGCATATATCGACATTTTTTGTTGAATTTTCATCCTTTAACTTCTCTCAGGTTTTTGCATATTTTTGGATGGAGATCTTTGCATTCGTCTCCATATATGTCTAAATACGCACATTTACCATATATTTCATAATTATGGCATATCTTTGGATGCTTGTAGTAGCATCTTTTGCCAAATCTGCAATTCCCTCTTTTTAGTGAATTGCAGACTATATCTTTCTTTTCTTTTTTTTTTCTTGTTCTTGCTCTTCCCTAAAAGTATGTAGGTCCGGGTAGAGTTTCTTGAGTCTATTATTTGTTTCCGTAGGATTTTCTATTTCTACGTAAGTATGTTGTTGTATGGCATCATATGTTGTATCAATGATTTCCTCTGCATCCTTACACATATCCTGTTCATTTTTCTCTTCTTCTTCTTCTTCTTCTTCTTCTTCTTCTTCTTCTTCTTCTTCTTCTTCTCCTTCTTCTTCTTCTTCTTCTTCTTCTTCTTCAACTAATTGCAGATTCAGTCTCGACTTAATTATATTTTCTATCCATACTAAGCATGTTGAGCAGAATACCTTTGTGTCTTTAGTACTTATTTTTTGTTGCACTTCAGCACAATTAGGATGTGTTGGTATGTAGCATACATCGCATTTCCTTAATAATTGTTGTGGGTTAAGAATACTGTACCCTATCTTACATGCATTGCACCATTTTGGCATTCTTTTTCCCAACACATCAATCAACACATTCACCATATTGGACTTTTTATTGTTTTTGAATGGAATGTGCTGATTGATGTAAACTTTTTTTATAAGTCTCTTTATCACCTGGATCTTCTTTGGAATTTCTTTTATTATTTTGATAATGTTTTCCACAGACTTGCTCCAGTTTGTTGCATCATATAGTTTCAATATGTTTGAGAATATTTTTCATCACACTGGTTGGAGCTATTTGTCACCTCTGTTACCAGTAGATCTAGTTCTTGTTGTGCCAATTCATGGAAATTACTCTTGCTCTTGCTAATTGCAACAAAATCCCTCCAAGCCTTGTTTGTGTTAGAGGCTGTCAACTTGTTCAGATTTTTAGTATTTCACAAGATAACTATCCTATGCCGACATTTTATCCAACTCTTCCAACCTCAAACTAATCACCGACTATTCACGAAAAATTGTATCTATATTGCACTCGATAGGCTTTTCTTATTCGCGTTAAATCATCTAATTTTCTCGGATCACAAAATGGGACTCACTAGTATACAGAAACACTCATCGAGAGAGAGAGAGAGAGAGAGAGAGAGAGAGAGAGAGAGAGAGAGAGAGAGAGAGAGAGAGAGAGAACTTTTTAGAAATACAATCGCAAATCAATAATTTATAGGAGGATTTCGTATACAGATGATCTTTACTAAAATTCATATGCATTACCACCAGCTTGATCGTTGATTTAAATTAGTGGTACTGTTTTCATTTTTTTCCAGTATATATATATATATATATATATATATATATATATATATATATATATATATATATATATATATATATATATATATACATATATATATTTATACATATATTTATATATATATATATATATATATATATATATATATATATATATATATATATATATATATATATATATATATCATCATTATCTCTTACGCCTATTGACGTAAAGGGCCTTGGTTAGATTTCGCCAATCGTCTCTATCTTGAGCTTTTAATTCAATACTTCTTCATTCATCAACTCCTACTTCGCACTACATAGTCCTCAGCCTTGAAGGTCTGTGTCTTCCATTTGAATGTTTGATGAACTAATCTCTCTTGGGGAGTGTTAGAAACATGCCCAAAACATTTCCATTTTCCCCTCATGATCTCATCCACATATAGTACTCGAATTTCTAATCCTGTCCTTCCATTTTAGCTCCCAATATCCTTCTTGTGGCTTTGTTTTTAAATTTAAATTAATCTATTGGAGACTGTTTCATTGTCATACCATGAGTCATGTCCATAGAATAACACTGATAACATTAAACCGATATATAGTCTGATTTTTATATGTGATTTCAGGCTATTTGATTTCCAAATTTCACCTAACCTTGTCATTGTCGGATTTGCTTTTTTCAATCTTTCGTTAAACTTTAATTCTAAAGACCCTGTAGTGGAGATCATAGTTCCTAAATACTTAAATGTTTCTACCTCATTTATCTTTCCTCCTTCCAATGATATTTCATCTTCAATTTCATACTCCGTTCTAATCATCTCTGTCTTTCTTCTATCTATATTCAGCCCAACTTCGTGTGATATTTCATGCATTCTAGTAAGCAAGTATTGCATAATCTAGGTTTGCTAAATTACTATCACAATTCCAGTTTAATCCTTCCCCGCCATCTGAGACTATTCTACTCATTACAAAGTCCATAAGATGGATAAACAACACAGGTGACACTAGATTCTCTTGGAGTACTCCGCTTCTCACTAGAAATCCATTTGATAAGACTCCATTAACATTAATTTTGCTCTTGCTATCGAAGACTTTTTCATAGTCCACAAATGCCATCAAATGGGGATTTCTATATTATACTCATTGCTGTACAACATGTCTCAAAATGAAAATTTGGTCATTGCATCTTCTACCTTTACTAGATCTTTCTCTCCAGTCTCTTTGAAATAAGCATGCTATACATTTTCTTAACAATTGACCTACGTGTTATGCATCTGTAGTTATTGCAATTAGTCAGGTCTCCTTTTTTGCCATTTTCACCAACACTCCTAACTCCATTCATCAGGTTTTGCTTCTTCATGCCACATTCTACATAATAATCTTGTAAGTACTCTGGGAATAACTTCATTTTCGGTCATTATCAGCTCGGCAGTTATTTCATCGTATCCAGGGACTTTCCCTCTCTTTAGTCTTTTGAGGATAGCTTCAACTTCAAACACACTGAATTCATTCATGGGCACATCAAGGTATTCATCAGCTGCAGTATATCAATCATTTATTCCCTTCATATCTCCTCTTCATAACCTCGCTAAAGTGATCCATCCAACATTATCTTTCTTCATCTTCTGTTGTTATAAAAGATCCATCTCTCTTTTTGATGGGTATATGTTTCTTCTTCTTTGCCCCTATAGAGATCTCATTATTGATTGTATGAGCAATTCTTACACCATAGCCACTTCCTGAATTCATAGCCTTGTATTCTTATGGTCCCGCGTCTGGGGACCAAAAGTATATTATATATTATGGCTGGCAAATTACATAACCTCCTGAGTTCTAAACTCAGATGTTTGTTTTTACATAAATCTGTTATACTTGAATAATACTAGAGCTCTGCAAAAACTTTAAAACTCCCATACTGCAATATATAAAAACACTGGATACCCAAAGGTCTCTAACGTACGCCCAAAACAAACTGGATAATTATTATAAAGAACTATTCCAAACAACCTCTTACTTTGATTCTTAAACAGGGATACAAGAGACCTCTATAAGAAATAATGGTAATCGAATTAATACACTGTTTACAAAAATAAATATATTTAAAACATTCTATAAAAAATTATTACCAAGATGAATCACTCAAAATATCAAATCTGAATAAAACACTACACCAAGTCAAGAAAATATTGTACTAAAAAATTTTTTTGGCCTCAAGCCATGTCGTCGTGATGGAAGTTCCTTAATTACCCTGGAAAGGTATGATGGGTCGTACGCGACCCCTACAGCATTTTCAAAACCTGTTTTTTCCCCATAAATCATCAGCTGTTTCGAATATGGAAGTGATCGACCTGCAAGGGGTGACTAGTCTACATGCCATTGTCTGCTTTAGAACTGATTTTTGTCTAACTTCCCTCCTTCCCCGTTTTTTTATCCCCCCAGGGGTCAACCTCGACCCTGACATACCTTTATAGGGGTAAGTGATCAAACAGCAAAGTTATTACATGTTTATAAATTGTCGAATAGTGTTGATACTTGTTTGGTTCTTTATAGTTGGAAAGTGTGGGTGGATGGTGTGTCTACCACTTGCATGACATTGGTTTTGGCTTAGATGCCATATATTGCCATGAGGTCCATTTTCCCTCAAATGCTAAAGTCTGAATTTTTTTATTTTTTGCAAATTTCTGATTTTTTTCTATTTATTTTGAATTTATCTTCAATAATGGCCAGCAGGCAGTATTCCCTCGGCATGAATGTCATCAACACACTTCTAATGGAGTTAAAAAGAGATGTTGATGACACCTTGAAATTTACATACCCATTCTTCATTTCAAGTGGTAGATTGGGCTGTAAGAGTTGTTGCGGTCTGCGGCCATTTTGTTGACATACCCGAAAGGCAAGTTGGCATATCTCTATATATTCTTATTCTGTATAGAATTCGTGATATTTTGGTATATTTTAATGCATGAATATCATATTTTATAGGAGATACAATGATTTTCATAAGAAATTTACATTGTGGAACTAGGCCGTCAAAAAATGACCTTTAGATTTCGCCCCTGATATAACAGTAAATTACATCTTAGTGCACATTTTATTATGTATTTCTGTTCTAGGATAATATGAGTTTATTCTATAAAAAAATTAGCCTCTTCCTATTTCATTTGGGTACCCAAAAAAATTCATGAAATTTGGACAATTTTTTTTGGCCAAAAAAAGTTACCCTTTTTTTCTCATTTCAGATCTTGACTTCTATGGATCCAACTCATTTACAGCAATTGCACGCTGTTGCTTTGCCATCTAAGAAGGTGTCCCTAAAGGGATTTATGTGTATATGTATATTTCTATTTTTTGTGAATATTTACGTCGTCTTTTTTTGTATACTTAAATTTTTAATATATTTCCAATAAATAGTTATTTTGTAGATGGATATCATTTATATTTTCAGTAGGTTTTAGCATTCTTTGAAGTATTTTTAGCAAGTCAATACAGATTGATGCATAACTAAATTTTTCCTGAATTTTTTTTGTAGTCGGGGTCGCGCGCGACTGAGTATACCCTTAAAGGGGTGTCCGAGTAGCGTACCTATCCAGGGTTAAAGTAGCTTCCTAAGGGATATATGTACTACAGTGATATTCCCAGAGAATTTTACCTTTAGGTATCCAGAATTCTAACTCCTAGCGCGAATATCATTAAAATTTCTTCCAAGGATATCGCATAATATCAGCGGACGCATTCTTAACATGCCTCCATAGCAATCTGCACCCCAAACAGAGTTTTGGCTTCGAGGAGGATGTGGCAAAAAGGGAGCCGTCCAAAGGCTCTCCCCGCTCTCGTAATACTATTGGGAATACAACAGCGCCATTCCCACGATGGCGGACATTCCTTTTTTTGTAGCGATCTCGCTCGGTGATATATCCTGGTGATCTAACTTTTCGAGCGTTTTACAGGATTATTATTATGCTTTCTCCATCTTCTTCCGCCTCTGGAAAGTTGAGTATCGGGTCTTTACTTTGAGTATATTTTAGCTCCTGTTTCACAATGAAATTAGAGTATTTTATTGTGTTTAAGAGCTA
Organism: Palaemon carinicauda; assembly: GCF_036898095.1. Taxonomy (NCBI): domain Eukaryota; kingdom Metazoa; phylum Arthropoda; class Malacostraca; order Decapoda; family Palaemonidae; genus Palaemon; species Palaemon carinicauda. The sequence continues at coordinate 41,974,257 of NC_090755.1, read as the reverse complement.
GGCCAGTTACTGGCGCCGTCGTTCGTTAGGCAAGTGTTATAAAATAGTAGAACGACTTCCAGTTTTTAATAGCTTTATTTAATTATTTCAATTATTTAGCTATTTTGGCAATTATTCTTGTAAAGTTTCGATAATGTGCATAATTTGTGTTTCCCCCTTTTCTCTGTCGATCGTATAGTTAGAGTTTCGGTGATTTAGGTAACCGAGATCTCGTATAGCCTAGGTAACCTTACCTAGACGTTTTACTATACGTTCAGACTTTCCCCGGTTACCCTCGTGTATTGTTTTCATTCAGTGGAGACTGATACCTCCTAGAATGTTATAAAACATTACACGTCTCTTCGGAACCTTAAGGGTAATCTCTTTCCCTCTGAGTGTAGCCTCAGGCTACAACCCTAATAGCCCTGCCTTGAATTTTATTCAAACATGGCTAACTTAGGGTTCGTCCTGCCTCTTCCCTTAACCGTTGGTTGTGGTATACCATCAGGTTTTGGGATTTAGTCAAAATCTCAGAGTATTTAGTCTTATGTCAGCGACCTGCTGGAAGGGCGAATGGGTTATAGGATACCATCATTCCCCTGCCGACTCGGTGGCCGGCAATGGAGGTTAGCCCTCATTAGCCGCACTAAGTTATGGTAGTATACCATCTTCTCCTTGCGACTAAAAGACTAGTCCTATGCCACTGTACTCTGGGCTGAAGAGTGATTTTCTTTAGCCTAGGATACGTGGCACTGGAACTCTGTTTCTTCTTTGTTGAGAGGAGGCGGCAGTGCCACCATCCCCTTAACTGTGTCGGCAATCTCTGGGATGGAGAACTGAGTCTCTCCTGTTCCCTGGGATTCTGCCGATACCGAAACAGAGTTTCTTTTACAGGTGGTAGGACTGACAATTTTTGCCAGTTCCTTCCACACTCTTTACAGGACCCTGTTCCCTACCCCTCTGTCCACTTTTGATGGCTGAGCCATTGTCTTTCTTTAGGCCGACATCTTGTAACCTTACCTTTGCCGGTAGGTTGCCGGAGCCAGCAGACTCCCTCTCTAGCCATGTCTTTGGCTGACGGCAGAGCATACTGCCGCCAACCACATCATCTGTCGGCAACTGCCGGCCCAGCCGGCAGCTAAGATGGCTGCCGGCGAGGGAAGTCCCTTCTGTTCCCAAGGTTCTTCAGTCCTCCCTTGGACTGCTGCTACAGGTCCTGTTGCCGGGGTACTGCCGGCCAGGCCGGCACAGATAGTGCTGACTCAGTTGGCAGCACGCCGACTGTACTGGTACTGCTGGACTTGCCGGCTGGCAGTGTATCTGTGGTACCTTGTCGGCAATAGTACTGTAGCTGCATGGAAGCCTGAATGGTACATTCTGCCCTTCTATTAGAACCTTTCTGGAGAAAGGCAGTCAAATTAGACTTTTACATCCTTAATTACTGTATAAATTCACAGTAAGGAGTAGCCTTTTTTCCATGCTATCTCTCTCTCTCTTTCTAGCTAGCATGCCGGGTATGCCGGCAAGACCTAGCTATGCCGGCTACATGCCGGCTGAACTACTGTATATTTTATACAGGTAGCCAGTATATCTGCAGTATAGAATATACTGCAGATAGAAAACTACCATATAGTTTATACTAGTAGTTATTTCCAATATATTTTGGATATCCAACACAGGCATTTGCTGAGCCCAATCCTATATTGAATGAATATGATTTCTTCAATATCCTGATTAGAAATCCGTATTAGGATTACCCTACAATATTAAAGGGTGGAGCCTTTTTCCTTGAGTCTCCCTGATCAGGAAACTCTATATTTTAATATAGTAGGAAGACTACAGCAAATAGGCTGAGTGGGATATACAAATATGTCTTTATTTTCCTAGTCCAGCTGGCTTCATGCTAGATGGACCATACTGTCATATGCTACTATGAAGGCAGCATAATGACTAGACTACAATACATGATGTACAGTAGCCAGTAAATTGCAATGTAGACTTACTGCAATTAGAAAACTACCGTACCATGATACAGTAGTATTTTCTGACATACCTTGGGTACCCTTGTACGAGCATTCTGCTGTTACCGTTCATATATTGAATGAATAGTTTTCTTCAATATTCTGATCGAGAATCAGTCATCCTGACCCCACACTATTAATATTATTTTGGGACAGTGATTTGATACTTCTCTACCCCTAGGGGTAAGAGTCCTTCTACTTGGAGTTACTCTATAGAGAAATCTCCATGTAGTTAATACTGAGGGGAGGCAAAAGCATTTGCTCACAGGGGTACACAAGTATGTATCTCCTACTATCCCTTTATAGCTTACTATCCTAAGCTACTCTATTGTAAAGGACATTTGCATGTTGATTGTCAAGGAGATAATCCATTGTATACTCATTTGGTTTTCCTTTCTTTACAGGAGGAACACCAGATACCTTGTGCTGCAGTCCTCTGCAAGACCAAGAGTAAGTATTTTTACGGTCATAATACTTGCAGGTTTCATACCCCCTGCAATATCATTTCTGGATCCCTACATTATTGGAACCCACAGGTTTACAATATATGCCGGACATTAATGTCCGAAGGTTTTGAAAATCCCAAGTCTACAGAGACTAGGGATACAGCTCAAGATAAATTACACAACTGGGTGAGAGGCTTACAAAAGATCTCTCCGGGACCTTTCCTACCTAATGATAGGATGCGTAAGCTACTATTTCCGGAAGCAAGTGAGGAAACAGTAGTGCCTCAGGAGCCAACTACATCCCCTGACGGCCAGAAAACCTTTGGGATTAAGGGCAAGAAATGCCCCAAGGTAGAAGAGGAAAATGTTGCGTTGGAATTTCCTCTGCCTGTGCCGGCTTTAGAGCCATCGATGTCGACATCTTCGTCTTCTACCTCTAATTTGGATAATGTGGTACAATTATGTATCCAGCTGAAGAATCAAATAGAGAGCTTTTGTAGACAAAACGAAAAGCAGGAAGTAAAACGCAAGATAGATCCTCGTAAAGTTTCTCTCGTAAAGTTTCTCGTCGCTTCCCAGGGGTCAGTCAAACGACCCATGAATCAAGACCTACCAACATGCTCCATAACCAATCCCTGGAGGTTCGCGGAGCAGATGCCGATTTCAAATGGCAATCTCTGCATCTCAGAGAAAATAGGTTCTGTTCCTTTGGACAAAATTCAATTTTGGCCAAGGTTTGATGCTTTCCCTAATTGTTGGGTTCGACTGAAGTACGAACCAAAGTCAAGAAAAGGAACGGAACCAAAGGAGGTCTTGATTCTCGACCATGATAAGGCACAGACTATCCTTTCAGGTAGTCTAAGAAAGGCGGGTTATTCAGAGTCGAAGGTATTCTCACTGAATAACGGACACCCTTCCTTTCTTGCTCCTACTTCACTCTCTTTCCCCTTTATGGGGAAGGCATTTACTTCTGTTGCCAAAGCGGTAGAGGTTGGTAAGCCATGTCCCACACTCGATGAGTGCAAGCCTTTGTCACCAGCTTTTCCCGGACAGGAAAAGGATTTGAAGGAAGTCCATTTGACATTTTCTGTAGGAAAATTAGACAAGGACGTCACAAGTCGACAATTCAAGGTATGTCTCCCTAAATTGTCTGAGTTGCTCTTGTGTAATGAACAGGAGTCGAAAGAGAGACATCCCTTTCTCTACAAAACTACATAGAGTTGTGTTCAACCTACGAAAGTACCCCAGACATGCTCATGGTCATAGCCAATATTGTATATGGCTATCTTGGGGAAGGACCTTTACGCCTTTATGAAGGCTAGGAGAGCATGTAGAGAGCTTGTGTTCGCTGATGCAACAGTAAAACACGCAACAAGGAAGCTAATATCTTCCAACATCTGGGGTAAAGACCTATTCCCACACGAGATCACTAAGGAAGTAATTAAGAACGCCACCATGGAAAACATAGGTCTTCTCCAAAAATGGGGCATTCCTTCAAAGAGAAAATCTTCTGTGGTTGTGGGTCCCCAACCTAAAAAGAAGATCAGAAATGCTGGAAATATCCGGGCTGCTCAACAACATCCCACTATTCCAGTGACCATGGTGCTTCAGGCAGATGGTCAAAAGTCTAAGCCTACTGACTACTCAAAGCATAAAGACGCTTCGGCTAGGAGGAACTTTCCCTCCGGATCGCAGGAACTTTGATCCTTCGGTCCAAAGCCTATTCAAGATGAGCCATTGATGGGAAACAGAATTGTCCCTACCATCATTTCCTTACCTTCTCCTACAGTTCAAACCCCTCCTGGAGGAGTATACCTGAGAGCTAAAGAGCATACAGGTAGTAAGAAAACTTTAGCTCATCGAGTTCCAGGGAAGGCCGCTTCGTATTCACGAGAAGGACTCAAGATATCAATGAGCCATTCTGAACTTGTTGAAACAAAAAGTTCTGAATGCTAATCCTCCTGAACATATGGACCTTGTTCCAATTAAGGGTGTTCGTAGCCTTGTCAGACCTGAAAGGTGTCCTTCGGAACCTTCCAGTCAACCACCCCCTTCCTCCTATCTAGAATTCATGTTACAGAGAGTAACATTCATCCTAAGGAAGATACGTGTCGGACTCACAGTGTAAGTATCTTCAAAGGATTGACAAACTTAGTCACGTCAAATTCAAGCCTAGAAATAGTTCAGGTATTAATATACCTGATCAAGAGGCTGGAGTGGGCAGCACTCGAAGTGTCCGGCCAATGACCCGGTTCCTGGGACATCACAGATGCAAGATAAGCTTCTAGAAGTCTCGACTTTCTCCAGCTCAGGGGTTTCGATGTTAAAAAAACCATCGAAGCCCTCAGTCACATCAACTCTCCTCTCCTTTGGAAATATAAAAGGAGCTCGTGAGGTCTGTCAAGAGACTCAGGTATTCAGTCAGAATTCCAAAACGCCAACAGGAAAAAGCGCTAAACTTTCCCCAGTTCGCTATAGTGACAGACCTGGTGCTAAGGGCACACCGGAAAGATGCGTTAAGAGCTTGTAGAAAACACGCATCAAACGCTTGAAGAGATAAAAGAAGACTGAGATCAGTCCCTCTTTAATCGCTTCTCTAACAGAAATTAGAGCACGAAAGTCCCAAGACTCTGCTGGTCCTTTCATGGGTGGGGAAGCCCCCTCCACACAGATCAGACTCCCTACGATTGATCTGGGACACAGAAGCGATAATAAGACGGCACATTCGAATGTCTCATTCAATCTTGGTGAAGTTACCCATCCCTCTCTTAAAGGGACGGCACCTACCAGCAGTTCATTTACAACTGGTCCACGATGTGACGGTGGATACTCTATTTCGATCCAAACCGATAGAGTTGGAATGGTCCATGGGCGCAGACATATTCCCTCCCAGATGGGAACAAGTCCCTGAACTGCAATTCGACCTCTTCATCACGAGCGTCTTCAAGAAACTACCTCGCTATATAGCCCCATACGAGGATCCTCTAGTGGGGCTGATAGACTAGATCAGGCTGGTCCTATCTCTGACCCTAGATATATTTCCGAAGATTCAGAAATTAACTGCCTTTGTTTTATCATAGAGAACCCAAACCCTTCATTTCATGATTTTTTCACTCTAGCGGTTAGAAAAAGGTTTGGGATCTCAAAAGGCAAAATAGAATTCTTAGAAGAATACAAGGCCAAGTCAACTAGAAGACAATATGAGTCTTCCTGGAAAAAGTGGGTTGCGTTTGTCAAAGCAAAAGGACCGAAAGAAATTTCAATGAACTTCTGTCTGTCCTTCTTTGTCCACCTTCATAACTAAGGTCTGGCGGCCAATACGATAAATACATGCTAGTCAGCCTTGACTAGGCCTCTCCTATATGCCTTTCAAGTGGATCTGGCGAATGAAATCTTTAATAAGATTCCGAAGGCATGTGCTAGGCTTAAGCCCGCAGTACCACCAAAGCCCATCCTTTGGTCTTTGGACAAGGTCTTATATTATGCCTCATTTGTGAACAATGAAGATTGTTCTGTTAAGGATCTAACCCAAAAGGTTATTTTTCTGTTCGCTATCGCCTCCGGGGCTAGAGTTAGTGAAATAGTGGCCCTATCCAGAGATGAGGGTCACATTCAGTTTACGGAAGTGGGAGCACTGAATCTATTTCCTGATCCATCCTTTCTCGCTAAAAACGAGCTACCCACTAAGAGGTGGGGTCCCTGGAGAATCTTCCCTCTGAAGGAAGATGTCTCTCTATGTCCTGTAGAGTGTCTAAAGGTCTATCTTCGTAGAACTTCAGACTTCAGGGGAGGACAGCTCTTTAAAGGAGAAACTTCTAGATCAAATTTATCCCTAAAACAACTAGGGGCGAAGCTCACCTACTTTATTCATAGAGCGGATTCGGACAGTACTCCCGCTGGTCATGATCCGAGAAAGATTGCTTCATCACTGAACTTCTTTCAGTATATGGACTTTGAGCACCTTCGTTCATATACTGGATGAAAATCATCCAGAGTGTTTTACAAACACTATGCAAAACAAGTGCATGAACTGAAACACTTCGTAGTGGCGGCAGGTAGTGTATTAAAACCTGCCCCCTAATTACTGTGGTAAACAGTTTATGGTTTGGGACCTCACATGTCCTTGCACATGTAACGAATGAGAATCATCCAGATTGTTCTACATACACTATGCTAGACAAATCCATGATCTGAAGCAATATGTGGTGACGCCAGGTAGAATATTTAACCTGCCGTCTAATTCTACGATGAACAGCTAATTGACTGGGACTGTCAATTAAAGGGATAAGTGGTCACCCTTCTTAGGCGTGACTTCTTTTAATTAAGTGTTACCATAATAACACTAGCTCTGTTCAAAATCCCAGGTGTGGAATTATACAGGTAGCACTAGTGCCGGTGTACGAAGTACACAGTGCAGATAGAAGTAACCAGTACAGGAATTATGAAGATAAATTGTTTTATAATTTTTCTTCAGTCTGAGAGTGGCACTCATTTCTTCCTTCAAGAAGGAAATATAGTCTCTGTACTTGTTACAGGTATAATCCCATTGTCATACTACATTCGTTTTACTGAACATCTTTTAGTCATTTATTAGTAATAAATGTCTATTAGAATGTAGTGTGTCCACCTTCGCCAGACAATTGTATGTATACATGCCAAAGTTCTTTAACTTACCAAAGTAAGTATCCCTCATATATTTTTATGCATCAAATAATAGATATAAGAGACACAGATGTTATTTTAGCAAAATATACAACTATGAGACTATTTGTATATTCAGTGTGTACTTATGTTTGGTCATACTATGTATGTTAACCCTGGATAGGTACGATGGGTCGTTTGCGACCCCGAGCGTCAAAAAAAAACAGGTTTTTCTCACGTGACTCACCCCCGTGACTGAATTTGTGGGTGATCGACCTGCAGGAGGTGTCTCCCCTACACGCTCTAGTAGTGTCCAGATGTGCATTGCTGTAGCTGTACTCCTTCCCCGATTTCTGAGACGCGTCGGGGTCGAGCGCGACCGAGTTTACCCTTCTAAGGTAGTTTGCCTAATTATCAAAGTTATTACGTATTATGAAATTGTCGTAGAATGGTGCAACTTGTATTGGTTATCAGTTGTGGAAAGTCTTGGTGGATTGTTTGGCTACCATGTGCATGATTTTTTTTTTAGTTAAAATGTCGTTCATCACCACGAGGACCATTTTACCGCGAGTGCCCCTTTTTCATTTTTTTTTCATTTTTTTGCCAAGTCATTTTTCCGTAAGATATTGCCAAATAGGGTCGTAAAACTTTTGCTTGTTTAGTGTTGGAAAGTGTGTCTAGATGATCTGGCTACCCATGCATGACTTTGTTTTTGTCAGATACGACGTAGTTATTGGTATATTGGGTATTTAACTGCGGTTACCAATTTCTGTTTTTTTTTCAATATTTGTAAAAATTACTACGTAGTAAGGAATTGCCGTATATTATTCATTTTTTTTTCATGTTTATGTGTTAGAAAGTGTGCCTTGATGGTTGGGCTAACACGTGCATGTCTTTTTTTTTTTATCTGAGATGCCGTATATTAGAATGTCGGGCATTTTACCGCGAGTGTCCCTTTTTCATTTTTTCTTATTTTTTTGCCAAGTCATTTTTCCGTAAGATATTGCGAAATAGTATCGTAAAACTTTTGCTTTTTTAGTGTTGGAAAGTGTGTCTAGATGATCTGGCTACCCATGCGTGATTATGTTTTTGTCAGATACGACGTAGTTATTGGTATATTGGGTATTTAACTGCGGTTGCCAATTTCTGTTTTTTTTCAATATTTGTAAAAATTTACTACTTAGTAAGGAATTGCCGTATATTATTGATTTTGTTTTCATGTTTATGTGTTAGAAAGTGTGCCTTGATGGTTGGGCTAACACGTGCATGTCTTTTTTTTTATCTGAGATGCCGTATATTAGAATGTTGGGCATTTTTCCGCCAGTGCCCCTTTTTATTTGTTTTGCATTTTTTTGCTTAGTCATGTTACCGTAAGGAATTGGCAAGTAGTGTCGCAAAACTTATATTTTTATAGTGTTGGAAAGTGTTTCTAGATGATCTGGCTACCCATGCCTATTTTTTTTTTAGCCAGATATGGCGTATATATAAGTATGTGTTCGATTTTCCTGTGATTGCCATTTTTTCGTTTTTTCCCATTTCTTTCAAAATTACTACGTACTAAGGAACTATCACAGAGTAATATTTCATTTATATGTTTATTTGTCGGAAAATGTGCCTTGATGGTTTGCCTAGCACGTGGCAGAAATTTTTTTTTTCTGAAATGCCGTATATTAGAATGGCCATTTTTCCACGAGTGCCCCTTTTTATTTGTTTTGCATTTTTTTGCTTAGTCATGTTACCGTAAGGAATTGGCAAGTAGTGTCGCAAAACTTATAATTTTATAGTGTTGGAAAGTGTTTCTAGATGATCTGGCTACCCATGCCTATCTTCTTTTTTTAGCCAGATATGGCGTATATATAGGTATGTGTTCGATTTTCCTGTGATTGCCATTTTTTCGTTTTTTCCCATTTCTTTCAAAATTACTACGTACTAAGGAACTATCACAGAGTAATTATTCATTTAGATGTTTATTTGTCGGAAAATGTGCCTTGATGGTTTGCCTAGCACGTGGCTGAATTTTTTTTTTCTGAAATGCCGTATATTAGAATGTTAGCCATTTTTCCGCGAGTGCCCCTTTTTATTTGTTTTGCATTTTTTTGCTTAGTCATGTTACCGTAAGGAATTGGCAAGTAGTGTCGCAAAACTTATATTTTTATAGTGTTGGAAAGTGTTTCTAGATGATCTGGCTACCCATGCCTATCTTTTTTTTTAGCCAGATATGGCGTATATATAGGTATGTGTTCGATTTTCCGGTGATTGCCATTTTTTCGTTTTTTCCCAATTCTTTCAAAATTACTACGTACTAAGGAACTATCACAGAGTAATGATTCCTCTAGATGTTTATTTGTCGGAAAATTATGTTTACTTTTTTTTTGATTGAATATCATCAAATTTTTTTAGCTAAAATATTATATTGTTTTACATTTTTTTTTTTTTCGATTTTATTTCCCTTCAAAAAACATTTTTTGGGTCAGAATTTTAATTTTATAGTCGTAAAATAATCGACAATTATCCAGCAACCCACCATACAATTTTTATGCATATCCAATAATAATTAGATTAGTAAATAACACCTTGAAATTGACATACCCTTCCTACATTTCAAGTGGCAGATTAGGGAGTCTGAGTCAGTGTGGTTGGCGGCCATTTTGTGGACATATCCGAAGCGTAAGCTGCCCTATCTATATATATTCTTGTTCCCTATAGAATTTGTGATATTTTGGTATATTTTTACCTGCATAAATATCATATTATATATTAAATATATGTATTTTTTTACGAAATTTCTAAGTACTCAAAAAATTACCTTTAGATATGGCCCGATACAAATGTAATTTACAAAATAATGAAGATTTTTTTACATATTTCTATTTTAGGATAACATATGTTTATTCCCTAAAAAAATTAGCCACTTCCTATTTCATTTGGGTACCCAAAAAAATTCATGAAATTTGGACAAATTTTTTTGGCCAAAAAAAGTTACCCTTTTTTTCTCATTTCAGATCTTCACCTCCATGGGTCTGACTTCATCCAAAATACATCAAGATGTGTCCTAAACATTCAAGAATCAATTCCTAAAAGGATTTGTGTATATATGTATAAACTTTTTTTTTATGAATTTTTATGTCAGGTCTTTTTTTTTTCTACTTAATTTTTTAAAATATTTATAATAAATAGTTTTTCTGCAGATGAGTAGTATTTATCTTTACAGTTGTTTTAAGCATTCATTGAAGTTTTTTTTGGCAAAAGAAAAAAGGAGGTTACTGCAAAAACTGATTTTTCAAGAATTTTTTTTGGCGTCGGGGTCGTTCGCGTCCGAGTATACCCTTAAAGGGGTGTCCGAGGAGCGTACCTATCCAGGGTTAACCTCAAGATCCCTTTTCTACTGTCTAGAATGACTCTTCCCTGTAGGAGGTAGGAAGCACTAACATTGGTTATGATTAGTGATGGTGACGAATAACGGTAACGTCCCTTGTTTCATGTGGTCCCCATGACCATAGGAAAGGTTGCTATAAGGTTAAGGCACTGATTAAAAATCCACAGATACACTAATGCTCTGGTATGTTTTCATCACGACGACATGGCTTGAGCCCAAAAAACAAATTTTGAGCAAAGCGAAAAATCTATTTTAGGGTGAGACAACCATGTCGTCCTGATGGACCCACCCATCTCTTCTAAAAGAAAAGATCTTCACAGTATCCCTCCCGTGGTACTGTATCTGTAACACCACGCTCAATGCTACAAGGAATGTCCGCCATTGTGGGAATGGCGCTGTTGTATTCCCAATAGTATTACGAGAGCGGGGAGAGCCTTTGGACGGCTCCCTTTAGGCCACATCCTCCTCGAAGCCAAAACTCTGTTTGGGGTGCAGATTGCTATGGAGGCGTGTCAAGAATGCGTCCGCTGATATTATGCGATATCCTTGGGAGAAATTTTAAGGATATTCACGCCAGGAGTTAGAATTCTGGATACCTAAAGGTAAAATTCTCTGGGAATATCACTGTAGTACATACATCCCTTAGGAAGTTACTTTAAGGAACTTCCATCAGGACGACATGGCCATCTCACCCAAAAATAGATTTAGAGCGCCGTTATATGATCACTTGACTCGAAATATTAAATCTGAACAAAACCTTAGACTAAGACAAGAGAATATTACACTCTGAAAATTATATAATAACTTGTTTCAATGGAGATTAGATTATGGAAAATATTTAAACTTGATAATTAATGACAATAGTTAACCATTAACACTCTAATGATTAAACTTATAGAAATTTACATAAAGGTAACTGATAAACTTACGTGTTTTGAATCACACAAGGTAATTGAACAGTTAAGCCAAAATAAAAGCACTTCACTGTATCCACCTTAATCTCACAGGGCCAGTTACAAAATTTTTTTATAATACCAGCACGTACAGTAACAATAAATTTGAAATCACCTTCAAAGTTTCATTGATGTTTGAACACACTACACATGATAACCTATTCACTTTTGGGAGGGCATACACTCGAGGCACTTGAGAGGTAAACTTTGGCTCTTGCAAATGGATAGGCTGGATCTCTTCTCCTCTTATGCATTCCTTGGGGCTCATAAATATTGACTAAATTATTGTAGATCCTTCTAGGTCAGGGGGTCTAGAAGCCTGGGGGCTATGCCTAGTGACATCAAAGGTACCAACAATCATGTATCAGATGCACACCTAAGCACAAGAGAGGCCACTTTCTTTTAACTAACGCAGCTCACCTCCGTCCTTGAATCAATGAAAAAGAGATAAAACTAACTCTGGGGTTTTCAAGAATATTCTAAACATGTGGAAAACATAAGAATTACGTTATCTCTCACAAACATGACTCAATACCTTTTATAAACAAAAAAATTACTTAAGCCCTCGTTCATACCTCGTATGGTTCGTACAGCACACTTAGATGAGATTGCATAAGGCTTCGTAACAAAATACGTGAAATGAAAAGTTGATTCTTAAAAATAACATAGATTTACATATACTGACTTGAATGAAAAATTCAACGAAATGAATGACGAAAGTCTTATACAATTTACATATTACATATAATTACTTGAACCTACAAGAGAGCAACTCACCTATTCACCACTTAGATACACAAATGAAATACACGAATAAAATATTTACTCAACACTAGACCAGCTTTGTAAGATAGCTCCAAATAGATTATTTATTCGGGGCCTGAATCCACCGATTCATCCCGAGATAAATAATCTGCAAACACGTTATCTTTACCGGATATATGCTTTACATTAATACAATATGGTTGAAAACATAATGATCTCCTAGTTGGCCTTTGATTATTATTCTTCATCTTATTAACAAAAGTTAAAGGATTGTGATCCGAATAAACAGTAATATCTTCATTTTGTGGTCTGCTCACATAAACTACAAAGTTGTTTATTGCTGTAACCAGCTCCTGAAGTTCCTTTTCAACTGTCTAGTAGGCTCACTGTTTCTTTTAAGCTTCAACCACATAAAACAAACAGGGTGAAGAATTCCTTCCTTTTCTTCTTGCAATAAGACAGCTCCAATCCCATTATCCGACGCATCCACTTGGATGAGGAATTTCCTGTTGAAACCCAGTGCTTGCAATATCTGTTTCAAAGTTAATATGGCCTTCCTTTGATTTTTCCTCTTTCATTGTATTTTGATAACGTAGGTCCGGTCACTGCTCTTCTCCAAAATCCAGAATGGTTCTGTGAACTCCTTATCAATGAGTAAACCAACACCTGTCCTACAGTAATATGTCTGCTCGTACTCTTCATTCCAAACCTTTTCTTTGTTTTTCCGTGACTCGTTTTCACGCCTTCTAGGGAAAATTTCCTTAACTCGCCTATCCTTTTCCTCAAATTCTTGACATATTCTTTATTGGTTTCCTCTCGATCTTTCTCTCTTTCTGACATTTTAATCAGTGCTTTGCTGATGGGTTCTCCTCGTACTTCTGTCAGGCGTAAGAGAGCTCTCTCGTTGTACTCTTTGGGCTTTCCAGCCATTTGACGAACGTGACATGGACATCAAAACTAGTTCCACGCCCTTATGCATGCCGGGCCAGAAAAAGTGTTTCTTAATTTTCTCCATCATCTTCCTTATTCCTATATGTCCCGTCTCGTGTGCTAAGGTGATCACATGTCTTCACAATGATGGCAAAATCAATATCTGATGGTATATCTCCCATTTAGCCTTCCCAGGGCTATCGGCTGGTCTAGGCTTTCTCATAAGCAACCCGTCTTTGATATAATAACAAATGGGAGACTACTGTGCCTCCGTCTCATCCACCACATGGTACAATAACTCCTTCCGTTAAAATTGTATCAGCCTCTCCCTACTCACTTGTCCTACCTCTAACTCTAAGTTTTCTATTTCTTCCAGGTCCATTTTTTCTTTTTCTTCTTGTCCACTCGTCTGTCGTTCCTCTCCTCTTGGGCTCTTTGCGGAGTTCTCCTCTTGCGTACCATCGAGGGAATGCTCTTCTTCCGAAAACAAATCCTCCAAGTTCATCGCTCCTTTGGTTTCTTTTTCTTCTTTAGTAGCCACTTTCTTTGTCATACTTCTAGTCGTCACACAACTAGGAAACAGATATAGGTAGTCATTCTCGAGTTCAGTCGTAGGACTATACATCAATGGTTTCTGAGTTGCAATGGGACAAGGCACAAACAATGCTCCACCAACCTCATTACCCAGCAGGACGTCTACTCCTTCGATAGCCAATGAATCCTTTACAGCAAAATCAAAATTACTTGTCACCGACTCACATTACAGTTTCAAGCACCAAATAGGGGTACCCTCCTCGCCTCCTATTCCCTTCAAAATAACAGTCTCCTGTGAGAGACTGTTCCACCAATGGCTGTACACCTCGTATCACCACACTATGGTTACAACCTGCTTCTCGCGATATCTTAACCGGGGTTTCCTCACTCTCGTCTATAGCTGCTAACATACCTTCATAAATATACATTCTAAAGGCATCCACACTGTTTGCCTTTGTCCTGTTCGTCCTGTAAACGTTAGCTGGATAATCTTTCTCCAGATTGTTTCTTCGTCTTCGCATTCTGTGAAGTCAAATTATCTTTAACCACTTGGGGGACTGCTTTCGGTTGGTTTGACCAACATTCCTTACTGATATGGCCTCTCTTGCCACAATTATAACAGACAATATTAACATTCTGTAAGTTTTTCACAATACTTGAAGGAGGAGGATTCGATGATTGTTGCTGTGGTACTATCCCATTTTGCTCTGGAACAGTACCAGTGCTACTTCTGTTGTAACTATTGAACTTGTTCACATAGTTGATACTAAACTGGTTTCCATGGTTCAGCAAATATTTGACACTTGGTCGGAACGACCGTTGAAACTTCCTACCCGAGGAGGGTTTACGACTGATAATATTATAATCTTCATTCAGTAAAGTGGCTTTATCAAGATCTCTCTCTCTCTCTCTCTCTCTCTCTCTCTCTCTCTCTCTCTCTCTCTCTCTCGGTTTATTAAATTTATATAATATGCAATGACATTCAGTTTAGTGAAAGATTGAAAAAAATCTAATCAAACATGGCTAGGTTAAATAACATTTGGAAATCCAATCGCCTGAAATTATATCTAAAAATAAAATATTAGAATATGTTCGGGAATTCCTCATAAATATTGTTCTAGTACTATCAGTTCTTCTAAATTAGCCATCTTCACATTAGCAGCCCCTATCCATCTCTTAAAAATGTTACCTTATAAGTGTAATCCAGTAAAGTCATTATTTCTTCTCTCTCTGCGTTGCTGACTTTGCACGGGCATTAAACAACTCCAACTCCCTTGCATGTCGAGCAATCTCTCTCGCTTCTTCCTTATCTTTTTCTTATCATTCTCTCTCTCTCTTTCTTCTCGTCTTGCTTCTATTTCCCTCACATATCATGCGTCATCACTCTGTCATTCTTCCCCTCTTGCTTCAGTTTCCCTCGTATGTCATGCTTCTTATCTGGCTTCTTCCCTCTCTTCTGCCATCATCTTCAATTTAATCAAATTCTCTTCCACTGTAATTCGTCAAATCTCAGCTTCTACATTGCTGTCCGCTTTCATCCCTTCAGTTTGTGGCTCAACTGGTCCTTGCTTTGCTACAAATTCTGCTTCAGCTTCTTCCAACAGTTGACGAGCTGCAACAATATTTTCTTCTGACAGCTTTCCCAAGTTTAACAATGCTTCTAATGCTAGAAAATTGGTTTGAGCTTTAATCATCCCACTCATTGCATAGGCACCACATTCCATTAGAATAGAGAGCCACTGAACTTTAGTTACATTACCTTAAGACAATTCCTGAACATTTGGGTTTTCAAAAAAACTCCTGGATATTAAACTGTGCTATCTTGTACTTTACAAAAAAAATTTTACTTCTCCAGAAAATATATCCTAACAGTACACAGAATCCTATCAACACTAAATTGTTTAAACATTTAATGAAAACACGGCCCAGTTATCACCAATATTTAAAACAGACTCTCTCGATCCCAAAGGTCTGGGCCCCAAAAATATATATCATGGTCCCTGGGCTGGGCATCAAAAAATATATACTACGACTGGCAAATCTGTTAATTTGAATAATACCCAAGCTCTGAGAAAATTATGTAACTCCCAGACAGCATGATATAAAAACACTGAATATCAAAAAGTCTTACGTAAACTCTAAACAAACTGGTAATTATTATTAAGAACAATTCAAAACACAATCTTACTTTGATTCTTGAACAGGGATATGAGAAAGCTTTATAAGAAATACTGGTCATCGAAATAGTACACTCTTTACAAAAATGTTTAAAAAAAAAATTACAACATTGATATAAAAATTATTACCAAAATGAATCACTCAAAATATTAATTCTGAACCTCTATTCTTCAAGTACGTTCGAATATGTTCAGGAATTCCTCATAGATATTGTTCTAGTATTATCAATTCTTCTAAATTGGCCATCTCCCTATCATTAGCAGCCACTGTCCATCTCTTAAAACATTGTCATACCTTATAAGCACCATCCAGGAAGGTAATTTTCTTGTCCTTCCTCAAAGTTCAGAGCCTTTCATTATAATATTCAGGGATCATCTGATACACTTGCACCATGCTCCTCTTCACTTCTTGATACTCCTTTCTCTGGTCCTGAGATAAGGATAAATAAGCACTGCTGTCCGTCCCAAGCAATACACTCTACAATAACAAAGACCATTTATTATCTGGCCATTTCATCGTCGATTCGACCGTTTCAAAATGATCGAAGAACTCGTCTAGAGCCTCTTCTGTGAACCTTGGAATTAACCTCTGGGCATCCGACACACTAAACACGGGATCGGTATTGCAGTAGTTGATTCTGTCTGTGTTGCCGACTTTGCACAAGCATTTAACAGCTTCAACTCCCTTGCATGTCTTGCTTCTTCCATCTCTTATTCTTCCTGTCTTCTCTCTTTTTCTTCTCGTCTTGCTATTTCCCTTCCTTCCATCTCTCTTGCATGTCTTGCGATCTCTATCTGCTTTCATGATTTCAGTTTGTTGGTCAACTGGGTCTTGTGTCGCTAAAAATTCCTCCTCTGCTTCCTCCAACAGTTCACGAGCTGCTACAATATTTTCTTCCTACAACTTTCCCGAGTTTATCAACGCTTCTAGGGTTAGATACTTGATTTGGGCTTAAATCATTCCACTCGTTGCATAGCCATTACATACCATTAAAATAGAGAGCCACTGAGCTTTACTTACATTAGCTTCTGGCAAAACTCTTGTATATTAAACTGTGCCATCTTGTACTTTACAATATTTAGTACCTCCCCAAAAAATATATCCTAACAATACACAAAATCCTATCAACACTACAATGTTCCAACCTTTAATCAAAACACAGCCTTGTTATCACCAGTATTTAAAACAGACTCGCTCAGTCTCAAGGGTCTGAGCACCAAAAATATATTATACTATGGTCCCATGTCACGGAACCAAAATATGATATTATATATATTATGGCTGACAAGCTATACAACCCCTCAAGTTCCAAACTCACCATTTTGTTTTTACATTAAATCAGTTACACTTGAAAATATAAACACAGTTGAATAACTCCCAGTCAGTAATACACAAAACACTGAATATCCATAGGTCTCTCGAGTACACTCAAAAGAAAACGTGGTAATTATTCTCAAGAATGATTTGAAACCACCTCTTACTTTGATTCTTTAACAGGATCCAAGCGACTCTAAAATAAGCACTGATGATTGAAATAATACACTCTTTACAAAAATAAATATATTCTATATGAATTACAACACTTTGATAGGCTTTACATAAAAAGAAATATCACTTGAAATGTTAAGTCTAAACGAAATGGAGATCAAGACAGAAACTTTACGCTTTGAAAATTATATAATCACTTGACTTGAATTATTAAATTTGAATAAACCTTATACTAAGACAAAAGAAATAATTACACTCAGAAAATTATTTGGTAATCCCAAAGTTTTCAGGTGTATGAGGACAGAGGAAAATATGTAAACAATAGGCTAGACTATTTGGTGGATGTGTAGGCAACGGAAAAGTTAACCGTAGCCAGAGAGAAAATCCAATGTAGTACAGTCTGGCCTGTCAAAGAACTCCATAACTCTCTAGAGGTAGTATCTTAACGGGTGGCTTGTGCCATGGCCCATTCTTCGTGAAAAAAACAATAGTTCCTGACCTCAAGACATCTAATACAGAACCCTACCGGGATTTAAGCCACAGTTTCATGTTTTTAGTTTTTGATTATTTTATATATATATATATATATATATATATATATATATATATATAAATATATATATATATATATATATATATATATATATATATATATATATATATATATATATATGCGCCAAATTACAACATTATACATGTTCGATGTAACGGAATAGAGACATGGATTATTCTATCTTCAATTGTTTTCTTACCATAATGGTTAAGATGCAAACAGATCATAGAGAGGCTTCTTTTGCTAATGTTGGTTATATCAATGCTCACCATAGGGTTAGTTAAACTCTGTTTCTCCCCCAGATCTCCATTGCTTAAAGGCTTTGGACTTTTCCTCTGAGCAAAGCATAAGTGAAGCTACTCTCAGGTCTGGTAACGGCCTTAGATCTATTATACACTGATTCCCTTGTCGTTATAATAGGTAAGATTGGTTCTCTAGTTGTGACATTTAATCTTGCCTTAATTACTCTCGTAATGAAGACTAAACAGCCTGTCCCTGACATATCCTGTTAATGTAAGATTTATATAAAATATCAATTATATTGGAATGACATCTTGAGTTTTTTTTTTTTCTTCTTTTTTTATAACTGGAATGGGTCCCAATTTTCTATAGCGTTGATCCTGTTTTCCTTTTGAAAGAGAATCTGGTCAAATGATAAGCGTATCCCGTCTTGTTTGTTAAAGTATCAGGTGAAAGACAAACCCTGGTTCAATGAAGAGTGTAGACATACTTATTTGGAGAAGCAGGAGGTATATAATCTATGGAAGGGTAACCTATAAAATTCAACTTGGAATTACTATACTCAGCTGAGACCTTTTGGTCAGAGAATTTATGCTTCATCTGAAAAGAATACAATTTAATCATAAAAGACATCCTATCTGGTAAAACCCGGTAACATTGGATTTCCCTTAATTCTGCCCTAGTTGGTTTAAACTTATCACTTCCTCCTTTTATTAAGGTCAATAGCTTTGTCACTCACACCCCAGAAGAAAATGTAAAGATTTTGGCTGGATCGTTTGATAGTTGGCAGAGGTAAAAGAAACTGTCTTCCGCATTACTGTGCCCCTAAGGCTAAGCTAACTAGTTTAGGTTTGTGGTTCCTTGAAAATAAAACTCTCATGATAGACTTTGATGGTCCTGGAGGTGTTGACTTAACCCAAATGGTAATTTTCATTTTCCATTAAGACCTCTGATTTCGAAGCTACTAAATTTATGCAAGATAACAATAGGATTTTTTTTTTCTTTTTTTTGTGCTTGAAGACTTGGTAATGTTACTTCATTAGGTTTAATAAAAGCAATCTGGTGTGCCCTAATTTGGAACTAAGCTTCTGTAAAGGTCTCAGAGATTTTGATGCCCTTCTTGTAATCTCCACTGCTATACAGAAATACATGATTTGGGTCAGTTCGTATTTTTTATCTTTGTTTTAGTGCTGCCTTTGACCGCATTAATAATGAGGCCCTGTTTTTAAACTCAAACATTTGGGAGAGGGTGAGTCCTATCTTAGCATCATTATCGAAAATTAGAAATGATAGATCACATAGTTGTTGTTTATATGTACCATTGTGCGTATGATATCTGATGTTTCTCGGGGTAGTGTTCTTGGTCCATTAATTTTCTTTTCTGTATACACATGACATGTGGTTTGGCCTAGAAAACAAGCTTGTTGCATTTGCAGGTGAGGTTACTCTCTTTGCTTCAATTCCATCTCCTAAATGTAGATCAGGGGTTGCATAATCCCTCAATAGATATCTAGCTAAAATTATAGGGCATAAAGTTGAACTTTAAAAAAATTCAAAGTATGATTGTGAGTATGACGAGGACAGTGGCTCCTGAAAATCCTGATCTCAGCATTGATAATGTATTTTTTTCTCTATAAATCAACGTTAAGGCAATATAGATATAGACAGAATAAAATGTTTAAACTTGTTTGATCTACAAAATCGATGACTAAGGGGACAGCATATAGAGGAATTCAAAATTCTTAAAGGAATAACAAATGTAGACTACAACAACCTCTTCACGCCGAGCACAAATCTCACAAATCTGTCCAGAGGTAACTGATACAAACTGGAATTGAAAAGATACATCATTCAACGTAGTGATTTCTTTACGCGCATAGTAGAAATATAAGGAAAATACTTCCAGCATATTTACTGATTAATAATAATAATGATAATAATAATAATAATTTAGACAAGATAAAAAAAAACTCTAACGTCTAAACAAATTCGCTAAACGTAACAGCAAATGGATTCCCAGCGGATGAACTAAAATGTCGCCGAGATATCCAAATTCCTTTTAACTCTCCTGCATAGGGGAAGTGGAGATAATATAATTACCATTATCCGATATTCTTTATTGGCAAAACACCCTCGCTAATGAGAGGGTGTCTGGTTAATTCAGATATTCTCTCTCTCTCTCTCTCTCTCTCTCTCTCTCTCTCTCTCTCTCTCTCTCTCTCTCTCTCTCTCTCTCTCTCTCTCTCTCTAATTATAACAATACTGTAATTCCTTATATAGATAAAATATCTTCTTCATGATAAATAAGAATAATTATAAATGGAGGAAACATTAGACAAAGCTATAGTTGTTCTTTTTATTATCTTTTACGCTTTCCAAAGAGAAAGATAAAATGATTAAAGTGTACGTAAAATCCCGTTTTCTCTATTTTTCTTTATCTTTTTTTGAAAAATGTCTGGCGGAGATGCGCTAATTTTTAGCAATGATTCAGCAAACGACTGTAAATAGATTAGGGTAACGATGTTCTTTTAGGTATAAGGTCGGCCAGAGCACTAGCCACCCGTTGAGATACTACCGCTAAAGAGTTATTGGGTCCTTTGACTGGCCAGAGAGTACTACATAGGATCCTTCTATTTGGTTACGGCTCATTTTCCTTTTGCCTTCAAATATATCGAATAGTCTGGCCTAATTTTTACATATTGTACTCTGTCCTCATACACCAAACATCACTGAGATTACCAAATAATTCTTCTTCGTTCAATGGGTTAATTACTGCAATGTAATTTTTCAGTGGCAAATCTAGCTATGGTAAGCAGCCCTTCTAGGAGCAGGACACTCCAAAATAAAACCATTGTTCTCTAGTCTTGGATATTGCTACAGCATATTTACCATTGTCTTTTACTGTCTTGAGGTAGTGTTCTTATGCTTGAGCGTACACTCGGGCACACTATTCTATCTTATTTCTCTTCCTCTTTTTTTTTTATTTAAAGTTGTTATCGTTTATATATGAAAGATTTATTTACATTTTTTTTACCGTTCATAAAATATTTTATTCTAATTGTTAGTTACTTTTCTTGCAGTTTTCTTATTTTCTTTCCGCACTGTGCTATTCTCGCTGTTGGAGCACGGGCTTATAACATCCTGATTTTCTAGCTAGGATTGTAGCTTCGCAAGTAATAATAATAATGATAATAATAATAATAATAATAATAATAATAATAATAATAATAATAATACCCTAAGAATTTTCCATATTAGTAAATGTTATCAATACTTTCTTATTTCCTGGCCTATACGATAATTAAAAACATCGCTCCAATTATCTTCCGTATTCATAATATATCAACATTTGGACAGTGAATAGGTTACTTTCGGAAACTACTAAATCCTGATAATTGACTTCGCCAATATAAAGGTGAGAATGAATCTATAACAATAATGCCAACACATTTATTTGCACCCCTTGTTGCCTTCGCCAAAATCGAAGATTATGCGAAGGTTATATATTTACCCCTTTCTGTTTGTTTGTTTGTTTATGAAAAGCTTTACATAAAAATACTGTACCGTTTTTTTTTTTTTTTTTTTTTTTTTTTTTTCAACAGTTTGGACGAAGTACTCTAATGTGCAAGTACGCATTAGAGAACATGCTTTTGCCAAACCAAGCAATCTTCTTTATACTTGTACTTCGATGTACTTCCTAAATATCTAATAAAGTTGTACATGGGTCATACCCAACATATCCACCAAGCATCAGTGATATTGGTTAAAGTGTTTTTACGTAATGCAGTTCATAAAACAGATTTAACATTGCAAATATCTTCGAAATACTTGTGAATACTTTTATTTCCATGCATTTCCTTTAAAATGTCATGGATTTGTCGTTAGGTTATACATATTTTGTTTTTGAAGCTGCTCACAAACAAACAAACAAATTCCCCTTTACAAAATTTTCCCCAAAATTAGATATTTTGCAATGAGTATGTATTCATCGCTGTCTGTTTGTGCGAGAGCAACTTTAAGCAATAACAGCTCTACCGATTTTGACCAAACTTGTTGGCAATGTTGGGTATGACCCAAGGACGAATCTCTAACATTATGGATACAGTACATCAAAGTACAAGTACTTCGCAGTACTTTGAAAATAACTGCAATGTTAAATAAATTGCAAATATTTTGTTAGTTAATGTTTTGCTTTAGAATAACATTTGGCAAAAACTACTGACCCAATTTCAACAAAAATTGGTTGACATGTGGGGCATGACCCAAGGAAAAACCATTAGATTTTCAAGAAATACATCGAAGTACAATTATTATTATTTTTATTATTATTATTATTATTATTATTATTATTATTATTATTATTATTATTATTATTATTATTATTATTATTATTATATAAGCTACAACCCTAGCTGGAAAAACAAGATGCTATAAGCCCAAGGGCTCCAACCAGAGAAAATAGCCCAGTGAGGAAAGGAATTAAGGAAATAGATAAACAATATGAGAAATAAACGAACAATCAAAATAAAATATTTTAAAAACAGAAACAACACCAGAACACATATTTCATATATAAACTTTAAAAAGACTTATGTCAGCTTGTTCAACATATAAACAGTTGCTGCAAATTTGAACTTTTGAAGTTCTACTGATTCTACTACCAGATTACGAAGATCATTCCAGAACTTGGTCACAGCTGGAATAAAACTTTTATAATACTGTCTAGTATTGAATCTCATGATGGAGAATGCCTGACTATTAGAATTAACTGCATGCCTAGTATTACGAACAGGATGGAACTGTCCGGGACGATCTGAATGTAAATTATGATTAGAATTACTGAAAATGTTATGCAACATACATAAAGAAGTAGTTGAACGACGGTGCCAGAGATTAATATCTAGATTAGTGGAACTAAGAGCAAAACAAGACTGTTTGGCGTCGCTAAGTCATGCACTCTACTGAGTGCCTCTCTTGTTATAATAGTTCTCAGCATGAGCTAGATTATAGACTTTCAAGACAATAACCTGGTATAGTTTAATTAACAGCTTAGTTACTGATAATATCTTTCATCCATTAAAAGACTGAATATGGATTAAAAATAATAAATAATCATTGGAAAGAAAGTATGGAAATTCTTGCATTTGGCCATATCAAGTTTATAAAATATTGAATTTCCATAGATATGCACGAGGAAAAGAGAAATAGGAGATATAGAGTAAGGTAAGAGCATTATTTGAGTAATTTTCCTTGAGAAAAATCATGGTGATCAAAATGACGATCATAAGGAGGAGAAAAAAATAGTAGAAAGATTCATACTTAATGCATTAAGTACAAAATTGTCTGTTAGAGAATAAACAAAAAAGAAAGAAAAATAATAATGTTTAGATAGTAACGACCGAGAAAACTACAAATACTGATACCCGATTAACGTTTCCAGTTAACGAAGTGAAGGTGGAACAGTGTTACTTATGGAATTCAATCTTTATGAGAAATTGCTTGCATAGAAATACAATAATTAAAAATGAGATAATCATGTACACGCTTGAATTTGCGTGTATATGTCTCTATAATGGTGTATGTAGTTGAAAACATATTAAATGTAACTCCAATGTAATCATGAATAGATCACTAATGGTTACGAGAAAATACGATTGAAATTAACTTACGGGTTACTACATAAAACATGGAATATCAAATATTATTTTTTGCAGTAAGCAAAACTCCACCTAAACATAAATACTACTGGAAAAAGTGCACATAAGAGCAAAGCCAGTTATAGATTAGTCGAGCCGATGCGCATCCAAGGTATGGGGAAAAAGAGCTATTGAATACATAACGCCAAGACTAGTCTATAAGGAACTGAATGAATTTAAAATTCCTAGTATCCAAAGATGCATCACCCAAAATCAGTGTTTGATAAGAAATCCAAAATCCATTCAAGATTCTTATCAAGTGAATGCTGATGTAGTACTGGAACTATATTGGCAGAGCAAGTGATAGTAGGAAATAAGACTTTAGAAATGCGAAGTATTAAAGCTGATGATCTTTATTATGAGGAATAACAAGGTTGTCACTACTTGACCGACTGATGCAACACATACGATAGCAGAACAATTTTACCAGTGAAAGATATTAATTCCAAACGTTTTTTTCATTAACTTAGTCGTGACAGGAATTTCCTTGGTTTTTATCAACGTAAACTGAATTCTAACTTAACCCTTTGAGCGCCAGCCACTCTCAGAAACCTTTGAACCTTAAGGGCCAAGCCCTTTTTTGCAGTGGGGAAAATCCCTAACAAAGTATGCATTTTGTAAGCCCTAAATTGTTGGATGTTTTAAGGCAAAGAACTTATCCCACTTTTTTCCATAGGAGATTGAACCTTAAATAATGTTCTTGAACTTTTATATGAATATGCTAATAAAAGCCATTCACTATCATCGACAACGGCAACTATTGCTACGAATGCTCATAAGTTACTCTGTCTAATTACACCAGCTACGATTGTCAAATCAAAATGTGCTTACAGTGTCCGAAATTATTGCAACAATTTGCTTTGAAGGTAAGCCGCTGCATAATATTGTTTCATAAACTAAGAGGATTTCCATTTAACATAACTTTTGTACTTATATATTTAAACAGGATATGTCTCCTTTTCTGCAAGTAAGTATCTGTTTTGTAGCCCTAGGGGAATTGTCAATTTTTTATCGGACATTTTGTTGTATTATGACATGTGCTGACCATCTAACATCTGTTCTGAAACCTTTGTTTCTGCAAAATTCTTTGGATCAGGATCATAGTTTGCTCGAACAATTGATTTTATTCTTAATAAACTAGCTTTGATTTATATATTCCTGGTCATTTTGTTGAAAATTTTTTCTTGACTATATCATTTTTTAATTTAAATGTTTATAATATATGTTATGGAAATTATGTGATTTTTCTTTCTTTTTTACATGACTGTAACTACATCTAAAAAAATAATTTATAAACCATAGAAACATAAGTTAACCTATTTGATATTGGCTCTATAGCTACATATTGAATTCATAAAAACCTCTTACATTAATTAAAGCATGATGTTGACATTTATTTACGCTTATTCATGATTTATTTTCATGGATATTAACCCTTTTTATTTGTCGAAGTGTTGTGGTGACATAGTATGGCTGAGTGGTGCTAAGCTTACATTGCGTTGGTTAATACTGTTGATGTAGTCAGCTATTACACAACCTAGGGTATGTAGAATCTACTTTAATGTCTTATTCCCCTAATAAAGGATTTGGCAAAGAAATCAATAGCCATGAAATATTAACAAAAATTATTTTTGAGAACAAATAAAAATATTGACAATATTTTACTGAATTCACAAAATACTGTTAAAAAAATCGTGCTGTAATATATTTTTGGTTAAACATTATAAGTCTGAAGTGAGAGACAAATGACGACAAAACTCAAATCCAAATAGCTATGTTTAAACTCCAAACCCTCGTTTCTAAAATGTTCATGAAAATTCCCGAAGGATTATTGCGCAATATGCAAGCCTGGTGAGTGGTGACGTTAAATAAGTTATGAGAAACATCCAGAAGCTCTCGTTCTAGATACAATGACATCTTTGAATTTAAAACCATTACAATATTTTCATCTTTACATTAACATTCAATATTTAAGAATAAGATTTTTCCACAGGTCCTATAACACAGTATAGATCAATTTAACCTTCATATAACAAATGTCCCTGCCCAGCAAAAAGATGGGGTTCATTAACCAACAGCTTTTCACAAATGTAAAAGAAAATATCTTATACCTGAATACGAAGATATTGATTTAATCAGAATAAACAAAATAAATTTATTTTACTAAATACGTCAAGTAAAATTGTGGATGTTCAAAGGTGACAATCATAAAAATGTCAATGAATATACTTATAACGAAAATTCTTTAGTATCTTTTCAAATGTTATCAAAATGAAAAAAAAATATTCAACCTATTCCTATTTTCAGCAAGGATTTAACATTATCTTAAAGGACTTGCGTAAATTATTCATCTAATGTTAAAATGGACTTCAGCAGTACTTCCAAATATTCTTTTTGACTTTTCAATAGCTTGCCGCACCGGACAAGTACAACTAAACAAAGTCAAATCATGCCAAATATCATGCCGGTAAAACTGATAGTAAATACACAGTTTTACTCGTTCCCAAATGATCAGTTCTAGGTTGTTCATGAGCAAGAATGAGAATATCAACAATATGATTTTCATGTATAACAACCTAAACAACTACATGGTTAGACTTCTCATCCATAATCATCATTGGACGAGATTCATGATCACAGTTTTCTTTGAATAAGAAACTACCAGTTGTTTCTGGTACTTGACTGAAGTCGGACTATCAGTATTGAACTGATTAACGGAAAATGTCTCAGACAAGTTAACATCATCATCTGCAGAAGTCATATAATTAAAAACTAAGGTATCTTCAAAAGACAAGTAATTAAAACTAATGAACTGCTTCATCACAAGCTAATGACTGTCTTCACAAGACAGGTTAGAAGAACGCTCAGAAGACATGACATCACAAACCAAAAATGTCTTCTTGAGACAAGTTCGTAGTACAGTTGACTGCAGAAAATTATCACGAACTAACATATAGAAATCCCCATTTGATGGCATTTGTGGACTGAAAAAGCCTTTGATAGTGTGCACCGTTCAATTTCGTGGAGAGTCCTGCTTTATTATGGAATTCCTCTTAAATATGTAAATTTCATTACGTCTGTTCATGGGCATAGGAAGCACAAAGCTAATGTTAATGGAGTCTTATCAAATGAATTTCCAGTAAACAACGGAGTATTTCAAGGGAATGTGTTGTCACCTATGTTCTTTAACCTCCTCGTGGATTTTGTAATCCGGAGAACAGTCAGAGATTGTGGAAAAGGACTGGACTGGATTGGTTATAGGAATTTAGCAGACCTGGAGTATGCTGATAATGCTGGCCTTGTTAGCAGAGCACCAAAGGATTTGCAATGCTTTCTTACCAAAATGCATGAAATATCACACGAGGTTGGGCTGAAGATAAATAGAAGGACAAAGATGATGAGAACGGAGTATGCAATGGAAGATGCAATATCATTGAAAGGAGAAACGATTAATGTGATAGAATCATTTAAGTATTTAGGAACTATGATCTCCAATGCAGGGTCTTTATAATTAGAGTTTAGTGAACGACATAAAAAAAGCAAACCAGACAATGGCTAGGTTAAGTAACATTTGAAAATCAAATCGCCTGAAATTACAAATAAAAATCAGACTATATATCAGTTTAGTGAGATTGGAGTTACTCTATGGACATGAGTCATGGTATGACAATGAAACAATCTCCAATAGATTTAGTAAATTTGAGAAAAAATCCGTCAGAAGGATATTGGGAGTTATATAGCAGGACAGGATTAGAAATGAAACTATAAGAGAGATTACTCGAGTGCCATATGTGGATGAGATCATGCTGACGGGTAGATGGAGATGGTGTGGGGAAGCTCTAAGCACTCCCCAAGAGAGATTAGTTCACCAAACGTTCAGCTGGGCTCCACAAGGCACTAGAAGAGTTGGAAGATCCAGGCATACATGGCTGAGGAATATGAAGCATGAAGTAGATGGTGAATGGAGAAGTATTGAATTAAAAGCTCAAGATACAGACGGCTGGCAAAATCTAACCAAGGTCCTTTACGTCAATATGCGTAGGAGATGATGATGATGACAATGAACATATTATTACCATCTTTGTTGGTAAAATAGTCGACCGCTGAAAAAGTATCATGAACTAATGTATCTTCGCGAGATGGGTCAGTAGAACAATCATTGTTGAATACAACACCACAAATAAACAACTCTCCACAAAGCAGGTTGGCATAACAAACAACAGTGAAGAAATTATCCCAAATTAGTACACCATTGTCTGACCTGCAGGTAGAACTTTTAGTCTTCTGATAAGTCTCAATAGTTGATTAAAACAGAGTAGAAACATCAGGACCAAACACCTCCAACTCCGGATAATAATCAGGCTCTACAACCATCTTGGGTAGAGTATCAACTTTCTCATCCACCAAGTTGTTACCAAGCAATAATTGTACGCTATTGATAAGCAACTTGGAAACCACTCTAACAACAACAGACCCTGATATCAAGTCAGATTGAAGATCCAAACGATGCAAGAGAGCACTAAAATGGCCATCACAAGCCTCACAAATATAAACTTACTCCCCAATAAATGAATGTTTATTCTAAGGAACAACTTTCCTCACAACAAAATACTAGGCTCAGGTAGTATCACGCATTATAGAAACAGGAAACGACG